>NW_024365381.1:16396176-16744115 GCF_014805655.1 Passer montanus
GGACGGGGCCCCGCCGGGCCGAGGGGCAGCGGCGCTGCTGGCCTGGGGCGGCCCGGTGCTGCCAGGGCCCGCAAAGAGCCATGGCCTGGGCTAAGGCGGGGGCGTTTCTTCTTGTGAAATATCCGCACCACCAAGCCTTGATGCACCATCTCGCCCTCCGCATTTTGTCTCCCCGGCTTGCCGTGCTTTCTGCGTTCGTACCCTCCTCGTGTATCTCTGAGAAACGCGGCCCGTTCCTTGACCCGGGCTCTCCTCAGTTCTGGGCTTAGCGGCGTGGAGATACATCTGCGTGAAAACAGGGGTTCAACAGGCACTACTTACTACCTATAAAAATGACTCATACTGAATTACTTTTTGTGTGGAATTAACACAATCCAAGAAAGTCCCCATCCATCCTCCAGAGCTCTGCTTGGCGGCGGGGAGACATTCCCCGCCGAGGCCAGGGAAGGAGCAGGGCTCCTGCCAGCTTTTGGATGTCACGGGAGCGCAGGACGCAAACTGCTCCCCACTGTGCCAGGGCCGGATCCTGCACCCTGCCCGCTAAATCCCAGTGAGCACCCGCGTTATCTGGGGGCGAACAGAGCAGGACATCCTTCTGAGCTGCAGAGAAGAGCTGGGGAAAATGCCATTTCATCGTAAAAGTATTGTGCTCAATATTACAGTGAAAGGTTTTGATTATGCCTAGAAAGATGGGGTTTTTTGGTTGTTTGGGTTTTTCTTAAATTTTTTTATTGTTTGTGTTTTGGTGAGGTTTTTATCTTTTTTTTTTGTCCTTTTTTTGTCTTTTTTTTATGTAGCCAGATTATCACCCAGCGTGCTGGATTTACACTGCATTAGCGATTGTCAAGATTAGAGCAGAATCCCCAGATAACAAACAGGAACACAAGACGTCAATTTATGACATAATAGCAATAGTAATGCAACAATAATCATAGTCAAAAGAAGGATGCAGTGGAGGGCAAATTGAATATCTTGGCTCCGAAGAGAGAAGCTCCCTGCATGGGAGTGTCTTTGATTAAAAATCCCCATTACGTCCACAAGTATAATTTTATACTTTTTCATGACAGAGAGGAAAAACAACAGCCCAGCACAGGTCAGACAAAGTTGGTGCATGAAACCACCAGCAATTATAGGGACAAGTTAGGCAATGCAACCTTCCTCTTGGACCCTGCTAAGTGTCTATGCAGGTCACAAAAATTTCCTGTACCTCCTAAAAGAAGGTGTACATAAAACTTGGCATTCCTGTGCCTGCAACTATTTGGAACACAAGTCCCAAGAAGAGAGGCTGCAGGCAGCCCCTCCCTGCAAAGGGTGTCATCGGCTGGTGTGAGAGGCTGCGGAGCTGCCGTGCTGGGGAACAAGTGGGATCCTGGCAGCTGGTTTGACCCCGAGGGATTAGAGACTGCCCCACCTTCCCAGCTCACATGGTGGCACATGCTGCAGCCCAAGAAGCCCCTTTTTTATTCCTGCCTGCCCTGTTCTCAGTCAAGCGCTTATTGCTGCAGCAGGAGGCTTGGGCAGGGACCCCTCTGCACACATAATGCAAGAGCCATGAGATGCTGAGGTGCTCACTGTCCCCTCTGTCCCCTTGCCAAAGCCACTGTTTTCCAGAGCTTCTCCTGCACCTGCCATCTTAGGGAATCACCAGATCCTTCTGGGGGAAAACCTCCTTTTTTTAGGAATCGGGAACTCCAATATCCTCACTTCCTTCATTTATGAGTGTTGTTTTTCCAGACCCCTTTCTGCATCACGCGTCTTCCTTTGGCTGAAGCACTGATTCCCGTCTTTGGGGTCCATCAGCGCATTCACGAGGACCAGGCTGGAAGGGATGCACTGCATGATGGTGTCAGGGATGGTGACATGAGCTGCTGGCAAACAGCACTCTCCAGCAGTTCCCTGCTTGTTTGCCAGCATGCTGCACACTGGTTTCACCTGCTCATTCCCAATCAGAGCTGGAGTGCTCACATCAAGGCTGACTACCCATTTCTACTATTAGCGGCCTTCTTAATCATTCATAACTCTTTTGGCTGGGGAGTGTGAAGTTCTTGAGATCTGCTCTCTATCCATAGAAGCAATGGTTGCTTTGACTGTGCTGTGTTTGAACAGAAATGGCCCAGGGATTTATGACTTTAAGTGCCCAAGCCACAGAATCCTTATCCCATTATAAACCAAAACTCTATGTTCATGGAAATTAAAGAAAAAACCCCAAAACAACAGACAAGCAGGCAGTAGAATTTTGTTAGGACTAAAATGATGAAGCAACTTTCAATGATCCATTGAAAATCCATTACAACAAGGGCTGAGTTGTTACAGTTAAAGAGATGGTGCTGAGAGAGGCAGTGTTACTGCTGCTGGGGTGCTGCTGCTGCTGCCTGGAAACCTGCTTGCTGAAGGGACTGCATGGTGAGCAAGTGTGCAAGGCACCTTACAGTAGAATGCTGCCCCACGGGGAAGCCAGGGGCTTGGCTGGGACTGCACATGGCCACCTCTTACGGGAGCACACCTGGAGCCTGGCTGCAGAGCTACGTTTGGAGAGGAAGAGGAGGGGTACAGGGGCAGGGGCAGAGCTGATCAGAAGAGTCCAGCGGCTAGTTCAAGCTGGAAAAAGATATCCATTCCTATCTCTGACACTGTTTGAACTTGACTGGCCACTCAGCTGTATCAGACTATGCTGTCCTGCAGGTAGTGCCCCAGCTGGGAAAATGCTCTTCTCTTCCTTGGCACTGTTATAACAAACACCAAAAAAGGCTGGGTAAGCAGTGAAGCTGTGCCATTCTCTGAGTTTGAAAAAGCAAAAGCTATAACTATTTCATTAATTATTTTGGCCAATGAGTTGGAAACAACAGCAGGGAATTCACAATCACTCGCCTGTCATTCTGTCTGTACACAATACTGTTTGCAAGGATCATGGCCACCATCTCATTTACTTTGTGCAATGCCGTAACATTGAGGCTGCCCATGTTTTGCTTTGGTCATTCCTTATTGCACTGCCTTGGCAAGCAGCAGGAGTAGTTTGAGGGGAAGGCACTGAAGCTCTAAACAGGAATTTCTACAAAAGCCATGAGCTTCTCTGGACTTAACAGCTAAGTGGAGCAAGGTGGAGAGTGAGATCTTCCTGACCAATCCTTCTGTGTAGCTCTACTCCAAAAAATATAAATAAAGGACTCAGGTTAGAAAGTACTTACAGCATGCATAAGTGTTTAAACATTCTCCTGCATGTGTTCATTACAACACAATCTGCAGTCACAGATCTCTAGTGTTGCAGTCTCTTCCTGGCCACGCATGAAACCAACTTCAGTAACATCTGGGTAACCACTGAAAACAGCAGCCCCTCCCCAAGGCCAAGGGTTTTGGGCTAACCTCGAGCAGGCTGCCTTTCCATGGGGCCCAGGCTGCCTGCTTGCCCTAGGCCCCATGGAAAGGTACACAGCAGCCTGTCAACATCAGGATTTAAGAAACGCATGAAGGAAAGTTACAATCAGTTCCTGCTTGCCCTGGGCCCCATGGAAAGGTACACAGCAGCCTGTCAACATCAGGATTTAAGAAAAGCATGAAGGAAAGTCACAAATTTCAGAGCTGTTCAGTGTCACACCTGGCGAAAGCCTCATCCCGCATGAAGGAAAGTTACAAATTTCAGAGCTGTTTTCAGTGTCACACCTGGCGAAAGCCTCATCCTGGCACTGAGAGTGTGCACACACGAACACGTGCAAGTCTGCTTTACAAGGTGCAAGCATGTAACTGGGCAGGCATCCCAGGGTCTAGGAGCAGCTGTGCCCAAGCCAGGAGCTTTGAGGGTGACCAAGACAAGAGGCTGGGTGTGGAGATGCTCCGTCACAGCTCCATGCTGCCAGGAAAGAGAGACAGCTACCAGGCAGAGCAAGCCACATCTGTCCCTGCTTGTCTGTGTAGACACACACTGAATAACCGCGGCTGCTTCCCAGAGTGAGTTTCTAGGCTTCATTATATTTTTACTTGTCTTGCAAGGGACAGAGCAAGCACTCTGATAAATGAAGAGAAAGGGCTGCTTGCTTTGCAGGAGATTTATGTGACAGTCTCTCTCGCTCTCTCAGCCCAAGAAATCCTGTGCTGTTCCTCACAGTTGTCATCCCTAGACAGCTGCAGACAGGGTGCACTGCACTTGGGGAGCCAGCAGATGATCACACTGTCATTGCCCCTGCACTCCAACCAGCAGCGTTCACCTGCTGGGTCTGGGTGCTACTGAAAGGCACACTGTGCTGGTTTGTTCCCAGTGTTGCTCCAGTGACCTGAGCTAGCCTTCACAACCCAGGTGGCTTCAGGAGACCCTTGTATGTATTCAGGAGACCCTTTGCATCACTGTCAATGCCTGTGAGCATGGATGCTGCACAATCCCTGCGTATGTCAGTCCCTCACCCACTGAGGATGCTGAAAAAGCTGCGAGTGTTGGTAGGTTCACGATGCTGGATGGGGACACACTGCTAAGGAGGCAGAGGGCACAGATGGCCCTGGGCCAGGGGCTGTGCACAGGAAGGCAGCAGTGGGTCCAGGGTGTGCTGCCCAGCGTGCAGAGACTGTGGTGGGCAGCAAGCAGGGACCATATGGAAGGTGCTGCCAAACGAGGCCGTTGAAGCAAAGGCTGCAAATGAGTTTAGCAGACAGATATTTTGAGGAGGGGGAGGCAGAGGGAGTGGAGGAGAGCAGGAGAAAGGGAGAGCTCAACACCACAACCAAGAGGGGCCTGCCAGGGCCACACAGGCCTGGTGGACATTGCTCCATCTTCCCTCACCACACACCTTTTCCCAGTGCCTTAAGATCCCTCAAAGGAAAGAGGGGACCATCCAGTGCCTTAACTTTAAGATCCCTCAAAGGAAAGAGGGGACCAAGGTGTTGTGGCCCCTTCTTTGTTTTTAATTACTTCTCATTTTAATCTTGATTTGCATGTAGATCTCTCAGAACTGGGCCAGGGACTCTACAAAGCCCTCGTCAGCAACTCCCCCAATAATAAACAGGAAAAGGCTTAAGGGGCAAATCACTTGCATGTTAATGAGACTGTTTGCTGGAGTCAAGAGAGAAAACAGCAAACAAACAAATGGACTGAATTCCAGCGGCAGCTGTTTGCTCCTTAATCTCGGCTTGTCAGAGCTGCCCTTTGATGGGACACAATCTACACAAACGATTGTGCTAAATCTTCTAATCTACGTCCTCATTATTACATCCCTTCTTACGCATGTAAATCAGGGACAAACTCATTTTAATATTTAGATAGATTATGGAAGGGAAGGGGAGGGGATTGGAGGGGAAAGGAGCTGCTGGTGGTGTCTGCTCCTGCCGGTTAGGAGGGGTGTTAATAAGGAGCACAGGGAGGGGAACTGTCTGCATAGAGCCCAGGGCAGCAGCAGCAGCAGGAGGAGCACCTGTTGTCAAGGCAAAATGGGGAGCATAAAGGGGCAAGGTCACCAAAACTGGGATTCTGGAGAAGACATGGGCATGGGGCAAAGTTGGCAAGGTGATGTGACAGGGCGCTGAGCAGGACCTCACCCTGGCATTCCCCAAGCCCTTACCCATGCACTCAGCCCCTGCTTTGTCGAGGTGGGATGCTGGAGGAAGGTTTGGTGTTGTACCTGGGGGCTTAGTGGTGGCATAGTGAGAGGTGACAGGGCCCACTGTGGGGGCACACCAGCGCTGTGGCATTATCCCTGGGTACCTTGCAGTGCAGGGCCTCCTTGCAGCACAGCACTGTTGTCTCTCACCCCTCCTCAAGCTGCCCTCACTGTTAGTGAGCTGAGCATCAGATCAACCACCAGGCTGGAGAAGCAGGCTAACACCTCACTGTAGAATTCAAGGATGCAGCCTCGCTGCCTCCACATAAATATCATCAGAGCTGTGGTTATGTTATTTAATAATGCTCAAAATAATTGCCGTTACAACAAGTACAACTGTGGGGAAAAGAGCTCTCCTGCATTTCCTTGCCTCTGGCATCTCCTAATCAATTGTCAACCTACAACCTGCCCCTTAACCTTCTTCTTCAACTGCAGCAAACTCATGATACACCAGCCTTATTTCTCTGAGCCCCTCATCTTCCTCTGCTCCAGGAGGGGCTGTCATATCCTAAAATAGGAAAAAAAATTAAAACAATCTGGTTAGTTCACAAATTTGCCATTGACCTCACACCTGTGAAGGAAGGTGCAGAAGATAAGCAATAGCTTGGTGTACAAAAGGTGAGTACAGAAGAACAGCAGAGGCAAGCTGAAATATAATCAAAAAGGCCAAGCATAAAATAAGTTTGTAAGTAGCAGGATAATCAAAGGGAACAAGAAATCATTCTGCAAATTCATTAGTAGCTCTGTAAATTCATTAGTAGCAAGAGGAAGACTAAGCAAAATATTGGATCTCTGCTCAACAGGGAGTGAAAATTATTGACAGAGGATAATATTAGAGAAACTAATAACAGTGATAAAGCAGTAAAATCTTGGCATAGAATAAGAAAAGTGTATGGGAGAGGTAGTGTTATTGAGTTAGGTGCATTCAGATTTATTTGGCATAACGAGTTTCCTTGAAGGTGCTTACAAATTTGGCTACAGCAGTCTCAGAGTCAGTAGTGGCTGTCTTCCAGAACCTGTTGAGATGTAGTGGAGTACAGGAAAATCACAGGCATTGCTCCTACAGAAGTGAAGGAAAGGGTGATGGGTAATTATACACCAATCAGCTTAATTCCCTTTCTCATTAAAATTCTGAAAAAATTACCTAGTTATCTCTAAATATCAAAGGCTAAAATGAGGCAATTGTTTTCAGTGTGAATTTGTCAAGGATCAGTCCCTTTCAGTCACTCTAATTTCTTGCCTGTAGCAAGGCAACAGGTCTTATGGATAAAGAACGAACAGAAGAGGTTGAGTATTTTTACTTCTATAGACTGTTTAGGCTCCATTTCAAAAGCTATCCTTGTGAGTAAACTAGGGAAATATAAATTAGCAGTAACTAACGTTAGATAGATGAAAAATTAGTGGAAAAACTGTGCTCAGCAAATAGTCCTCAATGGTTTACTATCAAAATAAAGGCTGTAGTGAGAATAGCTTCATGAAGATCTGTTCTGAATCTGGTTCTGCTCGCTGGATGAATTAACAACATGGATAACAAAAGAGGGAGTGGCCACATCAGGAAGACACAGACCTGGAAGGCACTTTAAGTACACTGAAGGACAGACTTAGCATTCAAAATCATCTTAGCAATTTCAGAAAGTAGTTGAAAAAACGTAGATGCAAATCAGTAAGAAACCATGCAAAGAATCTCAGTGATGCAGAAAGAATGAAATGCATAAACGGGGTTGGAAAACAACTTGCTATGCAGCAATTCTTCCAAAAAAGCAGTAGGGGTTAGAAGGGATTACAAGCACTGTCACAAACAGTACAGTGTTGCAAATAAATCAAACCTCCTACTGTAAAGAATGGATAAGACTACAACTGTCAAGACCACTGGAGATTTCCTTATATTCAGAATTGGTGAGAGTTTTGTTGGTGTATTGAGCCCAGTTTTGGAATTGCCTTTCTAAATGGACTGATTGGAGAGTGCCTAATGGAGGGCAATAAGAATAATCACAGATCTGACACACGTCCTGCAAAGAAAAACCTGAAAGAAGTGTTGCTGTGTAACTTGAAGAGGGAAGACAGAGAGAGGGTAAAAGAAAATCCCCATGAAAGCAGTATAGGAAGAAGGAAAAAAGCTGCCCTCTGTGCCCATGGCACAGGAAATTGTAGCAGGATAGGTCTGTGTTAGACACTAGGAGCAAAACAGACTGCAAGGGAGACACTGGAAGAAATTACTTAGATGCTTGTCCCTCTGTCAGGAATGAGATGGGTATAACTGGTCATGGCACAGGGTAGAAGGGACAAAGAGACAGCTTCTCTGGGTTCCCACTAGTCCTAGTTTTCTAGCAATCCATCTCCTGATTTGACATCCACCATCTAACCCTCAGCAGTGTTTGAGATGCAAGCACACAGAGAGCGATGAGGCATAAGGAAGTGACACAGGTTCACTGAACACATCACTCTCTCTTCACCCACACCCCACTGTATCCTTACTAACCAGGAATGATGACAGGATGGAGACCTGAAAAATGATGGAAACCCGAGAGCTGACCGAACTCTGGAGATGGACAAAGAACTGGCCCTTACCATCTTCTGGGGTGTGGCTAAAGGAAAAGGGCAGGGTGTACCACCCAGATCACTGCCGTGTGAGCCCATGATTGATTGAGCATTGCTGTGAGAGTCAGAAGAGTGGTGTGAGCATCTGCTTCCCTGTCACCACCAGATAACCAACGTGACTGCTGGTCCCACTCCTCTCTGCTAGGAAAACTATATCAAGTGGTGCCTTGAAGACTTAAAATAAACTGTCTATATACCTTAATAGAAATATCTATTTCTGCAGCATTTCCTTTGGGAAATCTAGCAAGGTTGTAAATGTATGAGGTTGGCATGAGTATCCACCACAAGTAATGGAATTTCAAGTAAAGACTGGAAAATTTTCCTTTACCCTTTCTCTCTATTCCCAGCTATTTTCAATCTGTATCACTGTCGTTCATCACCTTCTTTCCTTGGACCCATGGAATAGAAATAAAGGACCATTTAGGTTGGAAAAGACCTTTAATATCATTTAATCCAACCATTTACCCAGCACTGAACCATGCCCCTAAAACCCACATCTACATGTCTTAAAAATATTTCCAGGGGTATACTCAACCACTTCCCTGGGCATCCTGTTCCAGTGCTTGGCAACCCTTTCTGCGAAGAAATTGTTTCTAATATTCAGTCTAAACCTCCCCTGGCACAACTTGGGACCATTTCCCTTTGTCCTATTCCTTGTTACTTGGTAGAAGAGACTGAACATCACCTGGCTACAACCTCCTTTCAGGTAGCTGTAGAGAAATAAGTTTCCTCCTGAGCCCCTTTTGCCCCGGGCTAAACAACCCCAGTTCCCTCAGGCACTCCTCACTGGACTTGTGCTCCAGACCCTTCACCAGCTCTGTTGCCCTTCTCTGGATATGCCCCAGCACCTCAATGTCCTTCTTGAAGTGAGGAGCCCAGAACTGAATACAAGATCCAAGGTGAGACCTCACCAGTGCCAAAACAGGGGACAATCACTGCCCTGGTCCTGCTGGACACGCTGTTTCTGACGCAAGCCAGGATGTTTGTATCATACACTTGTATCACACTTGGTGCTCCACACACCCTTGTCTGTCTGAGGAGCACAAACCTTTTCATTTGAGATGAGGGACAGACCATGAGAGGATAATGGTCCCTTAGCCAGATGGGCCTTGGACTTATATCCACTATATCTGGGATTAAAGGTGGACACATTCTCAGGATCCATCTTTGAGTCAATACAGCAGCTCACTGTTGTATTCTAGATGTTGTGCTGATTCTCAGGTTGCATTGTCTGCCAAGGCAGGATATTAGCTCTGGTCTTCAAAGCTCTCTCAGAGTCAATTATGTCTGAGTCTGCATTTTCATCACAGCCCACCTGCTCATTTGGAAAAACGCAGTGGCCTTAGTCCATGATGAAGCAAGGGAAACTGGAGATGAAATGGAGATAAATGTCAATGAGGTTTGGCTACTGAATAAGATTGAGCACCACAGTGCTCCCTTTCTCATGAAGCTTTTTCACCGCAACAGAAAAGAGGGGTTAATGTCAAAGGAAATACAACACCCCAGACTGGATATGTTTAGGACATATCGCAGTGCTCCCTTTCTCATGAAGCTTTTTCACCGTAACAGAAAAGAGGGGTTAATGTTATAAAATATTATTAAAACAAGCAAGCAAATGCAACAGTCCCTTCTTAACTGACTATATAACCAATTACCAAACTGGTTTAATAGTCCTTAGGAAAACTGGTTTAAAACCATAAGACATATAGCAGCCCCCAATATGCTCAAGGGAAGGCAGCATCAGAAAAGACACAGAGTATGCAGCAGATTGCAGGAAAACACGTCAAAGAGGTTGGGATGGGACATAGTACATTATGTAGGAGTTTCCTGCCTCCACTGGGATTTATATGAGCCAAGCAGGAGGATGCAAGGAGTCAGCAGCATTGCACAGCTCCTGTGTCTTGCAGTGGTGGCTACAACCAGCAAGAGGGCAAATGTGTGAGAGTGAAAACATCTAATTTATTAAATGTTCCCCATCACAGGGCTCCCATAGTCCTACCAGTTACTCTGGGGAAATGGCTACACTTTAACATCATCCTTTCCCTCTGAATGCTCACCTTTATCCTGTGCATAGGTGACCTGTGATCTGCCTTCCACTTAGTGACCAGTACTCCTCTTCCTGCTGCTAGCCCAAATCTTAATCCTTCTCATCAGATTCTGCACCTTTCAGGTACAGAAAGCTGAGGGATTCCTATTCCTCTCTCTTCACTTATCACTTTAGTCAGACACATCTCTGCATGGCTCACACACCAAAACCACAAGTTCCCAGGCATTTTCTTTCCTCTTTTCTACACTCTGTTCCATTTATCAGTATTACCTTAAAAAAAAACAAAATTGCAAAACTGCACAGAAAATTTGAGTTTTAATATTGGAGAAATACAACATTAATAGACTGCTCCATAATGTCATGTTTGTGAATGTGGAGTTGTCTCAATCCTTTTTAGAGCTTTGTCATATTGCAAATGTACACTGTGAGAATATCAAACTATTATACCCAGCTGTTTTCACTGTCCTACTGTCTGTCTCTGAGGCACATTTTTTGGGTCTGCAACTTTTCCCTTTAAACAGGTTGCTGAATTGACTCCCACCTATGTGCTCCAGGCTGCAGCACTCTGGTTTTCTTCTGCTCATGGGCATAAATTCTTCCAACTCAGTATCCTGCAAATGGCATTAATACACACCTCGGTCACCTTTCTTTGTTGGTTATAAAGACTTGAAGAAGGGCTGATTTAAACCCTCCTTGATGAGAACTTTTGTCCCAATCTTATGGTTGCAGTCAGTCATATGGCTGCATTCTCATTATCACTGATAACTCCTATCTGAAAAATTCACAATAATTCTTCCAGTGGCAATTTCACATTTTGCTAATTAGACCCTCAGGAATTGATCTGAAAAGGCAATTTTTTAATCAACAAAAAAACCCCTGCAGAGCTGAACAAAGCCCAGTGCATCTCTGACACTGGGCAAGAAGGTCACTTGAACCAGTTTAGTTTCATTTGCATTCTGTTCTTAGCAATTTGACCTGAATTTACTTTGACATACAAATCTTGTGAGTAGTCTTCCCACACACTGAATGCATCTTTGGTGTTCCCTTCCTCCAACAGTTCCATAATACTTCAATGTATTCAATATGCACAGCAAAATTCCTCCGGTTATGATAGAGTGATGGAAATTAGATTTTTGCTGTAGCAATTGAGTTTAGCATTCTTTCCTCCTTTGGAAGATAAATTTATCTGTCATACTTCTTTCTTCAGCACCTAGGTCTGTGGCATCCAAATGTTGTAGAAAAGTAATACAACCACAGCCCAGAACAAGAACTTAATTTTGATCTTCACCTGTTGAGGCAGAGGAATATGCAGTTGTGCTGTTCCACTACAGCAAAGGCAGAGCAATACCTCTCCTCCCTCATAGTGGGATCCATCTTGCTTAACTTTAGATGCCCACACCTGAGCTAGTCCTGGGTCACTTCTCTAGTCAGTATCTATATCATCAATAAAGTCAATGGAGATGCAATTCCCCTAAGCCAGTTTATTTTACCTGTATTAAGGTAAGATAAACCATGTCCCAGGCTCTACTGAGCCTGCTGATCAGAGTCCTCTGGCTACAATGGGAGTATGCCCAAAGTAGACTCCCTACCCTGCAGGTATTCCTGCTGGACCTGATGTATCCCACTGCCACATTTTGTTTTCTGTCCGGACAGTATTGGATTCCATTTCTGCATTTGCTCATTCTGACAGTGCCCATATAGGTGACAAAAAGCCAGAATCTTGGGGCTGTTCTTTCACATTGCTGCTGCCACAATGCTTTAGTCCAGTTCCTCTGTGGTCCTTGGTTACTGCCTTTGATTGCGCAAGACTCTTTGAACAGTCTACCTACATAAGTTTTTCCTGATTCCAAAATTCAGAGTTTGGGACAAGCAATGAAAGATTAGACCATGTCTATCAAAGAGCAGGGAGGCATTTCTGAGGAGTAAGAAATAGGCTCCAGGGTTCCAGTCAGGCCTGCACAAGGTGCTAGGCTTGGCAGCTAGCTGGTGTTCTGAGTTGAAGTGGCTCCTTCACTGCTGCCTCCACCCTATGGTCAGGTCAGTGCAGCTCTGGGGTATCACCCTGTAAATCATTAAGAGATCTGGGTTAGAAACAACCTCTCCCTGGGAGGCAAAGGGCACCTCCAGCTGCTGGTCCGGCCACTGTTTCCAGCCTTCGCAGAAATGATGTTCAATACAGGTTGGTCCCTCAGGTAAAGTGAGATAGGTCAGGCTTGATGGCCTCTTGTATGTGTGTTAATATCCAACACACAATACCCAAATATTCTCAGCATCCCCCTCACACCTGAGTCCTCCCAGGGAGCAAGGGCAGCTTTTGGAGAGTCCTCATTAGGTCACCGGCCCTGGGAGCTGAGATCTCCCCTCCCCCACCTTGGTACACAACTGTTCCTCATTTACATAAATTATCTCTATTCAATTATCTGTCCAGATGTCCGAATTGTGCCACCAATGATCTGTGAATGAATTAAAAATGGAATATAATTTAATAATAACTGATTAGAAGGAGATTAGTTGTTATATAAAAAGCAAAAACCAAGAGATAGCTAGTTGCCCTTAATCCGAGCCAATCCACAGTAATTATAGAAATACAGTCTCGCTTGCTCTCCTTCCCATTTCTCTTCTTCTCCCCCCACATTTTCTCTCTTTCTCCTTTTCCCTTTTCCCTCTGTCCTTTCTTTTCTCTCTCTCTCCCCCCTCTTTCTTTTTTGTTTCTTGGTCTCCATCCCTCCTGTGCCTTCTCTCCACTTTCTCCTCCTGATTATAACTACCTACGTCAACAGTCAAAGCCCCTCCGGCTGCTGAGACACCCGTGTAGCTGGGGATGTCCTGGCAGATCCGACCAGCAATAGCTTTCAGCTGCATTAACATCCTCTCTTTCAAGCCATGTTAATGATGGTGTCTTTATACTCTCACTTTTCTGTTAAACGTATCTGGAATCACTGCTTTTTTCCCTAGATTCATAAGGCAGGCTCTTTAAAAGGTTTCCCTCTTCTTGTCTTTTGGAGTCATGCAGAACAATTTCTACACTGTCCTGGATGTTTTAAAGTCATATGCAACACAGAGGTTCTGCTCCTCCTCTTGCACCAGGAAGAACCAGCAGCAAGTCCCTGAGCCCCTGTGGTGTCTCTTCTGCAAAAGAGCACCCAGACTTTTGCAGGAAACTTGCCATGGATTTTCTTTCAGTGATATTTTCTCCTCCTCCAGTCATACAGCCAAAATACCCTGACCAGGCTGAGAAAGTGCCACACTTAGTACAGGAGGCAGAAAAAATTGGAGAGAAAAATACAGCACCTTGTTATCAGAATGCTCCATGGGGGTCCCCCGCCCTGTCTAACAGAGCTCACTCCCTCCCTCCTGCTGCCCCCACCTGTGTCAGCTGGGACTTCTGGTGCAAACCTCCACCACTCACTGTGATCTGCAATGGCACGAAGCTGAATAACTAAAAACTAATAATAGTTTATTTGTATTCCTCTTGTAAATTAGAACAGGAAAAAAATCATTTGCTGATGTTTGTGGACAATTTATTTCAGGTAATTTCATAACATGATTTGGAAACTATCAGCCAGAAACAGCCTAAGTGAAATTTCCCCACTAGTTCAACATGGGGCTTGTCAGACACGGACAGTGATGATTAGGGATATTGCTTGCAGACACACACTTAGAAGAAAAATGAAGCTGAAACAGATATATTCACTGTCACAGACTCACCTCCCTGTACTAAGATACCAGGTATTTAAAATCTCCAATGTCTTGGCTTGCTATGTGAATGCAGCCTTTCTGAATTAAAAGCTCTGCTTTCCCTTCATACATGACCCTTAAGAGCAGTGCTCACAGCAGCACTTTTTGCCTTTTCTAGGCACTAAGCCACCTGCAGTTGGTTTCCTCTACCAAGGTGGAGCAGAAATCAGAGAAACTGAAGGTCTAAGGCCCAGAGAGCAAACCTACATGATGTAATACTACACAGATCATTTTGATGAGCTCACTAATGATGCTGTGATGGTAGTTGGAAGTTATTTTAACCTTTAATGCACCTTCTATTTCTTTAAAAGAGAAGGATATTTGTAGACATAAAGGATGTAGTTAAAGCTATATGTAGTTAAAGCTTCACCAAGAAGCAGCAAAATAAATTTTGAGAATGTTAGCATCAAAAACCCCCAACCATTTCAAAAGCAGTAGAAATTAATTACTACAAAATGTGTAAAGTTTTGAATACCCAGTCATTCAGCCCCTTTCATTAGCACAAATGAAAATGTGAAGGTTTACTTTGTCATTCCATTAATATGCAGTTTGGGTAAATTCTCTTGGTTTTTTCTGTGGAAATACCAGCCTGACCTTCAAAAATATTTATGACGGTTTATTCTGGTAAGCTAGTTTGTGTAAGTGCTGGAAGCACACAGGATTTTTCCCCTGTTTAGTTGGTAACTCCAGAATGGACCACCAGTTCCAAAGGAAGATGATCAAGAGCTAGTTAAGGTAACATGTCTCATTTACAGGTCACTGCAACTAAAATTCTTCATTAACTGTAATTTCTGTGTTGCAAATGTTACAAGGCTGCCTTACATATCACTATATTTGTGCTTTTCATGAAGACTTCTAAGAATTAAGAGTACAAGAAAATTTCAACTTTTATTAAAAAGCACTGCTGGTGCAAAAGGTTTGACACCAATTGGAACCATTTTACTGCAGAAAAAACTAAAAGAAGTTTAATACATTATTTAAAACCTTCTACAATTTTGAACCTAATATATTTAATTTTTATGGACTTAATTCAAAAACTTTGGACTCTTGGGCTTTTGCAGTGAGCATTTTTATATTTTGATAATTAAAATGTTATCGCTCTGTGACTAGAAGATGTGTTCAGCAGACTTTGAAGGATATTATTTACATATGATTTGGCTTTGATAGTCTTATTTTTTTGAGTAACATTTTACTCACAAGTAGTTCAATTGGCTTCTATGAGTATTATTCAATATGATAATGTGAGGAGAGGTAGAAAATCTGTCCCCAAGGTTAGTGTAAGACAAGCTATAGTTACTGAAGGTAGATTAATGATTTCTGGTTTGAAAAAAGTGTTTTGTTCTGTTTTATACATCCATCACTAAAGCCCACATGAAAACATTTTGCATTTTGGTATTTCTGTTGCAGAGGTTCAAAGTTAAAGGAATTACTGAAATGTTTATTTATTGTTAATTTTCCCAGGTTTAGAGTTATGTTAGAGGATGTGTCAACTGTAATCATCAAACCCTTAACACATGTTACCTTTTTATTCTCCCTCTTTTTGCATTGTTTCTATCAGGGTTTTGGCATTGGTTTTCTTGTGTTCATAATCCTCTAAATCAGCCTTAGTTTGAAGTTGTTTTTCTTGATTGTTTTGGGGATCTTCAGGAAAAGGATGTTAATTTAAAACAAATCAAAGAACAAATTGCAATGTTTAGTTTCATTTTTTAGTCCAGGTTTTGTTAGAAGTCTGAAAACAAAGGGCAGTGCCATGGCATGAGTGGAGGGACCAAGAGCACTGCAGTCCAGTCCTCCCATAACTTCATCAGATGACAGAGGGTTTTAGCACACCAAAGCCAAGTGACTTCTGCAGACCACCCCACGTGCAGGACTTTCTCCAGGTGATGCTCCTGCATGTCACCCACGAGGAGCAGTGGCACCACCCTGTGCCAATGGCTTTGCCCAGTCTCATCCCTGGGCACCAAGCACCACTTTCTTTCCAGGGCCTGTAAACACCTTAGTTCAGTTCTGAGTGCTTCCTTATCCCTTTAACCCGTTCCATCTAACAAACATGCATGGCTCATCTCCCTGGGCTCCACCTCTGCCTCACAAACCAAACCCCTGGCAGCTGGCCCCGAGCCAGCTTTGCCTGTGCTGTGCCACACAAGAGCAGCAGCAATGACAGAGGCTTCTCTCATCCCAGACTGTCAAAATGCTCTTTAAAGTCATCTAAGTTCAACTGTAAAGTGTCTGTGGAGTGAGACTGTGGCATTTTCAAGAATCCACGCTGATCTGAAGGTGGCCTGCTCAGCTCCACACAAGGATGAAGGCAGAGATGTGTTGCTAAACAGAGACTATTTTGCAACAGAACAGGACAAGTCTTCCAACAAAATGGGATGCACATTGGAAGGTATGTGAAGATGCAAGACTAGAAAGAGGCCCAGGAGTGTTCATAAACAATGGACCTATCCTGAGCAACCCAAAGTCGGGATACACATGAGATATCCCAGCTGCTAATACAGACTCCAAGGAAACAAAGGGCACCCTGGGCTCGTTTTGCCTCCTCTGTCCTTTGGTTCACCAGGAGGGAAGTGAAGGGACGGTGGGACTCCAGTGGTTCAGATCCAAGTGGTGTAAGTGACACCTGCTGGCACCTGCCTGGGCAGCCAGAGCACAGCCTCCTCCTTGCTGCAGGAGCAGGGATGGCACGGGCCACACTGAGCCTCCACAGAGCCCCAGCTCCATCGAGTCATAGAATATACCCTGAGCTGGAAGGGACCAACAGGGATCACCACAGTCCAGCTCCTGGCTTGGGAACGTTACCTGGTTAGATCCAACTAGGGCTGCCCAGATAGGGAAAACTTCTGACTCCATCCCTTCACCCTGATCCCCCATTACTGCATTCAGCGGAGGCTCCACGGATTTGTTTTAGACATTTCATGGCCCCAAGTGCCCTGCAGGTTATTAATTCATTGGGGTACACTGGGAGGCACTAAAAACTGTTGTTGCTGAAGACTGGGCACCTCCACTGTAGATGTTTGGGGTGATTTCTTTGGCTCAGCTCTTCTCTGGAGTGAGGACCCATTAGCAGCTGGAAGGTGTTGGAAGTGGGGGCTTGAACCACATCATCTTCCAATCCTGTTTCAGCTGCAAGGACACCAGGCTGAGCCTCCTGTGACCCCTGTGCAACTGAGGCAACCGGGACCTTTGCATCCAGAGAGCAACCTCGATCCAAAAACCACCCTGAATGGGGACAGACCCATTAGTCACCAAGTCTGACCTGAGCCAAGACTGCAAAGTTTGTCTGTGCTGGAGCAGGTATTTTAGAAGGTCTAAGTGGGAAAGACCATTCCTCAGGTAAACAGTTTTAATGCTGGAATATTAGATATGGCTGTAAGTCAGGTTCTCTCATGCTGTGGGAAATTCCAGCATTTTAAAGTATTTGTCTCCATGGAGAATTAATGTAATTTTAAAATGACAGCAAACAATATATACTGCAGTATACAGACACTGTGATTGACAGTGGAGATAGTGATTCCTAGTTTGTATTTTAAAACTGGTTTTGCAACTGATTCTTTTTTTAACTAGTCTTACAGATCATCAGGAACAGCTGACAGCAAACAATATATACTGCAGTGTACAGACACTGTGATTGACAGTGGAGATAGTGATTCCTAGTTTGTATTTTAAAATCATTACGGTCATCTAAATTTCATGGCACATGAAATATTTCACACTTTTGGCAGCATGAAGATTCTCTGCTATGTTATAACAAAAGGATTTTCCATTAATTTAGTACTCAGTACTATGTAGCAAATGTACTTAACAGTTTGAAAATTAAAATTAAAATAGATTTAAACGATTTTTCATGCTATAATGTGATAGTAGTAGAATAATATAAAATGAAAATGCATAAATTAAGATCAGAAAATACATTTCAGAACAATTTTGTAAAACAAACTGTTTCAAAATATACTGCTCTAAAGATTTCTGTAAGCGAATAGATATTTTTCTGTCAAAAGCCCAAACACTTCCATCCAAAGAAGTTTTTTTTCAACAAGAAGCTGTTTTAAAAATGTCTTGTCTACTCTACTAATTACCTTCACTGTGACAAAATCAGGCCTTATATTAATACCTATATTTAATTAAATTAATTATGAATTAGTTAGCTTTACCTTCTAGTGCTAAATCCTGTTATGCCTTTGTTAATAAATTAAAGAACCTTCCATCCTCTGAAAGTGTCTCTCCTAACTCATAGGTTGTTTATGAAGTTCTCATCTGAATAATTTCCAGTTCTTTGGTGTTTTTTATTGAAAATGTAGACACCAGAAGTGGACACAGTTTGAGTCTGTTATGATCTTGAGATGCCAAGACCACCCTCATTCTGCTAGGTAACGTTTCTTGCTGAGAGATGCAGAAATGGCATAGCTCTGATAGAGCAGATTACACCAAACATCCATGCTTAGTTTTTGTTATCTGTCACACCTCCTCCATCCTCCTCAGAGCCACTGCTTCCCATGACAGCAGCCTGTGACCTTCATTTTCTGTTCTGAGATATATAGGCTTGCATTTGGCTATATTAAAATCACATATTGTTCAAATGAGCGGAGCCTGCCAAGCGATCCAGATTGCTCAGTATAACTGACCTACTCCCATCATTATTTATCACTCCACCAATTTTTATGTCAAGTTGAAATCATTACCTGCATTGATTTTGTATTTTCTTCTGAGTCACCACAAAGATATTGCATGGTATGGACCAAGAACTGATCTCTAGACAACACACCTTCAAAATTTCTCTGGCAGTGGATGATTCCCCAGTGAATTTGTCAGAACCACTAATTAGTCAGCTTTTAATTCATTTAACACGTGTAATTCCGTTTCCACCTCAAGCTAATTTTTCACCAAGGAAGTGACGGAGTGCCAAGCGAGGTGCTGGCGCGGCACCCAACCGCGCTGTGCCCGCGGCTGCCCCCGCAGCGCTCTCCTCCCTCCCGCCAAGGCACTGTCCAAATGAGGTTCCCCAGGGAGCGCCCCTCCCCGGGATCGCTGGGGGTGGATCGGGCGCTGCGCACCCCCGGCAGCGGCGGCGGCGCGGCCCGGGAGCCGCGGGTCCCCGCGCTGCGAGCGCTGCGCGGCCGGCGGCGGAGCTGCCGCCGGTAATTAGCGGCATTAGCGGAAGGAAAGTTGCCTGCTCTGATCTCCCGTCCCGAGGCCACAAGGTCCCCGGGCGTCCCCATCCCTCCCCAGCCCTTCCCTTTCCTTTCCGCACTGCTCTATCGCAGGCCGGCGCGGCCGCCCCCTTCTCCCCTTCCCTCCCCGCCAGCCGGGGGAGGCTCCCGCTTGTATTTACCAGCAAATGATTAATTGTTGCTCGGCGCTGGCTGCTAATGCTGCTAATCCGGGCGGCTGCGTGTTCGGCCGCCCGCCCGGTGCCAGGCCCCGCGGGCGGAGGGCGCAGCGCCGCGGCGGGCGGGGGCCGGGCTGCGCCCCCGCCTGTAATTACTGCCCAGACAAATCTCTGCCAACCCAGGAGCGGGGAAATCTCTGCCCATATTGCAAGGGGCTCCGGCCCCCACCCGCGGAATAATTTTGAGACTCAAATCCCAGCAAAGACCTGCTACAAATTGCTGCAAATTAAGCTGATTTTGCCCCGAATGAGGGATTTTCTGCTGCAGATCAGCCCTTCCCGGAGCTGATGAGGTGGGGATTAGAGAAGGGACTGAAATCAAAGGGACAGGATGGTGCGGGAGGGGGGAGCCCGAGAGGGGAGCCCAGCAGTGAAAGTCCTGGAGCATTAACACTTATTGATTTCTACTTTGCTGACATTTTATTCTATTACCAAGTTTACGATTAGCCTAAACTAGGATCCGTGACAGCCAGGGCAGGGTGCGGAGCCCCGAGGGATGAGGGGCTCTCACTTCTTGGGTTTGCACCCCACCAGCCCTGCAAGCATCTGCTCTGAGCAAATGCCACCTTCCAGGGCTGCCTGGCTCCTGGCACTGGAAGGGTTCTGATGTGAACTGAGTTTGCGACCCTGGGCAGGCTGCATTCTTTTTGCTCACCACGAAGATGCTGGTGATTTTGAGGAGAGGGAGTTTTCTCCAAATTCTATATCCTTATCAACCCCCAAATCTTTCCTATTACCTGTGGTGGGAATAGTCAGCTCACCCCCTTTTCAACATCCGTCTGTCCATCTCTCCATCCCTTCTTCTCTCCCTCTGCCTTCCCTCTGGATCCTCATTTCCATCTGTTTAAACAGCAACAGCAATGTCTGTTGCAGGTATTTCAAATTGCACCATTAAAGATTTTATGTTGTGGATGTTAAAATTAAAAAGATATATGTGCAAATAGTCACTATGAATTTAATCAACTTGATTTAATACTAATAGGAAACAGCAAATGGAATTTATGACTCAAAAAGAAGTGAATTTTTTAAATAAATACAAGTACTTTGTGAAAAACAGGAAAAAAAATCCCAATCTGAAGAGTTTATTAGAGTCTAATCCCCCAACAACTGAAACCGGGGCTGCCCACCCAATAATCCTGGCTGCCATTAAAATATTAAAGATAAATCTAATCGTCTCTTTATCCAAAATAAGCGACTTTTATGTGGAGAGAAAATGTCTAACCCTTTGGGAAGAGAATTACTCCTAATGCATCAAATGGAATTCAGTCAGGATGGCAAAACTAGGTTTAAAAGCAAATGAGATGGTAATAGAGATAAAGGCCAGTATAACAAATTAAAAATACTCATTTACACGAATTAAAATCACTCCTGAAAGCGTTCTGAGTAAGGAGGCCACTGGATGGTCTTGGCCCTTCTTGGTTTGCATGGGTTTAATGTGGCCTCTCAGGACACGAGGGAAGGCAGGATGTGGTGCTGAGTGTCTGTGGGGAAGAAGATCTGTTCCTGACCGTTCCTGACCCCACCTCTCTGAGGCAGTTTTTCCCCATATCCTACAGTGGCCCCAAACCCATGCACAGAAGAAGTTTTTTGTCCGTGGGAACACTGTTGAGGATGAAAGTCCCCAGGAAGCTCACCCAGATGGGGCAAAATCACCTCTGGGACCTGGAAAATGATCTTGCTCCATGCCAGGAGGAGCTGCACCTGAGTGGTGTGTAAGAACAGAACCCCGTGCAGAGGTCTGGGAGCTGGGAACTTCCTCTCCTTTCCTGCCACCTGAGAAGCTTAAAAGGAGTGGGAAAAGGCAGAGAGGAAACCTGTGGGCACTGCTGCCTTCCCAAGCCCTGTGCCTGGACAGACCCAGCATCCCAGCCACAGTGCCCCTGCCCTTCCCACAGCTTCACACCCTGAACATGGGAAACATCTTCCAGGCACAACCTGCTTTCTGGACCTGCAGGAGGGTCAGACTCCCATGGCAAGGACATGGATGTGGGCAAGGGCAGCACCACAGCTGCTGATGGGTGCTGGGGTGGGGGCTGCTGCAGCATCCTGCCTCCACACACATCCCCATGGGCACTGAAGAAGGTCTTAGCTGGTTCCACTACCTTGTTAAATCACTTTGAGATTGCCTGTGTGCCCCACTTTTGAAAACCCAAACCAATGTGAGGGTGCACTGGAGGAAAAATCCCACTGGAATGCTTCTTCCAAAACCCAGCCCAGGACACACTCACAGGCAAGGTGCCATTTGCAATGGGGAAATATAGCCTTGCTTATAGGCAAGCACGTGTGCCAAAACCGGGAAGACACCGAGATCCCTCACAACCAACTTCATGAAAGGCATCTGGTAAATCAATAGAACACACCTTTACCTGCTCAGACATCTCCTTCCATGCATGAAATGCAAACGTGGTGCCAAAGAGAGAAAGTGAAACAATGAAATTGGAAATGTCCTCACTGGCAATATGTGGCATGAGTAAGAACAGTTCTTTATAACATCAGAGTTTCAGGTTGCTTAGATTCCCTAGCATCATTTTGGGTTCACTTTGCAGTTTTAAGATTATTGATGCAATTTTATAGGGAAATTTTTTTTTGCTGTAGTTAATGATTAGGATTTGGAAAGCAAGAGTGCTTTCTTTGGGGAAAAAGCCGCTTGTCTTCCCAAATACTCAAACCAATCATGTGAGATGTGTGTAACCTGTCCTTAAACCTATGCAGTGAAGTTTCTCCAAGATAGGCATCCTATCCTAATGCCTGCCCTAAAGAGGATCAGCATCCTGTCCTGACACCTTCCTAACTGTTAAGGAGTTTCTCCTACTGCCTTGCTACAGACAGAGCCATCTGCTGTAGTGCTTCTGGTCTATCTGCTATGCTCAGTAGATATAGTGGACAATTTTGGAAGACCACCACTGCTACATTTTTTAGAATGTATTTGAAGACTTGTTGGCATCTCACTTCAGTCATCTTCTCTGTAGACCAAAGAAATGTATGCTTTCTAGATGTCTCATGGCTTTTCTGCTGTCCCTCACCAATCAGCCCAGATCTGTCCTGAAGCTCAGGATGCAGAGCAGGCAGAGCAGAGTGCAACCCGGGCCATGGACTGGCTAGAAAGCTGCTCTAGATACTTCATCTTGTATATTGTCCCCAGAACAGGTACTCACCCATGGAGAGAAGTTGAATCTAGTAATATTTTCCTATATATTTATTTTCCTTAAAGATTCCATACCTTGTAATAAAACTAGATCTCCCTGGGATTTGCCCCCTGACACAAACACATACTTTTCTTTAAAAAAGGCAGAGTATTTTATTATCTGATGATGGAAAGAACATGAAATTGATTCCCAAATTTCCTCTTTCTCACAAACTAAGAAAAGGGAACACCTAATATAGTTAAATGAAAATGCATCAGACAAACCCCTTTGATACAACGTATAATTAACCTGAAGTATTCATGTGCCAAAGCATTATTTAGAAGTGAGCAGGACATCCTCAGCCAAAAATTATACTATAATTAATTATTATAATTAAATGGTAATGAGGTGGCCAGCATTCATGGTGAATCAAGTAAATCTTTATATACATTTATGGCAGCTTCATTTAGGATGTCCCAGTCAAACATTGTTACTTTCTTATGCCACACTTTAGCTGACTTTAAAATGATATCTGCTGAACAGATTTTAGTCCACACAGTCCATGTCTTCCTGCTGTGTTACTTTCTAACAAATCAACATGGAACTCTTTAAACTGGTTGAACAAAAATAAGTTCAGTTGCTCCAGGAGAATTAAATCATGTCTACATATGGCTCTAGCTTGCTATAAAAATAATTTATAGTAAGCTTCTTTAAAATGGAGATATAAACATTTATCCATTGAATAATATTCTCTTCTGTTTCAGGAGTTGGAAAAGAGTGGCAATAAACCTCTGGAGCTGCCCCATCCAGCAGTGCCCAGAGAGAGGAAGTGAACCAGATGTGATGGGACTCTGACATGCAGCACCCACTCCGGACTGGCCCAAAGGGTTACATTCTTCTCCTCTGATTTCCAGGCAACTGGAAGTTACTGATATATTCAGCTAACAGAAAGCCTTGATATCCATCCCTTAACTGCTCAGCAGCCCCATGCAGAAAAGGTTTTGTTTAACCCCTTGTCATAAGCAGAGCAGAGCCAGCCAACACCTCAAGCTGAAGGTGCCAGAGGACAGGTATCCTGAGTGGCTCTGACCTTGCTACAGGAAAGTGCAGGACAGAGGAACTGCCTGTGGTGCAGCATGGCTGAGTCCTAGCAGCTGGATGTTCCACGTGGCATGAATGGAGGTGCTCAGCCACAGAGAAAATACAAGAAATATGGATGCATCTGTGTCAGGAGAGAAAGAGAGGTATAATGGGAAAAAAAGGAAAATGTCAGAAGTGCTAAGCAAAGTGAAATCTGAGCTCTGTTAAATGTCAGTGACCAAGGTCCTGCTGTCTTCAGCAGGATGAAGATTTTACCCAGGGGTTGAGAGGTGCAGCTCAAAACTACCAGGATGATTCAGAGAGGTCTGCTCAGGGCTGCAGTAACTCAGCCAGCAGCTGCCAGCTGGGAGCATTTGGCCATGGGCATGACAGGTGCCATAATCTCCTGTCATCATGTACTTTGTATCTTTGATTATTTAGAGATCGATAGACTGACATGTAAAGAAAAATATATGTTCAATAGGACACTTGACATCAGAAGCTTCTTATATGGGAAGGCTTTTCTATAGAGAGAACATCCCTATCAGACACTATGAGCTCCATGGAATTCAAGATTTTAGGGCCTGAAGGGAACATTACAACCTTCTAGCCTGAACTTTGAGATAAAATAGACTACAAAACCAAATAATTTCTGCATCAGGCCAATATCTTCTGGATGAGTTATAGATCATCTCTTACAAACTTCCAGCCTTGGTTTGAAGACTTTATATGATCGACAGAATTTAAAACATCTGTAGGTAGATAGCTCTGGTCAGTCTTCGTGTCTCAGCCGTTCTGATTAATACAGCAAGTGTCTCTTCTTGTAATATTAGCATTATCATGTCTTATATCCATCTACAGTGCAACATATGGTGGAAGGATAATGTAAAAATGTCCAGTGATTGTGACTTCAGTGGATCACCAGTGCTCCCCAAAGTTTAAGAACATAGCTAAAATAAAAACATATTAGGAAAGACTTTTATTGAAAGTATTTTTACATATGTAAGTTTTGAAAGGAGACAGGTAGGAGCTGCATGCACTTGCACTGCAGAGGAGACCAGGATAACTGATGGGAAGAACCCAAAAGCCATTGTAGAGGAGATGGAAGAGCCCAGGGAGAGCAGGTCTGACCTATCTGTTTGAATCATCAGAGATCACACAATGTTTTGGGTCAAAAAGGACCTTAAATATCATGTAGTTCTAACCCCTCTGCCATGAGTAGGGATGTCACCCACTAGATCAGGTTGCTTTAAGCCCCATCCAGCCTGGCCTTGGACACTTCCAAGGGTGGGGCATCCACAACTTTTCTGAGCGACCTGTTCAGTGCCTCACTACTCCCTGAGTAAAGAATTTCTTCCTAACATCTTACCTAAATCTCTCCTTATTCCATTTAAAACTGTTCCCCCTTGTCCTCTCCCTGTCCACCCATGTAAAAAGTTGCCCTCCATATTTTTTAAGGCACTTTTGTCCACTGGGATCTGTCTAGACAAGGACAGCTTTGAACCCAGTGCTGGCAGAGACAACAAAGAGCGCGCTTCTGTAATAGAAATGGAGAAGTAACACTTCTTTAGAGAC
Source organism: Passer montanus (assembly GCF_014805655.1). Lineage (NCBI taxonomy): Eukaryota > Metazoa > Chordata > Aves > Passeriformes > Passeridae > Passer > Passer montanus. The sequence goes on from NW_024365381.1 coordinate 16,421,308, forward strand.
TAAGGGGTTAACAACAAACATTGCTCCTACTGGGATTCAAGTTTTCCAGGACACAGAAGGCTGAAGTAAAGCTAAAACTGAGGAAAGAACCAAGTCAGCCCAATACGTGTGCCTGGGTGAAGGATAGATTTGCAAACAAATGGGAGAAGTGGAAAAGTTCAGCCCCAAGGATAAGACAGATGAACTATGGAAAAGGAAAAAGGATGAGCTGGATCAGAAAAATGTGAGAGAATTCAAGGTTTGTAATGTTTCTCTCCCCAGGAAACCATCTGAGTCATGTAGCTGAGGAAAGCTTACATAAAGCCAGAATTTTTTCTGGTGAAGACAGGGTAAAAATATTGCCAGAAATTAGTTAGAGAGGTATTGAGTAATACAAGTAAATGCTGATATATAAGAAACTTCAGTATACATGAGCAAAGCCCCTATGTCTGTACCTTTATATCCTGACAGTGGTCAGAGCATTAACTTTGTATGAATTATTTCTAATCACCCGTCAAGGAGGCTAAAAATGATAAAGGTGACACATGCTGTAGAGTGGACCTCAGGCTGATAAACTCTGTTGGGCTTGTCAAATTGGCCTTTGTGTATAGCTTGAGCTGGAGCACCCAAATGACCCACACCCTGTCCTTGGGCAGGGATGCAGAGCTGGGTCTGAAGGAAAAGGAGAAATTGTGGTGCACAAAGAGCTGTCAGAACATGGGCTCAAGTTGAGAAGCAGCCCCCATGCACACCCACACCCTCTGTGAGCTCTGGGCAGTTCTTTAGGCAGAAGAACAGTGTGCACCTCCTCACACTGATGCTGGTACCAAACAAAGGCAGTTACAACATTTCAGAGGGCTTAAGACCTTCAGAGCCATTTGGCTCCCAGCTTCCTGTGTCTTAGAAAGCAGCTGGCCACCCCAGGGCCCTGGCAGTCTTCATTCACTTCTTCTGAACCATTTCCATCTCTGTGGAGATACGAGTTTCTTTAAAATAATGGTTGGGAGTATGACCACCTTGCTGCTCCAACATGAGACAGTCTCAGCAGTCCTGCCATCACAGTGGAGGTGCCCTTGGTTTGCTCAGGGAAGGCATGATTTTCAGTATCTGCAGCAGCCCCAATTCTTTGGCTGGCCAAGACTCTAAATCAGGATTTCCCAAGTATGCAGGACATGGCCTTTGGGCAGTCCAGAACACTTGTGGCCATCCTGGACAGATACCACATATTTCAGAGACGGTCCCTGCCCTTGTTTCACCATGCACCTGGCACTGGACTGCCTTCTCCAGAGACCAGGAGGACAGGTTTCCCCTGGGACGGGTTCCCCTTCATGGGAAGACTGGAGCCCTTTAGCCTGATGAACCACCCCAGAGGCCTGCAAAATGGAGAAGAGAAGCAATAGGGAGCTGCTTCTCCTTGAAGCTGAGGCAGAAGATGGGTTTTTCATGCTGATGTGGAGCTGCAGCCCAGCCCCAGTTTGGTGTCCTGCTGGTTAGTGTCCCCATGAGCAGGCTGTAGGAGCTGTGCTGCGGGCTGTTGAGCGCTGTCGCAGGACATGCGCTGGTGGAGCGCTTGCCTCGGCTTGAGAGAACAGGGGAAGTCTTATGGTTTCTCTTAGTTTAGTGTCTTTGAGGTAATGCTGGCAGGGATGAGTGTGTGGTGTCTTGCCCACAGATGATAAAAGGCAAGTTAACAAGAAACTGTGTGGTTCAGAAACCCTGCTCATGAGTATGGGTGTCCATGGAGTCCAACCGTTTCACTTCCTCTGATGGCACACTTCTGCAACGTGCAAACCTTCCAACTCAGTATTTTTAAGGGACATTGCTCAGTTTTAATTCTTAGCTTACCTACATGGGCCCTAATTTCTGTTCTGACCTCTTATCTCAGAATATCGGATGAGCAAGAAAGCCAGAGAGCCCGTGGTTTCCCTACACGTAAGCCTTGCGCATCTCTCCTCCAAGGCCGGTGCCCCACGCCGTGCGTGTTTATGAAAGCAGGGATGCCTCCATCCATCCTTCCCTCCCTCCCTTCCTAACCCCACCTCCCCAGCACGGCTGGAGGCGAGCGGGGCCGGGGCCTGCGGGGCCGGGCCGGCCCTCCCTAGCGCAGGGGCGGGCGGCAGCCCCAGTCCGCGGCGGGCACCGGCCCCAGCCCGCCGAGCAGCGGCCCCGCCGCCGCCGGTGCCGGCTTTTTGGCATCCCTAATCGCGGCTGGCCCCTGTGATTGGCTGCGCGGCTCTGACCCCGCTCGGGCTCCCGGCTGGGCGGATAAAAGGGGCCTGAGCCGGGGGCTCCCAGGCATTCCCGGAGCGGGCACCAGGGACCGCTGGCCGCAGCATGACGGGCAAAGCGGGCGCGGCGCTGGCCCCCAGCCTGCCCGGCAAGCCCAAGCCCGACGGCGCGGCCGCCGCCCCCGCCGCCCCGCCACTGCCTCCGCCGCCCCCCGCTGCTGGGGTCAAGTCCAACTCTGGGCCCACCCCTCCCCGCTGCACCGGCTTCGGCATCCAGGAGATCCTGGGCTTGAACAAGGAGCCGCCGTCGCACCCTCGGGCCGCCCTGGACTCTCTGCCCGCCGGGCACCTGCTGGCGGCCCGCTCCGTCCTCAGTCCCGCCGGGGTGGGCGGCGTGGGCATGGGGCTGCTGGGGGCCAGCGGCATCCCCGGCTTTTACACCCAGCCCACCTTCCTAGAGGTGCTCTCCGACCCCCAGAGCGTCCACCTGCAGCCGCTGGCCCGGGCCCCCGGGCAGCTGGACAGCAGCCAGACGGCCAGCTCAGGTAGGCACGGCCCCGGCCCCCGGGACCCGCTGCGCCCCGCCAGCACCGCCGCCCGCAGCCAGCCGCCGCCCGCACCCCGTGTCCCGGCGGGAGGCCCCTTGCTCGGCGGTGGAAGGGAGATTTCGTTTCGATCCCGAGAATGAGGAGAAGGGCGGGCGGGACCATATTTTTCCCCGTCCGGGACTGCGGCCGCGGTCTGATGGCGTGGCCCCGGGCGCCCGGCCTAGGGATGCGCAGAGCCCCGTCGGAGCGGCCCCCGCGACCCCGTGTTGCCGGATAATTAGGGGGTTTTCGGCATCCTTTGCCTAGACGGCAGCAGCCTCCCATAACTCTGCCTGCAGGCCCCGTTCCACGGCCGCTTCGGGTCCCTCAGAGCGGCCGGCAGCAGCGCCGGACCCGGGCTCCGGGGGCAATTCCCGGCCTCTCTCCGGCAGCGGCGCCCGTCCCGGGCCGTGCCCGCCGCCCCCGCCGCCGGGCAGCACGGGCCCGGGCCCGGGCCGGTGGCGCAGCGCCGCGGGCAGCACTGGCACCGGGGCGCGCATCGAAATACGGGGAAATACGGATCCGTGCCCCGGTTGCTCCTTCGGGGCAAAGGCAGAGGCGTCCTGCCCTCAACACCCCCGGGCCGTGGCATCCCTGGGGAGCCGGGGGCGGCGGAAGGCAGCAGCTCCTCCCGGGGCTGGTTTTTTCTGGTAGCTCCATAAACCTCAATTTCTGCCTCCTCGCTCCGGTGTTTCTGGGGCGCAGTTCGGGATCCCCGGGCTGGGCAGGCGGTCGCGGTTGCCCGGCCGCGGAGCGGGGGTTGCAGCTTTCCCGTTTCCTGCGCTTTGGTTGAGCTCGCCGGGCTCTGCGTTTTAGCAGCGAGGCAGCAGCAGCCTCAACAAACGACTCCGGCGGAGAGAGGCGAGAGCTAGAGCCCGGTCCCGGCCCGCAGCCTTCCCTGGCTGGGGCGCATCGCCCCGAGCTGCCCGGCCCGCAGCGGGAGCGGCGCTGGTGCCGCGCTGCAGGGAGCAGCCGGCGTCGGGCCCCGTCCGCCGCGCCGCCGCAACGAAATCTCCGGCCCGAGCCGGCGGAGGGAGCGGGGCCGCGGGCCTGGCCCTACCCGGCAGGACTCTGGCGGGGAGCGAGCCCCAGCCCACAGCCGCTGCCTGTCTTTCCGCAGATTCCGAGGATGTCTCCTCCAGCGACCGAAAAATGTCCAAATCCTCCCTAAATCAGAGCAAGAAACGAAAGAAGAGGCGGCACAGGTAAGACAGCGGCGGCCACCCCGCCCGCGCCTCAGTCCCCGGGGAAGCGGCCACCGGCGAGCCCTGCCCGCCCCGCGGGGACGGCCCGCTCCGGCCTGGAGCGAAACATTCCTCCGGCACCGGCCGCCCGAGCGCCCCGGCGGCTTCTCCAGCGCGTCCTTGCCTTTATTCTTTCTCCCCGTCCAAAATAAATCGGATATAGGGACGTGCCGATGGGGAGTGGGGGATTCGACCAGAGGTGTCATTTTATTGAATTTTTTCTGGTTGCGGATCCAGGTATCCCGGGTCGCAATCTGTGCAGCCCATGTGCTGCGGTGGAATGCCGATCATCAGTGTTTGGAAGGGAAAATCATCAAACTGTCAGAAATAATAAAAGCCGTTTTCAGCTCCACATACAGCAATCTTAATATTGGCTGTCAGGAAGACAGAATTTCTATCAATAATTTAAATATTTTATTACTTAGAAATAAATATTTTGCTAATAGATTAAATAATTGGGAATCAGAGACAGCCTGCAAAGAAGCTGAAGAAGCTGGGAAAATGTTTAAGGAAACGAAGATCCACTTTGGGATTTGGTTTCCTACGAGCACGGTCAGGGTAATAGACTTTGCCTGACTTCTCCCACAGTTAAAATGGAGTTGGTTTGTTTGCGCTTTATAACTGAAACGAAAAATCCCGTGCTGGGTTCTGGCATTGCTGTGGCCAGAGCGCCAGGACAAAGAAAGGCCAAACACCATCCAGGGTGATTTAGGAATAATTAAATCAATCCTGCCACGATGCAGGAAAGGTGGATTAAAAGACGCTCCAGTGAAAGCTTAGCAGGATGCGGGGTGGAAGGAGACTGACTATCCCGGGAGGCATCCTGCTATGTGTGCAACAGGAGGCTCGGTCTGGAGGGCTGCTTTCCAAAGCCGGACCCCTCCCCAGGCAAATGTTCTCAGTTTGGGCGCTCTGGAGTAAGTACGAGTTCATTTCCTTTGCACCCCAGGCGGGGCTGGGTGGTAACAGCTGGGACTGGTATACAGGTCCCGATCTGGATGAGAGATAGGAAACGAAATTCAGATTTGTTTTGTTTTCAGTTCTAGACAGAAACAGACCTGCAACATTTGTCCGTGGTTGAATATTCTGTTGTAAACAGTTAAGATCTCTAATTGTACCAAGGAAGGGCTGGAAGATGACTGGCCAATAGCCCGCAAATAGCTGCAGGATGGAAACACCAAAAGGGGTTGTGAACTGCAAAAGGGACGGGGACTACCCGGGCATGAGCTAAAACGGGGAAACTTCAGCTGAATGTCAGCGAAACCCTCCCGCCCGTGAGCCTGGACAGGCTCCCGTGCTCTTGTGGGAGGAAGATGGAGGGGAATGCTTGAAATCTAAACTGGATCAAAATTGAAATAATTTTTCCTGTGGTCGCAGAGAGAGAAAATACACGATTCGGTGTGCCTCTGCTGTCCCCAGAGTTCACAGATTTGTTATAGTTGAAGAAAAACTGTTTGAAAAGAGAATGGATTTAAGAGTGAATTTAAAGAAGGGTCTGATTGCAGGCAGGTCCCTTGCATTTGCATCCTGCTTTTGTTAGTATTATTATCGATCTGGTGGAATCCTTTTCATTTTGAATAGCAGAGGATGTTTCTGATATTTTGTGTTTATGCTCTCTGGAAATGAAAGGCTTTTCTGAAATTTGGGTGTATTTTAGAAAAAGACTCTATTTCCTCTTTCCTTCTGGGAGATACATGGTTTTTAGTTGATGGTAAATTTACACATTTACTTTGCACAAGGGCTGCAGTTCGTTGTTGGGTTGAGGATTGTTTTATTTTGGTTTGGTTTTTTGGTAGAGGTTTTTTGTTTGATTTGGCTTTTTGGTTGATTTTTTTGTTTTGTTTTTGTTTTGGTTCGGGTTTTTTGTTTGTTTGTTGGTTGGGGTTTTTTTTTGCCATTGCAGTATTTTTAGCTTTTATCAAAAATTGCGCTTTCTGTACTGGAGGAGTTGAAAGGTGGGAGTTTTAACCCTCAGGGAGTGGAAGTGGTCCGAGACTTCTCATCCATCTGCTAGGGAAAGGCTTTCATCTGTCTCGGCTTTCCAGCTGCTGATTTTTCAATTTGGTTGTCCCAAACTGAGAAGCGGCTGCGTGGAGGCAGGTTGGGCTGCTGCCTGCCCAGGGCGGTCCAGGAGGATTTCTAAAGGATAATGGGCTAATGCAAACTGGCAGGGAGCAGCTAACGAGATACTGGAGTGGAAGCAGCCCGGGTAAAGGCAGAGGAAGGGAGCTGGTCCTGGCTCTCATGGGGAAGAACTGGTGAAAAGTGGTGGGTTAGGGTGGAGAAAATATTTGGAGAATTTGTCCCAAGACTGAGACTCAAGGTGAAGGATTATTTTCTCTTGGAGATTGAAGAGGCTAAGGAGCAGCAGCTGGGAAAGGGCTCAGCACCTCTCCAGACGGGGTGCTGAGCAGATGCTGCCTGCTCTCGGTGTGCTGATCCTCACAGGAGGCGGCAGAGCCCGAGATCAGCTGCCAGCACTGCGGGTGCTTGCTGCTGGGGAGGCACTGTCTCCAGAGGCAAGTCCCTGAAAGGGAAGGTGATTTGTAACTGTTAAAAATGCTGTCTTCTGGCATTTTCTGGTTCTCCCTTCACCCTGGCACTTGACCTTTTGTGCACAGAAGCAGAGGAGGTGGGGAAAAGCTACGTATTAGCCAGTCACCCAGGTTTCAATGTCTTCAGTGTCCATTTCTCTGACTCTTCATCATCTTTGCTGCTTCTTGTGTTTTGATCAAAGAGTTTTACTCCCCTCAGGACAATCTTCACATCCTATCAACTGGAAGAGCTGGAAAAAGCCTTCAATGAGGCCCACTATCCTGACGTATATGCTAGAGAGATGTTGGCCATGAAAACAGAGTTGCCAGAAGACAGGATACAGGTAATCATATCTCTTGGACCCCCTTATTGTTCTGCTCTCAGCCATGTTCATCCCTCCATGAAGAAAAGGCAGCAGCATGGGAAAGCTGACATTTTTCTGAATAAACTTCCCCAGGCTGTCCACTCTCCTGCTTTTGATGGCAGGCAGATCAGATATTCTTGGCAGATTTGTATTTGGTGTTTGTATGTGGACGTGTGCTGTGCATGGTGTGTGGTACCAGTGATTTTGGGGGTGTGTAACAGGGGGGATCTGAATTCAGAGAAGGACAACAGGCACTCAAAAAAAGACAGTGTTTCAAGGTCTTGGTAAAAGCAAGAAGAGAGCTTCCCAGAGACCACATCTGGGTAGGCATTGCTGAAGGGAAAGAGCTCATCTCTGCTCCTTTGGCCACAGAAGGATGCACAGGGATGGCGTGGGCAGCTAGTACAGCTGTGGGTGGGATGCAGTGTGGGAATGATGGGTGAGTCCCAGCAAGATGTTTGTACCGCATCTGCACTTTGACTGTATTTGCCTCCTCAAGTGACATTTCCCTGAAAGTTTCTGGGGATAACTCTTTTTTTTTTTTTTGTTAATCTGTTAAATTTTATTAACAGCTTTTAACATTAAGGTTTGAGCTTCATGTCAGTCCTGTCATGCTACTGTGAGGAGGTAGAACAAGGGGGTGTGGAATACCACTGCTGTGTGGTGAATCCTCCAGCAGGAAGGAGCAGCCTGAGCTGCAGGGCTGGGCCAGGACCAGCCTTTGGCATGCATTACAGCCAGAAAGCTGGAGAAGACTTAAGAGCTGCTTTTTCCAGTGTGGGAGGCACACTGGACAGAGTTAAGGTGATGTTCACAAGGGTGGGCTGCAGCAGCTTCTTTTGCCTTGCTTTACTCCATGGTTTACTCTCATCAGGTTTCTACACAAGGCACAGGATTGTAATGGCCAAGCCTTGAGCAGGTGGAGTTCTGATCTGGCTGGAAGTTAACCTGTCCTGGTTCTCCACACAGTGGCAGTGGCTGGCCTCTGTGACTGGTGCACAGCAGTTTCTACAAGACATGTTGTCCTATGTGCCATGTGGTATTGGGAAGGTCCTGATTTCCCTGGTTCCTCCTTCTGCTCATCCCTCATGCATGCCCAGCACCCACCAAGCTGTGTCTTGAGCTTCTGCTCTTTCCTTGCTGAAGAGATGGCCCAGGAAGCTGCTCCCTTGTGGGTTTGGAATGTAGCTCAGAGGGCACTTAGCAGGATAACACCGATGCTGGAAGCTGCTGAGGTATGACCCCATGCAGGGACAGGAAGATCCTCCAAAACAAAAGTGTAGCCTTTTTTCCCTCTGTCCTGAGCCTTCCTCACCACCCTTATCCTTGTGCTCAATCAAAAATTCCATTTTTATAAAAGCAGTTCATGCTTCTTATCCCATTGACCTGGCAGGACTCCTGCTGATCCAACAGCTTGTAGATTACCTGTGTGCTAACAGGATTTCCACCAGTCTTCAGAAATAATGGCCCACCATCTCAAATCCTACCTGATGCACTAGGATTTTGCTCTGAGAAACAAACCCTGATGCTTTGCCTTTAGGAGGAGTGAAATGGAGGATGGTCACTTCTCCACTTGTGATCCTGCAGGACATCAGGTCAAGAGAGGAGGGATTGTTGGGAGTTTATTGTTGTCCACAGCCACAGTTTTGTTCTGGGCTGGAAAGAAGATCCTTTGATTTCCCATAAAAGACCTTTCCAAGGAAGAGGTTCATCTAGTGGCACAGTGTATGTGGAATTCCTGAGGCCCCATTTCTCTGGCCAGAGCTGAGAGCATTCACTCTGTGTGAGGTGGAGTGAGATGTGGCAGACAGCGTAGAGCTGACACAGCTTGTAAGGCTTCAGCACCTGGAACACCCTTCTAGTGCTGAGTGTTTTAACTGATTTGGAATGAAATAGCAGGTAAATATCTTGGCTGTCACTGACTGGTCTGCCCTGTAATTCTGCAGCTGGCTAATGAACAACTGCTTACTCTTCCTGTATTGCAGCTTTTAAACCCAGGAGGGCTCCTTACTGTGACCCCTCTGCTCTGAGATCAGGTTAGACTTGGGCAGCAGAAGCACCCCAATGCATGGCTGTTCTGAACACCAGGTGTAACTAATGGCATGTGTATTCCAGAAAAAAGGGATTGTGAATAACAGTTTTGCTGATGATGAAAGAGGAAATAATGAGAAACAGCAGAATTTCTGCAGCATCTGTTGAGCACCTTGCCAGGGTAGCATCAGGCTGACATAGGAGTCCTGAGCACCACTGCTCTTTCCAATAGGTCAGCAATCCATTGTCCCTTACCACACATTCCATGAAATCTCCTTGTCCATATTTCTTGTGTGTGACAAGCCATGGCAAGGTGATTCCCAACTCTGATCATACTTCTTGATATTTTACCTTGTATTCCTTTTCAACTTTGTGCCTTTTTGTTATGAGCCTAATTCTTTCCCCTTGGCTATAAAGTTCATGCTCTTTAAATAAATACAAGATATTTCTTCTCCTGGCTGTCACTTTTAGTTTTCATCATTGCTTAAGTAAGTTGCAAAGATCTTTCCTTAAATCATCCTTCATAAATCAGATGCTCATCTCTTAATCATGTGGTTGTTCTTACATGAAGCCCATCCTGTCTGTCAGCCTTCCTGGAGATAAGGGACCCCATGCCTACAGCTGCATGCTGGGTGTGTCCACACCAGTTCAGCTGGACTTGTGGTCCTTTGCAGAAGTAGTCTTGGATTAGCACTGGTCTGATTGCTTCCTTATTTATTTCCATTTATCTAATTCAATCACTTCAAACTTCTTTTAGACAGATTTTATTTTATGCTCAGGATTTTCCCTTCTGTGTTCTGGGTTTCATATGGAATTTTGTTAACTTTGGCTGACAAGCATCAAACAGCCCTACCAGCTCTGACAGTGGCAAGAGGTGGGTGCTACACAGGGCAGCTATCCAGTGATACTGTGCACTTTGTCAGTCTCCTGGGATTTTGAATACATGTAAATGTCTTAATATCCTGTGGCAAGAAGTTCTGCAGCAGAACTGCCTGAGTGCAGCAGATCTTGCTTTGAATCTCTCACCGTCATTTAATGCCCCTTGGAAGAGACAGCTTACAATGAATCTGCACTCCCATCTTCATAATATTTATAATTTCACATCACATTTTTTTCGTTGCATGAGTTTCCAGCTGCCTGAGGGAGCTCTATAGTTTTGCATTTCCATTGTAGCTTGTGGTTCCTCTCATCTTTCAGCAATGCTCTCTCCCTCCTGTAGGTCATTAATGAAAGTGTTTTCTAATATTGTTGTGAGCATCACATGTTGGGACTTCTGCAGCATTTCATGTGGTTTCCCACTGGATCCTCACCTAAGACTGATATCTGCCCCTTATTTTCATTCATGGAATTATTTCTCAGGAGGTATTAGTCAAAGAGAAAGTAAATCACCTATGAAATTTGATGTGAAAGTGAAATTCAAAGAGGGCAATTGAAAGAATGATATATAGGAACTGTTTGCAGATAAAGCCTTCAGCAGAACACTACAAATAGCCATCAGAGACCAAGAAAGTTACTGGTTTAAGAGAACATTGAGTCCAGGAAAAAAATATTCAAGCCCTCCATTTAAAGAGGATATGAAAGTGAATTTTTTTTCCCAAGGCAGACACACACTCTGTGTCTTACTCCCACACTGAGCTGGCTGCTTCTGGAAGGAAAACGAGCATCCTCCCATTGGGCAGCATGGGGAAATAATTTTTTATAATAGTGAGATACTATGCACAAGTCACATCAGATGTCACTGTGGCCATTTTGCAAGATACTTGAAAAAGACCACATTAATCAATGTATTTGAAAGAATATTCGTAGGACTTGAAGTGCCAGTATTGGAATAAACCCAGACTGTTCTGTAAAATCCAAGAGAGGTAAGTAGATTCCTGTACTTCCTGGGAAGTAGATCCTTTATAAACATTATGAAGTATTAAAAATGTCCTGAGGCAGACAAATACTGCGACATCTGACTTAAACTTCTCTTTCTCATAACAAATCTCTTAAGTGTAACATGTAGATTTTAGATTGAATTTATTAATACATAACAGTTCCAAAATTTAAACTGAGTAGTTACAATATGAAAGTTCAGTAACAGTTTGGTTTGGGGATTATTGAATTGATTGTGTATGTTTGTCCTTAAAGTATGTTTCCTACTGATCAAACAAATTGATTAATCAGTATTTCAAAAAAATAAGATCCTGACTGCTATTGTAGGGACATTAGAGTCACCTTTTAAGGGAAGTAATCAATTAAAAAAGGTAATAAAACTGCTAAAAAATTGTCAGTTCTTGTTGTTAAAAGATTGCATGGTAATCTTTTATTGGATTATTGGATGACAATTTTTGGGACAAATAAAATTGCTTACATAAGCAAAAGGAATCCCAAGAAGAGGCTGGCACTGAGTGCAGAGTGGGGATTGTCTGTGCATCCAGCAAGCTTTGTCAGGCAGCTAAGAGGCCAATTTTGGCTAAAAACAAAACAAGGTCAATTAAATCTCTAATTGAAAAAGTCTTGGTTTAGCTATCAGATTAGCACATTTCGGTATCACTGGGAAGCCCTTTAGGAGTTGAACAGGGGTGGAGGAATCAGGAGGAATAATCATTGAGAGGGAAGCAAGTACCAAGAGTATTTTGCAAGGACAGAGGCTTACCTTCCTTCAGTTTTGCAAAAAGGTTCTCTGTTTAGGGATGAACATAATCTGCCTGAGGAACCTGTACTGCACTGAGCGTGAGCTCAGGAGGGAACCCACTGAGTCCCCTCAAAAACATGATAGAAAGCATGAAGGAAAAATTAGTTGTATTCAGCTTTAGCAGCCGTGGCTTCTCCCTGTCCTGCCAGATTTTCCTGCCTGTTGCAGAGTGCTGAGGTATAGTCTGAATCCCACGGTGTGAGTATGGAATGCTGTGACTGCTCCATGCAGCCAGTGACCTTTCCTGAATGTGTGCCTGGAGTGGCCTCCAGAGCATTACTCAGTGCTGCAGAAAGTGGTGCTTGTGGATTTTCTAAGCTTATCACTATTACTCTAAGAAGTGAGGACCTGTCTGCTTTTGTTAAAATGCTGGGTGACTCTCACACACAGAACAGAGCAAGGCCAGCCTGAGGCACACTGTGGGTTCCTCTGTGCAGCACATTCACAGGGACCACGTAGCTGGAAGGAAACTGCCACAGTGGTTAGGGCTGTTGGAGGTAGATTACCAAGGTGAAGGACCAGCCAAAAGTGTTGCTGTTGTGTGAGCCAACCATTTCAAAATATATAAGTTTTAAGAGCCCTGCAAGCTGTTAATCGTGAAATGGAGTTGAGCAGCTAGTGCTGGCTACCTTTGCCAATAATTCGTGAGCACTGGGGCAAGCCATCACTCTGTGATACCAGATAAGTGTCATAAACTTCCCCTATGCTTCTAGAAATGTAGAAAGTATACAAGTGAGAGTAATAAAACTAATCAAACTTAGTGGCTTACTGAGAATATTATTATGAGTTTTTCTCATGGCATATGGTGCATCTCTGCCTCCATGTCTTTAATTGGTATGTTAGGAGTTCATCCACTTTTCTGCCTCTTCAATAACATGCTTGTTTAGTTGATCTAAATTCATATTCATTTCCATTTTTCAATTAAGAGTTGTTTAATTTGGCCCTTTCTCTAATGGATTGTTTTCATTACCCTTTATCTATGGCCTGTTTTCAGCCCATGTGCTAGAACTTCGTTTACAAGTTAATTACCAGAGCTGCAAACAGAGGGGCTGGGTGATGGGCAAGAGCAGGGGCCCAGGCAAGCCTTTCCAAAGGGATCCTTGTCTGAAAAGTCTTACACTACATGCTTTTGGACAGAGAAAGAAAATGTGGTAGGAGAAAAGAAGGAAAATGGAGGGCTGGGAATGACACTTTAGTTTAATGAAGTGGGGGCTCTCCTGCTTGTTGCTAGACCATGCAGATTGCCTGCTTATCTTGTGGGATTTTACCCTGCTACAGCTGGGGCTGCTAGGTGCACTTTTAAAAGGTCTTTTTGGTGGAGAGGTGAAGGTATAGAGTTATGAATATTTTCTTTACCCAGGTACTGCTTTATCCCTCTATGTTCAGTCCCTGGGTTGCTTTAGCCACTGATCAATTTTCTAAATTTAACAGAAAAACAAATAAAAGCAAACTTGCATCTTCTTGCCTTCTGCTCTGTTCTTGCAAGATGTTTATGGCTGTCCCAGGATAAGGGACTGGGAATTTGATGTGCTTCTCCACAGAACTGGGAGGAAAACAGGGCCCTTTACAGTGACTCTGCTTGTTCTCTCCATGGTTTGGAGACACTGTCAGCAAGGATCTGACACCTTCAACACTGAGTCACACGAATTCCCTGTGAGAGGAAAGACAGGCGGGCAACAAAACATGGTGAAGCCCATTTCTCTGGAGGGCCTTGGTAAAGGCTTTCCCCATCATCTCCAAGAGAATCAGGAACGGCTCTGCAGCCATGATGCCAGGCTGTGACAGCTCTTCCCTGCACTCATCCTCCCATTTTCTTAAACAACAGAGGTTTAAGGCTAACACTTCTCTGAGTTAGCTTGGGCTTGCAGTTCCTCAGTCACTTTAGCTCTTCTGGAAATACTATCCTGAATCCCTGTGCTGGGAACACTTGTGTTCACTTCTCCACTTAATGATGAACTTTCTTTTCTCTCTTCTGATACCACTACAGTTTTTAATATCTGATTTTTAAAAATAATTGGTCATCCCAGCAATTTCAGTAGTTAATTCCTCTCCAGCCTTATGACACCTGGCAGAGGGAACAGCTGATGGTTGCGTTCATGTTTTCCTTTAATGACCCTTTATTACAAAGTTTTCCTCCTTTCCTGGCTTTGAATAGAGATTTTTCTAACAGTTCAATAACACAGGCACTTTAGACACTCAGTTAATTTACTCTCCCCTTTATTTCTTAATGGATCTATTTCTCTCTGTAGTGTTTTTCTTTTACCCTGATAGATCTCAAGTCTTCTGATTCTTCTCTGGAAGCACAAACCTGCTCTCCTTTTCATTGCCCTTCTCTGTGGGTGTTCTGTGAGCCAGGTTTTGCCCAGGCACTGCAGAGCAGTCCAGTCCTCAGCAGACATACCAAGAACCTCAATCTCCATGTGCATGAGATTGGCAAGTCCTTCTGTGAAGCAGAAAAGAGGAACTGAGCTGTGAAACAAACTGTTTCTACAGTATCTTACAACAAAGATGCCTTCCAGAGTGTGCTTTATTGGAGGCTGTGACAAAGCATTAGGTGCTCTTCTGTCTACCCTGACTGCTACTGTCCTGGGAGCAGCAGTGACATGTTCAGTTTAGGACCTGCCTGGCGTGAGAATTACATTTGCTCCCTACTTTCTCTCTCAGCAGGTATCTGGTAGGCTCCCAAATGTCTGAGCAAAGGCAGAGCTGAAACTATGGCTGCCACATAGTTATTAGAGGTTTCAGCTGTAGCTTTCTCTTCAAAATTGTAGCAGGGGAATGCAAGCCAAGCATTGCTTGTAGTGGTAGCCTTTCTGTGAGTTATAGAAATGCTCATGCCATGCATGTTGCACACTCATAAACACAGGGGTATGTCCCTTCCTTGAGCTAGAAGTAGCCTAGTGACTGACTCGTGCCTGGCTGCTGTAGCTGGCCTGCTCAATGTGGATAAGCATCCTGTGCTCTTCAGGCAGGCAGCACAGGCAGGCTGCCCACCCCTGCCTCTGGGCAGCTCTGCCTCACCTGCAGCTTTGGGATCCACGTGGCAAAATACTTTCTCGCTGTGCTACCCCTTCCTTTCTAAAGACACTGCTCGGCTAATCCAGAGGGAGGGCTGAACTGTGAGTGTCATTGAGAAAAACAAATTCTTGGAAGGATCTAGCCATCCCATCCATGTGAACATGCATGACAAATACCTGTGCCAGACACTGCTCACAGCCAGATGTGCCAGTGATGTCCATTCCAAGACAACTTGCTTTATGTCCACCACATCTTTCTAATATCTCTGGGTCCCTTCACAGTGTCCCAAGTCAGAGTGCCCCATCACTGTCACTACAACTGCCATTTGTTATTTCACTGGATCAGCTTCTTCAGCTTACATGATGACCATGACTGAGATCAAGGCTCAGTGTCCAAGTGGCAGCTAAGGGAGGGTCCTGGCCTGAGATACCTGGGACTGTGCTGGCGAGCTCAGGTGTGCTGTCCTGTGCGAGCAGCGCTCCGGGCCAGCCTGCGTGTCACCAGCTCTGCAGTCACACCATCAGCTGTGCTGTGCCCGAGCTGGTGGTGTCAGCCACAGCTGTCAGCAGCAGCCAGTGCCTGGAGAATCAGTTCTCTGCAGCTGGAAGATGTCATGTGAAAACCCCTGGGGTTGTGAATTGCCCAAAGAAGGTTAAGGGTACACAGAGCTGAGGAACAAGTAGAGCCAGGAGCAGACAGGTAGGAGCAGTGTGCTGAAGGCCCACCCAAGCTGGTGCATGGAAACTGATTACATCTTACAGCATTTTATAAAATGTCATGTTTGCATAGATATCTTCTGGCTAATGCTTCCACGCTTCAAGGGTGCAGTGCATTGGTAAGCGTGTACTGTACCCCTTGGGGACTTTGCAGACTGTCCCCATGCATGTAAGGCTTGAGCCTTATCTCAGGGAGCACTGGGCACCAGTAGTACTGCAGGCACCACCTCTTGCTGGTGCACAGCCTCTGGGGCCTATGTTTTTTTCTGGAGAGGGTCAGAGAGCACCTGTGCCCTTTGCCCAGTGTCTGCTGAAGAAGGGCAGGGCACCAGGGAGCTGATGCTGGCATGCAGGGGGCAGTCCAGAGCCCAGGCAGTGCTCCACAGCCTCAGAGCAATGCTGGCATCCCATGCTCTGATTTCATGGCATTCAAAGGCATTGTGAAGGGGATGTGACATTTCTCCTCTGACTGTCCTGACTCACCTTCTCTAGCATGAAAGTGATAATGTGGTGTGCCCCTGCATGACTACAGAGTGCATTACTTACAGATGTTTATGAAGATCTATGATATGGTTTCCTCTGTGCTAGAGGACCTGCAGAGCAGTGTTAGTGGGGGAAAAGAAGGCAAAATCAAATAATTCAGGCAGGATAGCAGCTTGGATAATGGAGTCAGGTACTGTGATCACCTAAAGGATGGATGTGCACTATCACTGTTTGTGACAATGACAGATGTCTCCCTGGGTTCCTGTGGATTAGGATGATGACTACACTCTTGTCAGCTTTCTTGTGACTGTCATGCATCTATGGCCCTGATGTTTTTCTTGTTTTTCACTCAGCATGTTAGGAAAAGAGGGGTTTGGGTGTTGATCTGCCAGGTCCCAGTATATGGGAGCCTATTCTGTAGTGCCAGCTAAGCCACAGGTCAGTGGGAATCACAGTGTGGCCACGGTGAAGTCAATGTCTCAGAGATGCATTTGCTGTGCAGATGTGATGCACACACAGGCTGAGTGTGTGCTGACCCACTGATCTCACTGTACTGACCCTGCACATTGTGTGCACTCTTGTTTTCCTTTGGGGAAGATGGGATCCCTGCAGCAAATAAAGCTCTTTGCTTTTGAAAGGCTACAGGAAGTGAAAAAAACGTGTTGCTACATGAGACCAGGTGAAAACCCCAAATTTACCAAGGGGACACAGTTTAAGACATGTTTCCTAGTGAAGAGGGATTTTATAGGTTTGGTGCATAAGTCAGATAAACTGTAACAAATGTTATTCTTGGCCCATGTAGTGCTTTTAAGAGCAGGATTCAGAGACAGGACTAGCCCACAGGACTGGTGGCATGGTAGCATCATGTGCATTTTTGCTGGGTGCCCATGAAGCCCATATTCAATGAGAGCCCTGTTACTCTTCTAGCTTAGAGGAGACCCAAGCATGATGCACCACCGTGTCCTCACCCAAGAGGGATGAGTGCTGTCTCACAGCTCATCTTGTGTCCCTGGTTGGACCTGTTAGCCAAGTGAGCCGGACACAACTCCAGCTTTTATCAGGAAGGGAGCTTGCTATGCTGTGTACAGGAATAGCCCTTCCTAAAGTGAGTTCAGCAAGCTCTTTCCCAGTGTTTAGCAAGAAGAGGGATGATGAGTCCTTTGATCAGCCATGCAGCCCATGTGCACCTTTACTGCTCTCATTTAACTTCATAACCACTTTACACCAGCCATAGAAAGTGATGTACCATAAACACAACCAATAACTTTGACGTTACATTTGAAAAGACAGCAATAAACTGTTTCCAGGCTTACACAAGTGGTGCCGTCTCCACCAGCAGTCGGGAAGCTTTTCTGTAGTGATTGCTAAAGCAGAGGGATTTGAGGAAGCCCCAGGGCACAGGCAGACCTCACGCTCTCATGGCAGTCCATTATACAGCCCCAGTACTCGTGGGTATGGGTGGGGACATGCTCCAAGCAAGATATGAGGCCACTCTTTGCAGTGTCCACATCTTCAGATTGAACTCAGCCAGGGCTACAGGTCCTGTCTGACATGAGGATGAGGACATCACTGTTTTATCGGAGGAGGTTTTCATTCTGAGCACTATCATTGTTTAGTCTTGGGTTGGAGAGGGAGGAGGTAGAAAGGGAGAGGTGTATTTGTCAGGAGAAACTGGGTACTGAGATAGCAGCAGGGGCCTGGATGTGGAGGGCAGCTGGAGGTGTTGGCTCGGCCCCCCAGAGTGCTTCAAGGGGGGAAGTGGCAGAGAGAGAGCACCCACCTGCCTGTCCCTGTGCTGGGGACACGGCCGCAGCGTGGCTCGGGGCTCTCGGGATTCTGCCCCCTGCTTCAGGGGCTGCTCTGCCAACAGCTGTGCCCAGCTGCTCCTGCAGCCCGGCAGAGGCAGGCGCTGGAGTGTCCGTGTCCGTGTGTCCGTGTCCGTGTGTCCGCGGGTCCATCTGCCTGCGGCCCTCTAGCGGACACTCAGCTCGCGCTGCTCGGGGCTGGCACCGGCTGGGGCTCCAGGAACCTCGCTCCTTGAAATGCCCTGTTGGAATGCCGTACCAAAGGCAGCACGAGAGAATTGCTGAAGCAAAATCGCACAATTATCAAGCCTGTAATTTTCCTTTAATAGATGAGGAATGCTTGGGCAGGGAAAATATATATATTTTTATATTAATAAGAAAAAAAATTCCAATGTAAATTTTCCTGTCTTTTTACCCTAGCTTGGAAAGTAGCTGCCAAGAAAATGAGTGTAACCAGTGGAAAATTTCAGGTTGAAAAAAACCAGAAAAAATACATAGGAACACCACAGATGTTTTAAAATATCCCTTCCCTAATTCAGATTTCTGAATTATGGCTAACCTCAGGGAGATTTCTCTCTTCAGCAGACAATGTTTCAGACACTGATTTGGTAAACAAACTAATATGATGAATGTGGATAACAAGGATGTGTCAAGTCTTATGTCCCCTTGCAAAATGAGAGATTTCTCCTCCTACAATTTGCTCTTCTACACCATCAATAATCTGAAGAAGTATCAGTTGTCATTTGTGATTCAGAGGAGGAAATTGTTGAGATTATCCTTGCCAGTCTTGACTCCAAAATTCCCACTCCAAAACCCTATAGTCAAGTACAGAGTGCCTGAACTTTTATTGCTTTGGGCAGTGGGCACTGGAGGTGAGTATTAGGTGATGGTTAAAGTTAGAAATATTCCCACTTTTTGCAATACTGCAAGACAAACCTGTCCCCTTTTCTCTGTTGTCCGTTTTTGGAGAATAGGCTTCCTGGAGCAAGCTTACCAGATTTCACAAAGGGTGTTTGTGTGAAAATAGAGGTGTGAAACTTTTTGGGGTGCAACACATTGGTCCAAAAGACACCTCTGCACATCACGTCATGACAACTTTGCACAAACATGCTTCAGTCTAAAATTAATCAGGTTTCACCACTGCCCAGGAGATGTGGAAGCAGAAGCACAGTCTTTACACCATACCCTGGGCTGTGCAACAGAGAACCGGATGAAAACAAGTGAGAAGAAGGTGCAGGATCCAGAGCAACATCAGTAAAGCATTTCACAAAGCTGAGCCAATCCCTGGGTGGGAAGGGGAAAGAGGAAACATGGACAAACTTAGACATTGTCTGAAGCAGACCAAATCTTTCGGAGTCAGAGGAAGCTGTAGAGTAGATATCTCCAAGCAAGGACATTAAACAGCCAAAGAACACCAAAACCACAAGAGATGTGTAAGGTGAGTAAAGTGTAAGGGGGAAACCCTCTCCTGGAAAAGTGAGGTGCCAATAATAAATAACTGCATATTTGGATATTGTGACTGATGTATCAACACAGCTGAAAATAGCTCTGAGTTACTAAAATCACCGTGCAATTCAGCTCAGAATCAAGGCATGTGAAAATTTTGATAACACTTTGATACATTTGAAGAAATCACTGAGAGCTTCTCGTAAATGAAAGCCCCACTGATGGAGCCATCTGAATGAGGACAAAATCATGAAAACAGGACATGGGACAATCCTGCTGATTTGAAATGGCATGAGGGCTGCCAGTGCCATGCTGCAGCTCGTCACTCAATGCTCCTCACAATGAACTTGTGACAGAGATGCTTGATTGGGATCTGATCCCAGCAATACACAGTACTGAGCACCATTGGATTCACTTCATTTCATGCTCCAGATGAAGAAATGGTTCCTACTATTAAAGTCTTCCTGATTTCCGTTCTGCTAAACATTCTGGGATTTCAAACTTTCATTTTTCCTAATCAAAACAAGGAGGAAATTCCCATCAAATGACAAAAATTGGTTTTGGAAATCTCAGAATGATCTTACTGAGATGTTGATGCAATTTTGATTTTCTCATTTGGCTTTAAAGCATAGATTTTGCATGTCTTAGGCAGCTGAGATTAAAATACGGCATTCAGAAGAAAGTTATAGATAATTTTGATTACACTTCCACTGGCTGGCCACAGTTTTTCCTGTGTGATTGAATCAGCATTTTTTGATTGAAGATTTTCTACCAGCTCTAGTCAAAATTGGGCTGCCAGCTGGCAAAGCTTCTGCTGCCTCCAGTGTTTGTGTAACACCGCCGTGGAAAAGGGGATGCTCCAGGGTAGCAGGCTGAGTGGCACTGGGCAGTGCTGGGGCAGGCTGAGACCCAGCCAGGGAGAAAGAGGAGCATGAGGCAGGCAGGAGTACGATAGGGGCATCAGGGTGGGAGGGAAGAGAAAAGGCAAGTGGTAAAGGCACCAGTAAAGAGGCACCTGCAGCTCTGCACCCTGTGCTCTGGGAATGGGAGGATTGCATGGCCTGGAGTGAGACCCTCTGCCAGCATCCTGCTGGCTGCACAGCCATGCCAACCCATGTTTCACACAGGCATGGAGGAGAGAGCAACGAGAGGAAGCTCTGCATTCCTGAGGGTCTTTGCTTACACCCTGGAGGATTTGCAACCCTTGCAGTGCAGGGGTTACAGGCCGGCAGTATGAAAGTGTAAATCACACTGTTTTTCATGCAGAGGTGACATGTGGTGAGGCAGCCTCCTTCTTTTGCCTGGTAAAATCCTCTCTGACATGCACAGAGTGTCTTCTGCTGGGAGAAGCTGGGATCACAGCCAGTGGGACCATCATCCCCGCCATTCCACAGAGCTGTCTGGGGGAGCAGGCTGGCTGGGCTCCTGGGAATGGCCAACAGTGGCTGTCATCAGTGCTAGCAAGCCACCCATCTGCCTAGCCTGCAGCTCTGTCCCTACCATAAGGTTTCAGTGCTCTGCACAGGTAGAAGAGATGATATTGCCTTGCCACCTGAGACCAGGACATCACTCAGTGGCATCAGTCTCATGGTCCCCATGGCAGAGCTGGGGGACTGGCAGAGACCCCCAGGGCTCCCCACGGCAGCTCGAGCTCCCCTACAGCTACGAGTAGTGGGGACAAGAGAGGGTTAAGCTGTCAGCTCTGTAATGTTAAACAGGTGTCAAAGGCACCTCCATATATCTGCAGATTGAAATCAAATTCTTTGCAGTATAAAAAGATAAATTACCCAGGCGATTCCCGCCTCATCCCACTCATCAGGCCAGCGCCAGACGGCAAGCAATTTTTTTTTTTAATGTGCTAACGACCTAATCAAGCAATCAAGTCGGAGAAGATTGCGGAGTGACCCCGAGCATCCATCTGCCAGCGAGACCCCGACATTCATTTCCATTCTGCCGTGTACTTTCCGGGAAAGGGAGGGAAAAAATAGAAAAGAAAAAAAATCCTAAACAAATTAACACCCAATTTTCTGTGAGTCTAATTAGTTAAATGAGGAGGTGTTTGGGGTGTCCACGGGGAGGGAGGGACTGCCTCTCGGAGAGGGGCCTGGTAACTCCATGGCATTAATTAGCGCAGGTCAATGGCGTGGTTCCCTGGGGACCAGCTGCTTTAATTTCCCGTGATATTTCAGTGCCTGAGGCCCATCGATTCAAACTGAAATTAACTTATTTTTCAATCAGGCCTGGGCTGCCCCTGGGGCTGACTCTTCCTTTGCCTCCTTCTGAATAGACCTCAAGCAATTTTTCATCTAAAGCTGATGCCTCTGCTCGGGGGGAGAAGGGAGGGGAGCCGGGGAGGGAGGAGGGTGAGGGAGACAAGAGGAATGGAAATTGGAGAGAGAGCACTAATAGATTTCTGCGTGTATCACCCCCTCCCTGCCACTGCTGCCTGCCTCCCTGCTCACTGCCCCCCAGGTCACAGCTCAGAGATTATTCTGCCAATTTTCTGAGAAGATGAGGGGTTTTTCAAACTGGGAATTCAGGGCAAAGCGCACAGAGCAGCTTCCCCCTTCTTTCGAGCATCCGCCCCCATCCCAGCCCTCCCTGCAGGCACCGCTGCCTGCAGCCCTGTACTGCTGCTCAGACACACAGCAAATAATAAAAGAAAATCCCAGGCACGAGAGCCAAAAGCCAGTAGAAAAAAGATGTTGCAATGGCAAATTAATTACATCCTGTGGAGAGGGATGGGACCTGCTTTCACACTTGGCCCTCTCCACTGCTTCAAGGCAGGGAGGGAGAGATACCCAATGTCTGTTGCATGGGGGAAGAGGTTGTATTGCCTTTGGGATAAACAACCACCCTTCTGCTTTCATCATGCTGCAGAAGTAAATGCATGTTCCACGTGGGAAGGGGCCTGGCATGCCTTCTCCATGCACAAAACCCATGTCCCTCCTTGTTGCTCGCTCCAGGTTTGGTTCCAGAACCGCCGGGCCAAATGGCGGAAGAGGGAGAAGTGCTGGGGCAGGAGCAGTGTGATGGCTGAGTACGGGCTCTACGGTGCCATGGTGCGTCACTCCATCCCGCTGCCTGAATCCATCCTCAAGTCTGCCAAGGATGGCATCATGGAGTCCTGTGCCCCTTGGCTCCTGGGTAAGAGAGCAGCCAGCTTCATGGGGGATGGCACATGGGCAGAGACAGGGGGATGCAGGCAAGAAATCAGAGTCCTGTTGAAAACAGGTGAGGGGCAGCAGGGCAAGGTCCCTCCATCCTGCCACCCTCGATGCCTCCATCTGACAACAACACTTGTCAATAGGGTTTGACCACTCATCCCAAATTCCTGCTGGACCTTGGATCATGACCTGCAGAATCTGGCTGGGACACCAATTTGCCCACATGCTCAGGCTGGTGCTCACCTCCCCTCCCCATGGCTCAAGCATATTTCAAGACCAGCTCTGGAGCAGGGGCTCCAATCCTTGCCCAAGCCAGGAGGTCATCCCAGTCTCACTCCTCCAGCCCTGTGATGCTGGATGGGGTGCTAGGATTCCCAAATGCTCTGTCTTTGCCCAAGTTTCACTCAGTTTTCTGTGCAGATGTGGAGGTAGCAGCTACCCTGTCACACTCCTGCTCTTTGCTTTACTCTTTCTGAACTTCCAGGCTGGTTCTGCCCCAAAACTAGTATCTGGCATCTTGACAATGGGCTGTCCTGTCCTTCTGTCTGTATGAAATGGAGAGAGGCAAAAGGGTGGTTGTGGTTTGACACAGAAATAGAAATATCCCTCCTAATGAGGGATCTCTCTCCCCAGTCTCAGTGAAGCTCAGGCAGCTATGCTGCTGTCTGAGACCCTCATCTCCATACAGGAACAAGTTAGCTTCAGGTTCACAGAGAGAAATGAAGGGGAGAGTAATTACAGACCTTTGGGACCAGCCACAGTCCACAGATGCTGGGCTGCCCTTGTGCGGGGGCCAGAGCGAGTGGCTCACCATGACTGCTGTGTGAAGCAAGGGTTTCTGCTTTTCCTTAATTCTGGCCTCTCTTTATCTTTGCTGTTTTCAGTTCAAGATGGCTTTCCCATGCCCAGGCGCTTTTCTAAACCCGAATACCAACAATTCTTTTTAGGGATGCACAAAAAGTCTCTGGAGGCAGCGGCTGAGGCGGGGAGGAAGACAGAGGTGGAGCGCCAGGCCCTGCCCAAGCTTGACAAAGGTGACAAAGAAGAAAGGGGTCCTGATCCCAAAACCACCATTTCCCAGGAGGAACTGAGAGAAAACAGCATTGCTGCCCTCAGGGCCAAAGCTCAGGAGCACAGCACCAAAGTCCTGGGGACCATTGCCGGGGACACCCCAGCCCCAGGCAGGAAGGCGGAGACAGGGGAGGAGGCGGCAGTGGCGGAGGACGAGAGACAGACGGAGAAATTGAACTCATCGCAGAAGGAGGAGAAGTTGATCTAGGGGGAACAGAGGTGGCGGAAGCCAGCCCCGACAGACACTGTGTCCTCTGGGGGCCATGTTCCCCCTTGGACTGCCAGGTGTCCCTGGCCACCCCTGCCAGGGAGAGGGGCCCTGGTCTCTGTGTTTGGGGCTGCCTGGCAGGGGTGCCCACTGCCTGCTGCCCTTGAGCATACCCCTGCCCCTCGCTCCTCCACCCCACCAGGCCTTCCTCACCCCCCACCCCTTCCTTTTGGGGGACCGGGAAGTGTCACATCATCACTGCCACCAATGACACTAAGGCTCTGGTCCCTTCAGCCTCACAACTGGCTCTGGGGCTTTCTCCTTCTGCTGCAGCCCCCAACCCCATTTACCCTCCTAAAGCAAGCCTATTCCCTCTCTCCTTGGTGCACATCTCTGCCCAGTGCTGCCCAGGCCCCTTCCCCTTGTGCCCTGTCCCACCGTGCCCCAGGCAGACATGCCACCTTCTGCTGGCCATCACCTCTGCCTGTGGCCCAGGCTGCAGCAGGACAAGCCCGTGGCAGTGCTTGCATGAAACGATGACCATCCTCCTAGGGTGGTTTGCACCTTCCACCCATCTCTCCCTGCTCCCATCTCTGCTGGGAAGGGACTGCAGCTCAAGAGCAGTTATGTTCTGCCTCTCTTTGGCAGGGAGAGGCAGGTTTAGCCCACAGGCACGACACCCTGGTCCCACCTGGCACCCTGAGCTGACCCCAGCCCATTTCACTGGCTCCTGCAGGGCTGGGTCTGACTCTGCCCTAAACACCAAAACCCTACACCCCTGCAGAGGGGATGAATGGTGAATTTATTTATTGAATACATTATTTCAGGTGAGACAACATCCACCTAATGTATTTATTGAATTAAATTTGTCCAGCACACCCTCTGAGTGTTAAAGGGAATGACAGCCATGCACATCCACCCTGATACACCCTGTAACGTGTACATACATCCCATAGGAGCACACGCAGACCCACACAGCCAAGCTCACTCCATGGTACCATCACCTTCCCATCCCAGTAAAGCACTGTTCCCCCTCCGAAAGCCATAGGACAGTGACTCCCAGGTGACCCTTTCTGTCCTGCTTTCAGCTGTGAGCACCCTTTCCCCAGAGCTACTGTTTTAATTCCATCAAAGGTTAAGCCCAGTCATCCAACCCATTTGTCTTTGTCCCCCAATCGTTTGACGTGTTAGATGATAGCCCATGGAGTGTAAATAATGTATATACAGTGAGAAAATAATTCAGTATTGAGGTGTTTGAGATATGGAGCTGTAACAACTTCTAGTCATCCAGCATCTGTGATTTATGTGCCATTTTCTGTAAAGATATGAAGAAGAATAAAACTAAACAGGAATACTGTGTATGAGTCCAGTTACCAATGTTCAAGGAGGGCGAGTTCAGCCAAAGCTGAGAGGGAGCTGGATGTCATGTTGTAGCCAGAGAGAGGCAAGAGATCCAAAGCAGCCCAGAGGTCTGCACTTTCATCCCCACCAAGGCACAGAAAAGATGGGCTTGGGTCTCTCTCTGCAGTGAAATACAAAACTGAAAGGGGTGTGCTTGTACTTGGAGCAGAAATCACGGCATACAACTGGTGAAAGAACAAGTCACCTCAGCACCCAGAGCAGCCCTGGTGCCTTGGGTCATCCCATATCACACGTGCCCTGGTGTTAAGAGAGTTGGACAGATAGGACAGACCTCCAGGCAGGCTCAGCCTCTGCCAGGAACGGGCTGCAGGGCCCCGCTGGCCCGAGGAGCTGAGGCAGCAGCCACACACTACAAGTGCAGGGGAGCTGGTTGAGAGGGAAGGGCACCCAGGGACTTACAGCTAGGTGAGCTCCAATTCGAGAGCAATGGAAGCCTACTCTGGGTCACCAGGTGTAGTGGGTTTAGTGCTGGCCAAACACCAATGCATCCACTAGAATTATTTACTCATTTCCTGCTGCGAGATAGATTAGGAGGAGGGCAAAACAGGCTCAAAACTTTAAAGGGTATAATGAAAACTTTATTAACAGAATTAAAACAAAAATATAAAAAGAAAATCAGAATAAACCTTCAGAACACTTCTCCCCCCATACCCTCTTTTCTTTCCCACTGAAAACATAAAGAGACAAAACCTGGGACTTTAAGTCAGTTTGCGACCTCTGAAACAGTCTTTCTTCAGTTCTCTTAGGGAGAGGAGTCTCTCTTGCCATGCCATGGAGACTTCCTTTCAAGAAACAGTTCTCTTGTGGTTTTTAATTTCCACATATAGCAGCTACCCAGAAACTTGCAATTGTGAAGTCCCTCCCATCTCTTGCAGCCTTCCCACAGCTGTATTCATGGGCCATGTCAACTTATGGGGAATTATTTTAAGGATGAGCTGTTCCAGTATAAAAGCAAAAGTTCTTTTCATCCATCTCTGGGAACAGAGGTTTTCTTCTTTCTTTCTTTCTATTCCTGGGCAAGGTTTCCCCTCTCTCTCATCTCTCTCTGTTCAAGCTTTTCATTGGATCACAGCAGCTGCAACATGGATGTTTCTGCTCACGGCTGTGGTTAGAACGCTACATTCCCCCCAATGCATTCCACGACTTACAGGGAAAAAACAAAGTCTGATATATCAAATATATCTTCATCATAGCCTTACAAAATAATTTCAGCCTAAAACTAAGGCATCTCCTCAATCCCCTCCTGTCTAAAATTTGACTCCTTCTTCACTGACCTCAGTGTCCTATGTTTTTTTCTCTACATATCTTCACTCTTTCCTTTTCCTGATTCAGGAGAAGGAAAGTGTTTGTAGGCTCATTTGTTCTCAAGTTTAATCAATTGAAACAGTTTTTATGGAGCTCTGCAGCACTGAAAGGCTGATCTCATCCAGACTCTGCATCAAAGAGCTCGCTCGCCGTGCCTCTTGCTGCTGGCCATGCGGTCTCCACCGACACCATGCGAGCTGTGCCGGCCGCTGGCTCTCAGTGCTTTTCTTCATGTGGAGCACCAAAAAACAGGAAAACCTGCTGCAGCCTTTTTATGTCCTTCTGTCCAGCATGGCTGGCTAAAAGCGGCTAAACAAAGTTCATTGTGAGCCATGCCAATGCAGCCATGGCTGTGTGTCGCTGTCCTGGTTGTGCCGATTTTGGCAGCGCAGTCCCGGCCATGTGGCCACTCCTGGCCTCAGCTGCTCCTGGCCCCGGGGCTGCCCCCAATGTCGACCATGGGGCCGCTCCCAGCTCTGCTCCCGGTCTCACAGTTGTACCCAGCGTTGGGATGGCTCCCAGTGGCACGGCCCAGCGGCACCACTGGCAAAAAAGGACCAGCAGGCTCTGCCAGGAAGGGGCCAGCGTCAAGCAGAGCCCAGCACGGCCCAGCCCAGGCACACGCCCGCTCAAAGGCCGAAAGCCAAAACAGCTTCTCTGGGCCTTCGCTCGCTTTTAAACCTGCTCTGCCACAGGGGCGCGTGCGACTCCTCTGGAGTGGTTTAACCAGGTGTCAATCTTCAAAACTAGCCAGCTGATTGGCTGTCCAGGTCCACAGGGACACGCCCCTAGGGCTGGTGGGCTCCTCCCCAAGGGAAAGGCCGACTTTGTTAAAGCAGGACACGGGGTAAGGAGTCACCTGCCCTGCCGAGAGTCTGGGAATGGTCTGCTGCAAACACCTAATGTCTTCCAGGGACAGGAAAAATGATGAGGTGCACAGGAAATAAGAGATTTGCGGAACAATGAGGCTGCTTGGCTAGAGACACTGAGACACTGGAGGCCCAAAGGTCTGTGTGTCCCCAGAGGGACAGGGCCCTTGGACGTTCCCACCAAGCTCGGGGTGCCTTTGACACAAAACAGGTGTGTGGTCTGGGATGAGCGCACCTGATGGGAAATAGCGGCTGTCTCCCACACTGGTGTCCAGCCTGTCCACCAAACACACCAGCTCCATAGACTCTGAGTGGTGTTGCACTTTGAAGAGCAAAGAGGAGCTCTACTACTCCTGTCATCTCTACTGTTGATTCCTTAGGTGTCCCTGGCTGAGAACAACCCTGCTTGCAGGGAGAGCTTTTCTCTGCTCTTCTCTTGTGCCCCCTAGGAAGAGAAGGGAATTTGGTCAATGACATTAAGGAATCCTGCAAATTTTGCCTTAAAAAAACTACCTATATAGGCCCTGAAGGAAAGGAAGGCAGAAAAAAACCCCACATTTGGAGGCAGGGAGGCAGCTGAGCTCTGCTGTGGTGGGTGGTGGGAGGTCTCAGCGTGAGGAGATGGACAGCAATGCTTCATGCCAAACCACCCCCAGCTGCTCCACCGTGGCCTCACTGAATGCTCCCAGCCCAGCTGGTGGGTGGTGCAGCCATTCTGTACTGCTTGGGAGGAGGCAGAGAGCCCAGCCCCACCTGCCAGAGGGACAGCTCTGACAGCCACCCAGCAAGGTGGGTGGGATGGGATGCAATATTCCCTTCCTGCAGCCGACAGCTATGTGAGAAAAACCTTCCCTGGCCCACCACAGCCTAGTGCTCTGCCAGAAATGGGCATTAATTCTGGCCATGACTCATGACTAGCATGGGGGTGACCCTAAGATTTACAGGGACTTGCCCCAAGGTGCCTTTGTGGCCAGCAGAGGATGGGGGGATGCAGTGGGGGTGCTGTGGCAAGGGAGGGGGTGGAGGTGTGAGGGAGGCGAGTGGGGATGAAACAGATGGCTCTGGGGATGCAGTGCAGCCCTAGGAGAGAAGGAGCAGGCTCTTGGAGCATGGCCCAGGCACCTTGGTCCCTGAGGAGAGCCCAGGCACACGTTTAACCTGGCTCCTGTTCAAGAACTGCTGTCAGGACTCAGATTAGCATGAAGGTTATTTTCAGACAAATATTTCTACAGCCCAGCCCTTTTCCCTCCCTTAGAGTGATTTGATTTCTTTTTTCCCACAGTGCTCTGCAAGAAAGGAGGAGAGGAACAAGGCAGGGCAGAAGGGGTGCCCGGGCTCCCTGTGTGAGGGATCTGCCTTGTGTCCAGCCAGCCCAGGCCAACGTAGCCCCACCTTCCACAGAGGCCTGAGTCCTGCCTGGACCAGGTGTCCTGAGCAGCTGAGGGCTGCAGGTATCCATCTCCCCAGTGAGAGGCAGAGACCCTGCAGTGATGGCCAGGCTGCTGGCCAGGACCTGCTGCTTCAAAGCTCTTTCTCAGGCTCCCAGACACCCTTCTGGGCTGGTGGCTGCCAGACCCTGGAGCCACGGACCTCTCACTGCCTACATGCCTGAAGCCATCGCCTTCTCCAGACGCAAGGACCACCAAGATTTGTACAAGGTGTCAGTGGAGCAGAGTGACACCTTCTGGGGAGCACTAGGAAGGAGCCGCCTCACCTGGATCACTCCCTTCCACTCCGTCCAGGACTGTGACTTGTGCCAGGGCAGAGTCTCCTGGTTCCTGGGGGGCAGCTGAATGTGACAGGTAAGGAAGGAGATGGACCTGGGATTGCACCAAGTGCTTGCAGGTGCTTCTATGTGTGTGACTTCAGCCCTGGGAATGGATCAGAAGAGCACAGAGTTAAAGGTCTGGAGAGAAGGGGATCCCCAAAAGTCCAGCTGGTCCTGCAGTGGCTGCAGTGTAAGGTTGTGGCTGACCCTAAGGAAGCAGCTGGGTTTCATTGGAGAGGTTGCACTGGATTGGTGTGTGCTGGGAGCTGCTCTCCCTCAGCCCCCGTGGATCACACCACAGTGCAGTAGCTCTGTCCTGCAGGACCATAGGCACTAACACTGAAACCCTGTGCATTCAGCAGGCAGGGTTGCTCTAGGGCATTCCTGCTCAGAGGAGGCAGGATGTAGCTGTAGAAAGCAAAATACAGGAGAAATGAGCCATACTGTCACCACTGTAGTGGGAGGCTTTTCTGTGGACTGGGGCTATTGCCTTAGGGGGGCCTATCAGAGGAGGACACAGAGTGGTGACACTGTCCTGCTCACAGTGCTGTTGGTCCCTGTGTTCAAAATACAAGACAGACCTCTGAGAAAACCAGATCTTATGCATCTATTTGGGGGAAAAAAAACCCAAAAAACAGGAGTTATTTCTCTTTGGGATTTGACATATTACTTTTCCTCCTTTTATATGCATTTCTTTCTCTCCTGGAAAACTACAAATGGTCGGGAGAAAAAAGTTGGTGTGCAAACTGGGGCTGCTGCATAATCCAACAACTTTAGCAGGTTTAAGGAAAACAGAGAGTGGAACAAGGCTTTTGAGGAAACTTCAGCTGCCAGTAATGTGGGAAACTACATGGAAGAACTGCAGCCAAAGCCTCAGCTTACAATGTCCCTGGAAAGCCAGGAGCTCTGCACTCTGTATTTGCCCTGGCTCTTTTCCATCTTGGACAAATGCACTCTGCAGCCTTCCAGTGCAGAGTTTCACTTTGTCCTACATTTGTTATTTAGGAGCACCACCACTAAAAACTGCCCTAGTTCACCCCGGAGGCAGCTGCAAGGCAGTGCTGGGTGGAGTGACAGCTTAGTTAATGTTTGTCAGCACTCTGAGGGCACTGGGGATGTGACCTCCAAAGGGACTTTGGGTGTTTTCTGCTCGGGACTGCATGAGGTCACAGTTAAGGAGGAAGCTGATAGTGGGGATTGGCAGGTATTGGACTGGTGAGGAGCATAACAGGCTTGGGATGGTGCTTGTGATCTCCTGGCTGGTATCCACAAAGGTTACCCAAGGCTAATGCTGAGAAGACTCGCACACAGTCCTGACTTTGACTTGAAAATGGGACAGCCAGTGCTGGCTTTATGAGAGGTAAGAGGTACTGAGGGTTGCTCTGTCCATTTTACTGGGTTTTCCTTTCCAGTGAATTGTCTGGACCGTCACGTCCATGTAGCCCCAGACAAAGTGGCCTTAATGTGGGAGAAGGATGAACCTGGAGAGGAGGTACAGGTGACATACAGGTCAGTAATTACCTCTGAACATATGAGAGGCATATTGTAGCATGTATGAACACTGCACAGGGCTGATCTGCTGATGGCTGTCATGTGAGGGAATGCAGCATCCCTTCACACAGATCCAGAGTATGGTAGCTGTTGGTTTGCTTTTGCTGATCTGAAACTTCAGCCTACCCCCTGATTAAATCTCCTGGGCCCTGAGGAGTCCCTGCCCAGCTGGGGAGGCAGACATAAGCCCCTTGGGGTAGCACTGTAGGTAAGACACACAGGAAAGTCACACGTGTGCCTTCCCACCCAGATTCCTGTTATCTAAACTTCTGGGTAAGTGGTCTGCAAGGAAGGCAAATTCACAGCTGCAAATGCATTGAGAAATCCCACACTCATCCTCATGTCAGCAGTGCTGCTGGATTTGGCTCTCTGGGGTGGCTGCATGTCCAGCCCTGCTAGGCTGGTCTGGGGCCTCCCACCTTCCAGCTTACATTGCCTGCTCTCTGAGTCACTGCCACAGAATTCACTTAAACCCCTCTGCACACCAAACAGTCCCTCTGTCCTCTCTGACTTCAGGCCAGACACGACAAATATGACCAGCCACTCCTGCCAATCCCTGTGCATGGAGAGCCCTTCCATAAAATGACTCACTGACAGCCAGGCTGTGGTTTCTGGGAGGGACATCTCTGGGGGAGACATCTTTCTGCTCACTGCTTTCCTACAGCTGCTATTGCTTGACCTCAGCTTTAGTTAAGCAAGGAACCCTGTTTTGGGGGAAGATATCTAACTTCTCACATGTAACCTCCAGATGTGCAGGGTAGTGTGTCACACTGGTTGTACAGGTTGGTAAGAAATGTGGAGGCTGTCATTGAGAAAGTCAGCTGAGGTGTTGTGGGTTTGCTGAGCCAGAGAAATTGCCAGTGGCTGTTGTTGTACAGAAATTCTAATTTATGTCTTTTCCATAAATAGCAGTCTATGTTAGAGACTCTCTTGTTTCCTTCCCATGATTTTTACAGCTCTATCATGGTCTTCCAGAGTGAGAAGGGTTAGGGTAGGTAGGGATATAAGCTGTGTCCTTGTGACTCTGAGGCCCCCCATCTTTACACATGCAGGTAAGATCTGCAAGAAAGCCTCTAACTGTGTCATTGCTTCTTTGGCAGGGAACTGCTGGAGCTGACGTGCCGCCTGGGAAATACCTTGAAATGGCAAGGGGTGAAGCAGGGTGACAGGGTGACAATCTACATGCCCCCGTGCCCACTGCATCGGGGCCGTGCACGCCGTGGTGTTTGCTGCCTTCAGTGCAGAGTCTCTCACTGACAGGATCCAGGATGGTAAGAGGCACTGGGTAACAGTGACATATTTCCCTTGTGGGGACAGTGCTGAGCTGGTTGGTTCAGCTGCTCAGGGGGACTCAGGGCTGTGTGGATGGCAAAGGTTTTCTGAGTGAGACTCCCTGCGCTCTCTGAGAGTGTCCTGACATAATGCATAGTCATGGAGCAGGTATGAGCAACCCAATAAATGGCATGAGCTCACTAAAGACATTCCAGCCCATGGGATGAACAGGTTTTCTCTTTCATCCATGGGGCTGAAGAATTGGGATACAATGTCCCTGTAAGGGGATGCAACACAGGCAGAAATGAATGGAAAACCAAGATGCAAAGCTGCTGTTTTTGTTAAGTGAAGGACATGAGTACTAAGGCCTGGGAGACAGAGAGAGAGATGAAAGGTCATGGTAGAGCCAAACTGCTCTGTGACTGGTAGAGAGGGGAAGAGTTGCTTATGTGGCTCTTCTGTCTTCTGCAGCCCAGTCAGAGACAGTGATTACAGTGAACCAGGCGCTAAGAGGTGGCAAGATTATTGAGCTAAAGAAGACTGTGGACCAGGCTGTGAAGCAGTGCCCTGGAGTGAAACAGGTTCTGGTTTCCATGAGGACCACCAGCAAGGTTCCCATGACAGCTCTAGATGTGCCCCTGGAGGAGGTGAGAGGCTGCCCAGTGATTTTGCCACTTCTCCTGGGCAAAGTGCTTGCTCTGGGTACAGGGACACTGGGTGGAGAGGATCTCACCTGGCCATGGCAGTTTTGCCGGCATTGACAGAATTTGGGACATTGTCCCATAGCAGCAGTGGCAGTCAGAGCTGCACACAAGCTCAGGACAGTCCTAGTAGCCATCAGAATGGGCCACTGGTATGTGTTCCCACACTACCAGCCCTGGACTGTCAGGGGCAGGTAGTGCAAGCCAGAGTACATAGCAGGGCGGACAGCGGCCTACAAACACACAAGACATGGGCTGCTACTACACTGTCACACAGGGGTCTGCTGGCAGACCTGGCATGTGCCAATTATCCACAGCACACAGGGTGGCTAGGCTGCCAGCACGGAGCACAGCTTCTGAACAGGTGAGCTGCTGCCACGCATTTCTTCTGAAAGATGTTTGTAGGGAGCAGGGTGCTCCCTACCAGTGCTCAGAGGGAGGGAGACTTGGGAGAGAGGTGCACAACCATGTGTGGGGATGACACAGGGGAGGCTGTGAGACCCTGAGAGAACTGCTGTACTCTTTCCTGCAGGAGATGATGAAGGAGGATGCATACTGTGAGCCTGCTGTCATGGACTGTTGTTTCTTCTCTACACCTCAGGCAGTACTGGCAAACCCAAGGGCTTGGTTCATTCCCAAGCTGGTTACTTGCTGTTTGCTGCTCTCACACACAAGGTAATGGATCCCAGCCACAAAGCGCTCATGAGCCAGCAGTGCAGGGAAGATAAGTGCTCCTTGTTGCAATACAAGCTCAACTTTATCCAGTGCAAAGCCTCTGGGAAGCCCTCCAAGCCCCAGCAGACCATATCTGGCTACAGGTAGTGCTCCATAGCAGAGTTTCCCAAATACATACTGCTCTGAGCTACCTTCTTGGCTTTCTTCTTTCATTGTCCTATACTAAACAGAACCATTGGATAGGATTCTCAGCCTTGCAAGAGTAATTTTATATTACTGGGTTAGGAGGAAAAAGCCAACTGGTTCCTAGAAACTGGCTTTTCCTAAGTGTAACTACCCCAGCTCAGGTGGGACATCAAAGGCAATGCTGCTGAGAGGAGCACATCTGACAATACCTGTACAAGCTGGTGAGTGCCCTCACGACAAAGGGTCTATATCTGAAGAGTGTAGGTCATCTTCAGGAAGAGGAAAACTTTTAACCATAACACATACCCAAAACAGACCTAGAACTGGATAAAAGGGCACTGAGCTCAGCACAACGATGTCTTTGGCTGTAGGAGTGGTTGAAAGGAGCATTCCTATGACATAATATGAGGTTCCATGTAAGAGGGAGTTCTTACCTGAACAGTCCCTTAGCTTTGGATCTCGCTCTTCCTGAGTGTGACTGCAGTTCCAGTAGTGCCTCAGACCACACACCCTGTGACAAAGCAAGCTCAGGGCTGGCTGGTCTTCTCTGTGAGTGCTGAAGGCCATACCTCCTGGGGTGTGTGCCAGAGGTGTGGAAGCCCTTGGCCTTCCTGTGAGCTAAGCTGTGCTCAGTGTGATGGGTGATCCTCTCAATACCATCAGAGGTTTGCAAGAGCCAGGGCTGTCATTCCAGAATGGCAAAGCAGGGGGTGAGCAGCGTGTGGCCATGTTAGCTCCCAGGAGCACTGGAAACCTGGACACAGAGCTGACACACTTAGATCCCTCAGCTGGGAGAGGCAGACTGCTGCTACCATAACTCACTGCTCCACTAAAAAGAGAAAGAAGAACTAAAAGAAGCTTCCATTATGGCACTTCTGAACACCTGAGGCCCCAGAGTCCCCAGATCAAAGTCAGCCGGGAGCTGCAGGAAGAAATGAGTGGGGTCTGAAATCACAGAAAGATTTCCCAGGCGGCACGTCAGAAACAGCAAGAAGTGATAGGCTAGTGGGAGAGTGGCCCTTAGGAAGTGTTCCTGGAACTGAGTAAATGAAATGAAGAAGAGTGCTTTAGGAATCTGGCTGTGTTGCTGCCAATATGACAGCACTCAGCTCTGCCCTGCACAGGGTAGTCATCATTCCTTCATGTTCCAGCCTTGCAGCCAAGGGTCTCATGAGGAATAAATGGGGCAGTGGGAAGAAGAGTTTGTTTTGCTTTCTGCCTGCAGGCACAGCACTGCGTTCACCCAGCTGAGATGGAGAGATTCCAACTCTTGTGGGCAGGCTGGGGTTGCTCTGGGCCAAGGCATCACATGGTCCCTCTGCTTGCTGCCTCACTGCTCTTGTGCTGGGCTCCTTGCTGAGCTCAGGGGGTTTTGAGTGTTTACTGTCCTTCTGGAGTCCAGCAGTGCCTACAGGAGCTCATGGAGTCCTCTGCCACTTTGTCCTTGCCTACAACTCCTCTCCTTCCACATGGTCATGTAGGTACAGAGGCACCTTTCTTACCCAGAAGGTTCTGGGTATTTCAGGATACTTGGATCAGTCTTGTCTAGATACCAGCAAAAGGAAAGAAAGGCTGTATCTCTGACCATTGGAAAAGAGAAAATTTGTAGGTGGGGTTTTTTTAAGTGTCTGTCTCCTGCATCTTCACAGTTTTGGGGTTTTTATAACTTCAATTTTATTTAAATAACTAATTTTTTTTTATGATTTAAAAAAAAACAAACAAACAAACAAACTCTTTGCAGGAAGAAGGTGTCCCTGCAGGGTTGGTAGGAAGACAGAACACAGTACAGTTAGGGCTGACAGAGAGTACACTGCTCCCTGTTGTGCCCCTTGCCAGGAGTGCAGGCCCAGGTGGAACCCCTCACTGCCTCTCTTTTCTTGTTCAGTATGTGTTCGACTACCAGGATGGGGACATCTTTGGCTGTGTGGCAGACATTGGCTGGATCACAGGACACACCTATGTGGTCTACAGCCCTCTCTGCAATGGTGGTACCACTGTCCACTTTGAAAGCACTCCTGTCTATCCTAACCCTGGTGAGTGAGGTGACTCAGCGGAGCTGGGCCATTCCACAGCACCCTGAGATCCACAGCAGGCAGGGAGCTGGCAGCTTGAAGAGCTGGGACATTCCACAGCAGGCAGGGAGCTGGCAGCTTGACGCCAGGACATGAGCAGCAAAGGCTCTGTTGCCTCAGCAGCAGCCCATGGGCTGCAAGGGGAAGTCCTTTCCTCTGCTTAGGAAAGCAGCAGTCCTTGCCACTGCTGCTTCTCCAGGGGTGGAGGTGTTAATCCCTCTCCCTCCCTGCAGAAGGAATGATAGCAGAGCTAGGTGATGTGAAGAAAAAGGGGCTGCTGCTCCTGAACTGCTTCCATCCTTCCTGCCAGGACATGAGCAGCAAAGGCTCTTTTGTCTCAGCAGCAGCCCGTGGGCTGCATGGGGAAGTATTTTCCTCTGCTTAGGAAGCCACTGCTTCTTCTCCAGGGGTGGAGGTGTTAATCCCTCTCCCTCCCTGCAGAAGGAATGATAGCAGAGCTAGGTGATGTGAAGAAAAAGGGGCTGCTGCTCCTGAACTGCTTCCATCCTTCCCACCATATGATTAACTTGGCTGAGGATCCTGGTGCTGCTGGAGAGCCTTTGTTCTCACCTCTTCCTTCTCTGCCTTGGTGTTGGGCTGGGAGGACCTGTGTGGATGCTTACCGGCCCTGTTTCCATTCCAGGCCGCTACTGGGAAGCCGTACAGAGGTTAAGAATTAACCAGTTCTATGGGGCGCCCACCGCCATCCGCCTGCTCCTGAGATACGGCGATGAATGGGTGACCAAGTATGACCGCTCCTCCCTTAAACTGCTTGGCTCAGGTAAGTGCTCAAAATGGGCTGGGCCAGCAAATCCTTGGACATCACATTGTGTCTCTTCACACAAATGCCAAGAGTAGCAGCACGTCAGACCCCAGAGTCAGGAGACTGCACTATTTCTGCTCTGCCCCATTGTTTTTCCCCTTGCAGTGGGGGAACCCATCAACAAGGAGGCATGGGAATGGTACTTCCGTGTGGTCGGCGAGACACGATGCCCAGTAGTGGACACTTGGTGGCAAACTGGTGAGATGCATATGATTCCTTGTTCCAGCTTCTGCTCACCCGGGCTTTAGGAGTGAACTGCTGCTTTTCTGGCCAAGTGATAGTGGTTGTTGCTCAGTCTTGTATGAGCAAGGCTGTAAGGGCCCTTGAGCACCCAAACATAAAAGAGAAAAATGGCCTTCCTTTAAAGCTAACCTAGATAAACATGGGGATTTGAGGGTACATCTCAACAGATCCCTGCTGAACTAAATGAGTGTAATCATCCTTCTGCAAAGTTCCTTCCCCAGCTCTCTGGCAAAGTCAGCCTCAGCCTGTGCAGTGTGTAGTAAGGGACAGGGCAAAGGCTGTTGGCCAAGCAGTGCTACTTGGCATTCCTTTTGTCCTTGGCTTTGATGACCATTACAGTTTCTTTTCCTTCAGAAACAGGAGGCATCTGTATCTCACCCCGTCCTTCTAATCCTGGAGCTGAAATTCTTCCAGGCATGGCTATGAGACCCTTTTTTGGGATCAGCCCCTCTCTCTTGGATGACAAGGTATGTTTATAACCTGCAGTCCAGGCACTGGCTCAGCCCCCTTTCCCCCAGGTGCTTGCCCTGTGTACTTGCCGATGGGAGTGGAAATCTGTAAGCATGTCATTCCTGTTCATCTCTGCTAGACACCAACATTCCTTACTGGAAAGGGACAAACAGGGAAGCTGTTCTTCCAGCTAGTGCAGAAGTTAAGTTGTTGTCCAGCTTGCACTGTCCTGACAAGAGAAGCTGTGTTTGAGCTCCCTGGCCCATCTTTCCAGGAAGGACAGGGCTGGGCAGGGACAGCCAGTCTCCCTGGAGGGGCTTTGCATCCCACCATGGGAGGCATTTTGTTGCAGGCATATGCTGGGAGAGACTAAGGCTGTCCTGTTGAAGTGAGGCACACAGGACCCTCCTCACTGCCCTCCCTGACATTTCCACCACAGCGCTGTTAAACAGACAGTACCTAAACATCCCAAGTATCTTCAGCCACAGTTACTAAAAGGTAGCTATTTTACAGGGAAAAGTCCTTCTGGAAAATGATGTCTCAGGAGCTCTTTGTATCTCACAAGCCTGGCCCGGTATGGCACGAACCATTTATAATGACCACAAGAGATTTCTGAAAGTTACCTGACTTCTTATCCAGGTAAGGAAAACATGTGGCAAGACACTTGCACACGTTTGGTTGGGTCCATGTGCTGGCTTTCTGTATGGGGCAGGATTCAGGAGAGCTGGTACTGCTTCTCTGTTCTTCCAGAGTCCCTACACAGTCCTGAAGCCTTTCATCTCCCCAGGTCTGATATCACAGGACTGCCCCTCACCAATTGTTCTTCCAGAGTCCCTACACAGAGTCCCTGAAGCCTTTCATCTCCCCAGGTCTGATATCACAGGACTGCCCCTCACCAACCTTCCCAACTGGATCACACATTGTTTTAAGGCAGTGGATTTGTCCTTCTGCCCCCAGTCCCCTTGAACACAGACCTCTTGCTCCATCTCTTGCAAACCCTGTCAGCCTCTGTGACTCACCCAGAGCACTGAGCAAGCCCAAGAGTGTGTGTCTGTCTTGATGTAATGTGAAGAGAAGCAGCAAGATCACAGGCACCTGCACTGGAGCCAAGTGCCCCCAGCACATGGTGATGAGACAGGCACAGCATTAGCCAGTACACTGCAGAGTGAGGATAGGAGCCTGATGATAGAGCAGGTACCAACACAGGCAGAAGACTAACAAGGAAGGTAGGCACATTTACCCTGAGCAGTTGAGGAAGAAGCAGAGTACCTGGGCCCTGAAGCCAACAGAGAGGAGGAAGGGAAATGTGAGAGTATGCTGCTGAGCAGCTCACATGCTCCCTCCAACAAGTGACTATGGCATGGTTCTGGCTCCTGCAGGATTTTTCTTCACTGGGGATGGTGCGTATCGTACGTGAGGGCTACTACCAGCTAACAGGACGGCTGGATGACATCATTAGCATCAGTGGACACCGGCTGGGCTCTGCAGAGGTGGAGAATGTTGTGGTAAGAGATGTGCATGGGAGGTAAAACCATCCAAACTAAAGCAGTCAGGGGCAGGAGGAAAAGATCAGTGCTTGCAGACCTAGTGAGGCAGGAAGGAAAAAGGGCAAGGCCATCTGAGGTCCTTCCTTAACTCCCTGCTGATGCAGGATGGGATGCAGCTGCCAAGTCAGGTCAGGGCAGCTCCAGGGGGCAGCCAGCCTGCCAAAAGCACTGAGTCAAACCCCTTCCCTGTTCTCTTCCAGAATCACCACGTGGCAGTGGCAGAGTCTGCTGTCGTTGGCTACCCACATGAGATCAAGGGAGAAGGTAAGATGCTTTCTTTCCTGCTCCAAAACATCTCCTGGGGCTGTGGCACTGCAGTGGGAAGTGGGACTGGTAGCAGTGCTGTGTCCACACCACACATCATATTAATGGGGATCTCAGCACATCCACCACAACCTGCACCTGCCCACCAACCAGCTCTAAGGTGGCAGCAGCATAGGGTGGCAGCAGCAGTTCTTCTGTGTGGCCAAAAGCATGCAGTTTTGGCTACAGAGAATCCCCTGAGGCTACCAGCAGAGAGGGGCTCTCCTGGCACTAGGTCCAGGCAGGTCTCAGGGGCATGGTATGCACCGTGCTCAGTAACCTGGCAGCCCTTCTGCCAGGAGCCTATGTGTTTATTGTGCTGAAGAAGAAGGACAGTGGCTACACACAGGAGACTCTTGCTGCCGAGCTACAGGAGCTCATCTCAAAGAAGATTGCTAAGTATGCAGCTCCAGATTATGTTCAGGTAACACAAGCAAACTGGTCCAACACCCACACTGGCAGATTGGCCAAGCCCTTTCTCTCAGCCTTCACTGTGCTCCTCCCCATCACAGGTCACACACCAGCTGCCCAAGACTCGCTCGGGTAAGATTATGCGTCGGGTGCTATGGAAGATTGTGGAGGACAAGGCCAGTGAGCTTGGGGACCTAACCACCCTGGATGACCATGAGGCTGTGCAGCAGATCATAGAGGGACACAAGCACCTTGTGGAGTGGCAGAAGGGCCACTAGCTTGACTCTGCCGCAGCCACCTCCTCCTCCTTCACTGCAGGAAAACCAGGGAAACATCCAAAAAAGCCACTAAGCAAGTGGTGCCCAGTAAGTTCTCAGATCACACCTCCACTGCAGTCTTGAAGTGACCTCTCCACAACACAAGAGACCCTCAAAACCTGTCTCTATACACCCGTGTGGACAGAGAGAGAACATGACTCATCATAGGCAAAAGAGTAAGGGAAGATAAGCTATTTCATTCCATGAAAGCAGAGGGCAGAAATCCCTCCTTGAGGTTCCTTGTGCCTTGCAGTAGCAGCAGAGGTAGCAGCAGGCAGGATGTCCAGCCCTGGATAGGGATACTACTCCTACCTCTGCTTTGCTCTTTTGCAATAGTCTTGTACAGGACCATTGCCAATATACAAGCATCTCCTCCAAAGCAAAGCCCAAAGAAAACACGCAACAGTCCTGTTAAGAAATATTGACTCTTCTCCATAAAACCAGTTTGAAAATAGGCCCCAGATTTTAATACAAAAATGTTCTTTTCACCTGTAGCCATGTGTTATAAAGACAGCAGAGACATGCCCTGTGCTATCATTCTCCTCCCCTTGTCTCCTGCTGGAAAACACAATTCTCAACAGAGCCAAAAGGCACATATATCTGTTCTGCAGAGCTGTGTATCAAGACAGAGCTCCTTGCAAGGCACAGAGGGCAGAAAAGGAGGCTGCATTCTAGCCTCACACCAATGTATTCCAGACAAAGTGGAGGTTTCTCTGGCTGTTGTTCCTACAAGACCCATGAGGCAGCATCTTCTCTCAGGGCGGCCTAGGAGCTCAGCTCCTTTCTCTTGTGAGAGCCAGGGAGGCAGAAGGAGGATGGGAGAAGGGTGGCATAGTTGTGTCTACTCTTGGCAGAATTCCACACCATGAGTTCAGACATACTCTGTGTCCATCAGCAAAATCCAGACGTGGTCTTGCACTGTTTGACACAGCTGCTGGCTTGGCAGCTCCATGTCTGCTAGTGAGAGCTCTTCCACACATGTGCAGGTTCTGTGGCTGGCCAGACACAGGTATGTTCTTCAGTATTCCTCAGAGGGGAGCCGCTTCATCTTCTCACATCGAATGAGCTCCCACCTTCCCTCCCCATGAAGTTTCAAAATCCAGCTGTGGAACTGCAATTCAATAGCACATTGAGGGATGTCTCTACAAGGACACAGTCCACCCACAGTGAGGTCCTCCAGCCTTAGTCACTCCCCTCTGCTTGCCAGAGACCCTCTCTACCTCACCACTGCAAGGGAGGCCTCCCTGTCTCACCTTTTCCAGGCTGGGTCTGTGTCCCACACTGATCAGTGTCATGCCCAGCTGAAGGCACATACGGTACAGTTCATGCTCCACTTCTTCTGTCAAGGCGCTGGTGGCTTCATCTAACACTGAAAGAAAAGCCATAAGCCCCACAAATCCTCTCCCAACCAGACATCTCCTGTAGGCAAGAACAGCAACTCTCAAGAACATTTCACATATTAACTGGAGCTCACCAAGAGCATCTGCAGAAAGCAAGTGAGGAAAAACCTAAGAACTCTGGTATTCCTCTGGCACAGCTGGTGACAGGCAAGTAGGAAAGCTGTCTTTCCCCTTAAGTACTTGAATCCATCCAAACCACACTGTTCACCTCATTCCTCTCCCTCAACAGCTACCCACCACTGCCTCATCCCCATCATGGCAAAAAGCCAAGACATGACCTTCTCCAGGCAGATCACATGCCAGAGTGCCAGGCCAAGCAGCAGTCTTCTAGCACAGACCCTACATGGAGCATGTAGGATGGCCTGTGGCACCTTCCTGACTATTAAGGGTAAATACTTCAGACCTGGAGCAAATAAATTCAAATAATCTCTACAGCTTTTACTTTGCAATCCACAGGTTCCTTCTGCTGAGACATCACTTAGCTGTGCCCCAGGCCTCAGAGGAAAGAGAGGAACTTACATGTAGCTACCTGCTACTGAAACTGGCTCTGTTCACCCACATCCAACCTGGCCTTCATGGCAAGTCCTCCAACAGCTCAAGCCCCCAGCAGAGCCTAAGGAATTGGCCCCATTAGCTAATCACAGATGTTCTGTGGTCTCTCAGGACTGTTTTTCCCACTGCTCCTTGTCTTCTTTTGCCACATCGGGGCTAAACTTTCCATACTGCCCCACAACCATACAGATGCTGGAGAGCTTCAGATATGACAGCTGCTGCCACACTCCCCAACACATGCACTTCTTTGCATAGAAGCTGGTGAGCAGGCTAACAGAGCTCTTCTTCTGGTGCCACTGGACGTGGACCCTGAACATTAATCACCAGTTCCCCAAGAAGAAAATGTCTTATGTACAGCCTCTTGATTTACCACAGTCCACACAAATAATGAAACATTTTCACATTTCACAAATGGATCCTCTGTGTGCTATGCTGCTAAAATAATGGCCAAGAAAAAGCATGTTCCTAGCACAAAAGAGATTTCACAAGCTGGCTCTGTACCAGCTTTGCTATACACTAAAGGCCTGGTCTTTTTTTCTCCCCTCTTTGTAGTCACTCACCTGCATATTTTGGCTGGAGGTAGAAGAGCCGTGCAAATGAGAGCCTCTGCATCTCCCCTGGGGACAGGATGTCATACCTGCAGCAGGGTTGAGATTCAACACCTTCCTCAAGAAAGAGAGCTTGTTTGCTGAAAATCTTATGGCTTCTGATATTGGAGACCAGCAAACAACTGTCCTTGTGTGTCCCTTGTGCTCCCCTCCATACTGCAACTGGCTCTGCACCCCTGTACACAGTCAGCTGTCTGCAGAACAGCTCGTGACTGTTGGCATAGATGCTTGGGCCATGAAGGCTTTGCTCCTGTGCAGTGTCCACGTCTCACAGAACACAGATGGACACAGATAAATCCAGCAGCAATGTGCATCTGCTTAGAAGTGTTCCCCACTCAGAAATCACCCAAATACATACAGTGAGCTCCCTTACCAGTTCCAGTCCACCTGTTCATCCAGTCCTCCAGCCCTTGCCAGCAAATCAGTCTACAGAGAGCACAGCAGACTTGTGAACACAGTCCCCAACCCTGTCAGCCTATGGCCCTGAGCATAACCACACGCTTTTTACCAGTCTCCCTTTCCCCACTTGAGCTGAAGTTGTACCCCATTTCTCTTCCTTTTTCCCATAGACAGTTGTGTCCCAGGCACAGACAATGTCCCCACCTAAGTTCAGCACACAATCATGCTGTGCTGCCACAAAAAAAGCA
Source organism: Passer montanus (assembly GCF_014805655.1). Taxonomy (NCBI): domain Eukaryota; kingdom Metazoa; phylum Chordata; class Aves; order Passeriformes; family Passeridae; genus Passer; species Passer montanus. The sequence goes on from NW_024365381.1 coordinate 16,463,989, forward strand.
TCCCTTCTTCCCTCACTGGTGGCACCAGGAAGGAAGGCAGCAGTGCTGTCAGTGACTCACCAGCCCAGCCAGCTCCAGGAATCGCACAATCCTCTCATCATCTGCAGACCCTAGGGAGAAAGCCATACAGCATAAGGAAAGGCAGTGTGTGCTGAGGCCACTGCTGAATGAAGGAGTTGGTGAGGCAAGGGGGAAGAAGTGGAGCACCTCCTGAGGCTCAATGTAGTTGACCTGACCACTTAGTTATACTTGAGCTTTGGCAGAGATAGCCCCAAAGACTGACCTTCCTTGAAAGTGTTAACCATGCCTGTGAGCAGCATACCAGGAGGTAGCTGGGCTCCACAAATACACCTGAGATTTGCCTCAGTTCACAGCCACAGCCAGAATACAAGGATCCAGGCTTCAACTGCCAAGGCCCTGCCCAACAGTTGCTCTCTTAGAGCTGAGACTGCACACTACAAGTAGTGGAGTCATGGGAATGGGGTTCAGCTAAGAGCAGCAAAAGGACCCTGTGTGGAAGAGAAATACCTCAGGGCGAGTCAGCTGTGGAGCAGAACACACACTTCAGCTGGTACAGTTAGCATCTATGGAAGTTGAGAGGAAGGGTTGTGCATCTGCCACGGACCTCTCTGAAGCTGCTGGAGAGCCACAACAGCAGCTGAGGGCTGTAGTTACTCTCAGCAAGATTGTGACTCCCAAGCTACAGCACAGCACATGTGGTCTGGCTTTGGAAGAGGGAAGGGGAGAGAAAGGATCCATATATTCTGACCACAACAGTGTGCAAAGCCCTGGGACATCATTTTGAAAAAGTGGAAAAGTAAAACATAGAGGTGGATGGAAAATAAGAGTAAGGCAAACATGGCTTGCTGAAAGTCAGGCTGTACCAAAAAAATCAGATGTATCCCAATAGCAACATATATTGTGTCTAGCACAGCAGGAAGAGCATGGCCAACTTGTCCTCATTATACTAAGAGAGCAAGTTCTTATCAACTGAGTATGCTCCCTCACAAAAGGAGGGGGACACAGAATTGACCTTAACACACACAAATCTTCTAGGGAACACCAGAACAACAAAAGCAAAATGGATGAGTGTTCCTGATGGGCTACAGCAGGGAAGAAGCTGCACTAGGTACAAGACAGTGAGGCAATACCACAGCATTGGTTAATTGCTCTAATGAATTTTCACAAACCTGAAAGTGGATAGATCTCCTTCAGGGGATAGATCACCTGTTTAACAGAGCAAAAGAAACCATGTCAGAGGGAGCTGGACACTGTCCATCAGAGATGCAACAACATGAACTCAGGCACAAGGGAAGGAGCAGCCACAGGTATCCTCCTTCTGCAGGGTTTGCAGGGCATGACCACAGCTGGGAGGCCACAGCAAAGCCAGACCCTGGGCTCACCTGCTCACGCAGGCTTCCATCAGTGAAGAAGGGTCTCTGTGGCAGGAACACCACTCCTCGGGGGCCAAAGCAGGTCAGCATCCTGATGCTCCCTGTACAGAGACACTCATCACATCTGCAGTATCAGGCAGGAACTTCCCACTGCCCCATGTAGTCCTGTCCCATGAAGTAACCAACAAGTCACCACAAAAGTGTGTTTGCAACACAGGGCAAAGCAATGAGAGCCAATCACTGTGACAAGAATTGGGTGGCTCAAATCAGTGTATCAGTGACACATTCACCATCACATGGTGGCACTGGCCTCACAAACTGCCACACTGCCACCTTGAAAACTCAGGGTAGCCTTGGTTGAGAAGAAGGCTGAGACAAGTAGCAGTCCTCACCCCGTGTGCTCTCCCAGAGTCCTCCGAGGACCCTCAGGAGAGATGTCTTCCCTGTACCAGTGTTTCCCACAATCATCACACTGTTTCCTTGTGAGATGCTGAGGCTCAAGTCCTTGATGAGCAGCTTGCCAGAGGATGGTACTGAGAGTGTCACTCGCTCCAGAAGGAAAGCTGTGTCCCTTGGCACTGGGTCCTCCCCAGAATGGCTGCTGGGCCACCACCAAGACAAAGAACGAGAGATCCGGGGGTAAGTGACCATGCTGAGACTGGCAAAAATCAGACACCTTAGACCTCCTGTGCCTCTGTGACAGTAGCTCTGCCCCACACATCCTGGGAATGACAATTGACAGCACTGCCTGCTCCAACCAAATGCATGTAACACACTGTGACACCAAGGGCCACCTCCCTCCCATGGCAACCCCACACTCTGGCACGTAAGCTGCAAGCCAGCCAGCTGCTGAGAGGCGACTCACCCATCCAAATCCCAGCTGGTTTTGGCTTCTGAGTAGTTATCATTTTTTTTATTGCCAAGGCTCAGCAACGTCTCCTGCAGTTCACCAATCCTAGACACATAAGAGGTTGCATGAAAGCCAGGGACAACTTCAGCAGCCTCCTCACAATATCCAAACTTGTCCATGCTTGCACACCAGCAACTGGTTTGTTGGTATTTCTTTTTCCTTTAAGCACAGACCTGGGCAGAGTCTTGTTCTGCACTGCCCTTTCCTCCAGAGATGTGCCCACAGATAAGCTCACCTGTGTGTGTAGCCAGCTACATCAGTCACAGTGCTGGAGAGATCTATGAGCTGGCTGAAGCAGCTAATGAGGTAGATGGAAACAAAGGCATTCTGGGGAGAAATCACATGGCAGAGTAAGGGTCAGTGCTCAGCTGGGGCCCTGACCCTTATTCCATGACTGCAAGGAGGCAGCCAAGGATCCACACAATTGGTCACATCAGCTGTCTCAGCAAGATGAATGAGGAGTGGTGAAGTCACCCAGGTTGGTGGGAGGGAAGATGACAACATCTGAAGGAAGCAGTGTTCCCTGTTCAGTGCAGCAGTTTTTGCCAGGTAGACACATGTCCTGTCACCCAGGGATGGTGTCTACAGAGTGCCTGATGGCCTGCCTAGGGCCCAGCATGCTTGCCCAAGTCACACAGATCCATACCACCACCCCTGCCTCAGCACCGTATATGGCTCAGAGCAGGGTGTCTCAGCCTGCAGTGCCCACTTAGCTATTTTTAGCTCTGCATTCTCTGTCACAAACCAGTTCTGAGTATCTGTAATGAGTCAGGTCAGGAAAGTGAACACAAGCCTGCTCAGCCTCAGGTGGCAAGGCTCACCACAGGCAGTAGCCCAGGGCACAACCCAGACCCACAGCACTGCACAGACCCCATCTCCACCTGCACTGCTGAAAACCAGAGGCTTTCTGACCTCCTGGGTTTTTTTAGACACAGAGGTCTGAGCCAGGAAACACTTACGTCAACGTGTCCTTGACAGTTCTCACGCCCAAGTTAATCACATACCAGCTGGCTACAAGCTCCTGTTTCCATAACACTGTGACTGGGGACAGTCTAACCTGAAGACCAAGTGCTGCAGGTTATCTAGCCCCAGAGCCACCAGCACCACATGAAACCTCCATCCTCAGTGCCTGCTCACCCTCCACAATGGGGTCGCAGAGATTACCCTTAGCTCACCTTGCTGACAAGGGCACTGAGCTCTGTTGGACTCAGGTCACCGTAGACCCCAGAAAAGATGGGAATGGCAATGACCACGTAGCTCAGGATGCTGCCCAGATAATCAAAGGTGTTGATCCCAACTGGGCACAAGCACAGAAAGAAGACAGTGAGTTAAAATAGAAACCTCTGTCTCAGCCAGGTCCAAGTGCTGACCCTGAGCCCAATCAGAGGAAGAGCTGCGTTCTTGCCTCAGCCCTTTATGATGAACCAGAGCAGAAAAACCCATTTTGCAGGAGAGCACAAGCACCAGGGTGAACAAGCATTTGCTAAGCAAAGATCATTTTGGGGCAGGCCCCTGAGAAGGGAATCATCATCCAGACACACAGCTCAGTGACTACTGTGGGGCAAAAGCCACTTTGCCTGCTTGTTGCTATGCTTCAGGGGCCTGACTGATTCACAGTAAACAGGAGGGAAGGGCAAAAAGGAAGCTCTGGGGTGAGACAGTTTGTCGTGAAGTGTGTCTTGGGAGCATACAGGCAGAAAGACTTAAGATTCAAATTCCCACAGACACTTCTGTTCAGGTTCTCCCTCCATTACACTGCTCAGAAGCTCACTGTGCTGCTGAGATCAGGAAGACCTGTATTTATAGGGGTCATTTAAAGAAAAACCTGCACTCAGTGAAAAAGAGAGAAGGAATATTTTCAAGGGACAGCTATGCTTAAGCTGTGCTCTATAGGAAAGAAGTTTCCACAGCTCCCAACAACATATACAGTCCCCAGAGCTCAAGCCCTTCCCTCTTTTCTTGGTGTGTGAACACCTGCACCACAAAAAGCCAGATTCTGGGTCCTCCACGACTTTGCCTCTTTATGAGGCTTTTACACAACAGAATTCCTATTTAACACTGCAGGAGGCACCCTCTGTTCACCCTCAGGGCTTTCACACATCAGCAAGAGGCAGAAGAAGAAAACACAGCACCCACCCAACTTCTCTACCAGTGGAGTTTCCCAGCATGTGGGCCACTAGAATGGAGTTACCACACACCCCCCAGTCCGCCCACTCACTGTACAGCCACAGCTCTTTGCCTATCAGCTCTCTCTGGGTCTTCAGCAGGCTCTGCAGCCTCCGGTTTGTGCGCATGTGCTCCACTCGCCCAGCCCTGTAAAAGTAAGATTGCAACATGCCACAGACATCCTAGGACCATGGGCTTTAAAACTGAAGCTTTGAATGGGCCTGGCACCCTTGCCTCTGACTAACAAGCTCTTTATTGACCAGGAACTGAACAGCCAGGACTGCCTTCCTGAAGGGTATCGTCAAGGAACTCTGGCTGAAGCAAGCAGTCCTACAAATCTCTGAGAGCCCATGGCTGCTGCTGCTGTTGCAGCAGGAGGAGGTAAAGCCAGGCCAGACACTGTCAGTGAGGCTCCAGCCTGAAGCTGTGTACACCCAAGGTCAAACACAGTTCCCAAATACAGCCTGCTTGGAAGAGAGGGATGGCACTGCTACACAGCTGGATCCAGAAAGGAGAAGGTAGAGGAGAGTCCAGGGGGTGATAATCAGCCCACATGGCCTGCATGGCCAGCAGCCTTAGCCCACCTCTTCCCACTTCTCACTCCACAGGAATGGGATGAAGGCAAGTCCTGAGCAGTGCAACCCCCAGTACGGGTACCCAGCTGCACAACTTCCCCTTTCCCAGGGCTATCTCCATCAGGTCACCCACCACACAAGTTAGTGGTGATGCTCCAGTGGCCAGGCTGAGCCAGGAGCAAGGAGACATCTCCTAAACCATCACCTTCAAGCAAACGTGACAGCTCCTGCTGCTGCTCTGCAAGGCCTGGGCTGCCCTCAGGTGGCAAAATGCAGAGAGAGCTCCACATCTCATTTCAGTCTCCCACCTGCCATAGCACCTATTGCCCCTGACATCCAACGGAGGCTCGTGCCCACTACACTAACCACACTCCCACCACAATCTATGCAACAGGGGACTCACTAGAGCCCAAGAAGATAAGGCCAGAAGCAGCATAAAAACATCCAAAATAAGATTGTTGACATCTCATTTCTAAAGATTCTCAGTTCACAGAAATATACATTTTCTTTCTCAAAAATGCACCTGGTTAGAATTTAGTTTGGCTTTACTACCTTATAACACATCTCAGGTAACTACTGAGCTGCAGTCTTTGCTTTCCATGTATTGGGAAAGGAGAAAGGCTTGGACACAAGGAATTAAAGGTAAGAAAGGAACCGGGGACCTTTGTTCTACAGCTATTATTCTGTTGCAGATGAGGAGAGATTGCTGTATTGGTTTCCTCTTTTCCTCCCATTCACTTCACTTTTAAAGCAAGTTTGCCAAGGACTTAGTAACAAAAGAAGTAAAAAGGTGGCAGTGCTCTGCTTCTGTTGCTTCCTTTACCAAAGCAATGTTCAGTCAGTCTTAAGAGGACAAGATCACAAGCTAGAAAGTTGAGCAATCAAAACCAGCCACTCACCATATGCTCCTCCTCTTGCAGGATTCTAGAAATGCACCTTTAAAAAAATTCCTTTATTTTTAATTATGATGCATACCATGAAAATGCCTGGTTGTGTGCAACTCAGCTAAGTTCTAGTTTCACACAAAATGAAGCTTTTCTACTAAAACATTGTACTGAACCAAAACACTTTGTTTTCTGGTATAATAATCCACTTTCCATTTTCTACTTAGTAATAGAATAAAAAAAAACAAACCAAAATTGTGAGAGAAAGTATTGCATCTTAAATAAGGGCATGTAATTACAGTATCTTTTCCATTACAAAAAATTATCATCAATCAGTAAGAATCAATCAGAGTACAAGGAAATAACACAGACTTGCCAGTGCAAACCAATATTGATTTTGGTTATTTAAATGAGTTTCATGCCTGTCAATATAAGTTATGAAATCAGTGATTTTGAATCAAACCACTGTAGGGACAGCACCACAACACTTGAAATGCTCATTCAATATAGCATGAAGGAGCCAAATACAGATAGTGGGCAGGGAAGACCACAGAGAGAACATGTGCTACAATTCCTGAAAGTGCAATTTTGCAACATACAGGGCAAAGGCAGACTCGTGACAAGAGAGAAGCAACAACCTCCTGCCACCCCAACACAGGCTACACCAAATTCATGCCTCTTTTCCTGGTGAACCAAGCAGCAGCTCAACACGTTTCAGGGCATCACTAAGTGGGGGAGGTGCTGCTGGGCTCCTGATTGTGTGCTCAGCTCTGGGGTGAATGGTGTTGAGCAAATTCAGAGCACCAGTACAGCTTATGTAGGGTCAGGGCACAGGCTGACCAAGAGCAGCAAAGCAGAGGTAAGATGGCCAAGTAGCAGCTAGCACACCCACAGAAGACATGCAGGCAAGCAGCAGCAGGATGGGGCCAGAAGCAACATGTGAGTCCTCAACAGAACCAGATGCAATAAGACTTTGAGCAGGTAAGGACCTAGCAAAACAGCAGTAAGCGTCTCTAAGCCAGCACCAAATCTGTATCTGCCTCTGAGGATGTTAGAAGGGAGGCAAAGGAAAGATAGTTGTGGATTATTTCTGCACATGATGCACAGAATGCAAAGAACGAGTGTCAGGGCTACATGATGCTGCAGTGGAAGGGACAGAAAGCTGCAGCAACAGAACTTGGGCTCCTTTGGGATATGTGAACAAGGATGCTCTGAACTGGGACAATCCCTTTGAGGATACAAAGAAATTAACACTACTAACCTGTAGAAAGCAGCTGGTTCTGCATTGACACGAATCTGCATGTGCTTGAACCTGTACAAGCAAAAAAAAAAAAAAAATTGTGCACAAATGCTCAGTGAATTATGTAGCCAAAACCATTCCTAGAAGAAACTTATCTTGCATGTTAGAGCAATGATCTGAGGCATCTCTTGGCAGAAATATTCAACAGGCTCAGAAAGGCACCAGAGACCAAGGCTTAACGTGAGGTGCCACCTTTCACGGCCAGCTCAGTGGTACATTTCTTTGGTATCCTGCTCTCTGTCCACATCTTCTTAGCCCTTGGGCTTACTCTTTGCTGCTAGTCCAGCATCTCCATCATACAAAATCACCACAGCCAACTGCCCTGGGCTGGGTTCTCTGTGCCACAACAGCTTATGCTGCTGTCCCTGGATGCCTTGAGCCCCAGGGAAAGCTACAAAGCCCCTGCTACACACACAGCCAGCCCTGCAAGCAAGGGAGAGGAGGTGAGTTACAGAGCATATGGAAAGACTGGGCTGTGAGACTGAACCAAGGGCATTGCCTGCCATGACACAAGGCTGTGAATGGTTGGCAGGGGCTCACTACACTGACTCTGAGGCACCATTGCACAGGTAGCCTTCTCTGAGTGTGAGGAATGTCACAGGCAAGAGAATTAGCTACATACACAGTCCTGAATGGGGACAAAAAAGCAGCTTTCACAGGAGCTGCCAAGGGGGAGTGAAAATACTGCTCTGCTGAGACTTACCTGAAATCTCCCTCCAGTTTTTCCTGCTGCACAAGTTTAGACACAATTGGGCTCATCAACACTTTGTTAATCATCGTCCCAATGACGAAATACCCAAAGATGCTCACTGGGCCCAGCCAGCCTGTGCTATAGAGGAGAAAGAGAAGTCAGCCAATAATCCAAGCAAAAGGACACTCCTGCACCATTATGCTCAAGCAATCAGAGCCCTCAGCTGTCACTTCTCTTGGCTTTCACAGAAGTTTGTGGGCCAACATTGCACATCCCAGCATCCCTAAGGCAGAGTTCTTGGAGTATAGAGATCACTCACCCATGTGTACAAATATCTATCTGGGGAGTTGTAATTGGGTGGTAGGGTCCAAAAAAAGAACACAGAAAAGAGGTGTGCAAGCAGGGCCAGGATACATCCTTACCTGTGAAAGCACTGGTATGTGTAGTAGGCCAGTGTGAAGGGTGAGATGACGAGCTTGCTGGCCATGGAGCTGAGCTGCCTGCAGAACCTCTCCACGTCCTGGCTGATGCGCTGGTCCCTGCTCAACACAAAGAGCCACTGACACCATTACAGCTCAGAAGCAAGAGCCAGTACTAAATCCCTAACAGGCACAAACCAGGCTGTTTCAGTGGATGAACACAGGACAGGCAGCAGGTGAACAAGCTTGCCTAGGAAGGATCTGCAGATTCCCCAGAGGAGACCATTTTCATGGCCCAGCAGGGCCCACTCAAGGGCCTTCATGGCACCCAGGAAGAACAACCCTTGCCATTGCTTTCAACCTGTTCCTTGTATTTATCCCTTGTTCCACTTTCAACAACGTTGTTCAAAACTTGTGCTGAAGGTCTCTGCATCATTGTCTTTACACCTCTCCTGGAACAACCTCCATACTATGAAAAACTACTGACTCTCCCCCTAACCTTCAGTACTGGACTGGGATGCCATCAGACCCACCAGGACAGGCTAGAGCACAAGCCAGGCCTTCACCAGCTATTGGATATTTGCAAACACTTCCATCAAAGCTACCCTCTCACAAGAGCCAATCCCTTGGCTCTGCACAGAGTGCCTCTGCTTCCTTTGTTGCCAAGAAGGAAGTGCTTCCATCCACCCCAGCCCAGGAGAGCAGGAAGCAGCACACCAAGCCTTCTCACCTCACTAGCAGCAGGCACATGGGTGACAAACTCTCAAGTCCCATCTATCCCACTACTGAGCAGGAGTTGCACTTGGGATAACCAGGAAGAATTTCAGTATATTTACTTCTCAGCACCTCATCTGTCCAGAGCACATGGATGGAGGCTTCAGCCTACTGTGCTAAGCTCCAGTGGAAAGGCCATAACTTAATGCTTGAGTTCAGAATGAAGAGCAAGGATGCACTCCTGGATAGTCTCAGTGCAGATACTACCACAAAGACATTCATCTTTTAACACTTCTGCAGTTCTGGAACAGCAATGGATTTAATTCTGGGGCAGCCCTCACTCTGACCTTGCAGCATCATTTTTCCTTCTCCTCACACTGTAATATTCCCACAAAATTGTGACTTAAATTGTGCTATAGTCTCATAGGAGGATATTGCTTTTTGCAAGCTATTAAGTAACATGTAATGAAAATACATGAAACACATGAAAGCATCAACTCAAATGCACCTACTAGGTGCTGCAAGTGCTTGTATGGCACTCAGAACCCACTCTTCATTCCTTTGAGGTGGAATGAACACTCAGTTCATTCACTCAGTTCAGTTTGCACTGCATAATGGGAGATCTCTGTTGCTCTACTTTGTTCTCTAAGTACCTGGTGCAAGGAAAAAACTCTCATCAAGGAACTGCAAGATGAAGAGAATTTCTGCAGTGGCACCAAAACCACACTTGTTTAGTAAGACTGAATGTTGGAGCAGAGCAAGGTGTAATGAGACATACTCCACAGTAATCCCACACATTTGGTCTGCAAAGGCCATGAGAGTCTCTTGCTGCAGGGCAGACTGACCCAGTTGTCTCCTACATTTCACTGCACAATGTGAACATGTTCCCTAGTTAAAAATAAACCTGAGCAGAAAATCATGTGGTGAGGGGCCTCTGTCCTCCACCTCCCCTCATGTCCCCAAAGAAAAAGACAGGCATGCAGGAGCTTCTGGCTTCAATGTGCTGCACTGCCTAGGAAGTGCTGCATGCCCTGATGACAAACATAGGCTTTTAACCCCTCCTTGTACTCCTTGAACTCCTTCCGTGTTCTCCATGCCATAGAAAACACTATCAGAAATGAACATTTAATGATATTGGGAGTAAACCCAACAGCAGCCTGGAAGTGCATCAGCTTGATAACAATGACCTACTGCCCAACATGCAGAGCTGTTTGACCCAAACCTGCTGCTACCCCTTAGATACCCAGCATGTTTTCCTGCAGCAGCCACACAAACCACCCTGCTCTGCAATGAAGGAGCAAGGACAAGCAGCCAGTAGCAACAGGCAGCAGAACTGCAGAAGCTGCTTCAGTTTCTTGAAGTTTCCACTATTAGCAAGAGTTAGGAGTCCCTGCAAGACAGCAATTTTTCCCCAGGACCCTGGCATGCTCTCCTCTCTTTCCATCAACATGGGAAATGGCACCAACGCAGTGACTAGATCAGAGGTGCCCACTCCAGCAGAGGAGATAAGTTTCCACTATTAGCAAGAGTTAAGAGTCCCTGCAAGACAGCAGTTTTTCCCCAGGACCCTGGGCATGCTCTCCTCCCTTTCCATTAACATGGGAAATGGCACCAACGCAGGGACTAGATCAGAGGTGCCCACTCCAGCAGAGGAGAGCTTGGAGTCTCAAAACAATGGTTAACAACACATTATTTGGAAAAAATTCCTCTTTGATTTCTAGTTTTTCAGCTAGTATTTAATAATAACAACTATAGATTCTGGAGGGGGAAGAATTAGGGAGATTCTACAGTGAATCTACAAAGAATTAAAGCATGGTGGTAATAATGCCACGGGCTCAATCCCTGTGTGGGCTATTCGCTTCAAGAGTTGGACTCAATGATCCATGTGGGTCCACCCCAACTAAGAGGATTAGCTCAGTTGGTTAAAGCATGGTGGTAATAATGCCATGGGCTCAATCCCTGTGTGGGCTATTCGCTTCAAGAGTTGGACTCAATGATCCATGTGGGTCCACCCCAACTAAAGAGTATTTTGTGATTCTGTGACCTCTCACATGATGTCTAACATAGGATTTTTAGCTCTTCACAGTGTGCAACTATGACAGCAGTGCCCTGTGCATGAGGACAGGCTGGAAGGCCAAGGTCCACACACAGCTGTGAGGAAGGGCATTCAACCTTTGCTGTGCAGCCCAGGTAGACCAACAGCTCTGCAGAAAGCAGGACAGTGCACAAAGCAAACTGGAGAGGGGCCTCTTGGAGGCGGGTCTGGGATCCACAAGGAGAGACTGAAAGCTCCTCCTCTTATATTTCTAGTCACCACTGACACTTCCTTCCTAGGAACAGGAAAAGGAAATGCAGCCCTCATACAGTGCAAAACAAAGCCCTTCCTGGATTTGGCTCCCATGGGTTATCAAACCACTAAAATACAACTGAACTATGCTCAGCTGCAGATCCTGGTGTTTGAAGTTCAAACAGAACAGAGACTGTCATAATGCACCAGCTGTGTGAAGGAAAGGAGAGGCACTGCTGACTGCAGCCAGGCCCTTTGCAACGTCACACAGTGTCAAGGGTTGAGTTTGCAGACAAGAGGTTTTATAGCAGCACTAGATCCCTGTTCCAATGGGCATCCACTTTCCTTGCAACTGAAACATCCTGCCCCTAAAACCACCACAACTGGCAGTCACAGGAGTTCCCAGCAATAGGTATCACCTCCCACCAGGGTAGAAGAGGGTGCCTAGATTTGTGCCCAGATGGTAAAAGCTTCTAGGGCTCAATCCCCTACCCAGAGACAAAGAGAAAAGGTGTGCAGCAGCCCAGGAGAAGCCAAGCAAGATACTGAAAGAAGCTGCCAGCAGCCTACGGGTTATCGATGTCCTCACGCAGCACGAGCAGGTTGTAGTAGACCTGTCCTTGGAAGTAGCAGCTGTGGAGGTATTCAGTGAGGGATTTCCTCCAGTTCACATACATCATGTTGCAGATAAACTGGTCGAAACTTTTTAGCTGGAACGAGGGCAAAGAGATGGATGGGGAGAGATAAGTGAGAATGAACATTTTTTCAAAATGAAATAAAAACTAGCAGTTTGTACTAGCGATCCAGGGCATGGGCAGACTTGAATCCTTTGTGGCCAGGATCATGCCAGGAACCACGGGCAGCCTTCTCTTCCTCTCCCAAGACACGTAAGCCTCTGGTCTTACCGTGGAGTTCACAACGATCAGAGTCACAGCAACGGCAGTCAGTGTTTTGAATCCGGAGAAGTCCTTGTTCCCTAGCACCTCATAGTACTGGCTGGGGATGACGCCGACCTGGTAAATAACCAGCTGCTCTGGAGGAGAAAGGCAAGCAGGGGAAGGAACTGATGGACTGCGGTGACAAGGCAAAGTGGGGGACCGCAAGGAGCAGGCGTGGGGTGCAGCCCCCCATCCATCCCCACCACCCAGGCTCACCCAGCAAGGCGACACCGAGCAGCGTCAAGAACATGAGGGCGCTCGGGGAGGGCCACCCAGGGAAGAGCACGGCCAGGAGCCGCAGGAACCGCCGCAGGAACAGCCCGTCCAGCCGGGAACCAGCCCTGCAACGGAGGGACACGCGGGGGTGGCAGTGAGCTCGGGGGTCTCACCCCACCTCCGCTCCCCTCCGCCACGTCCCGGCCCTGCCCGCTCCGTCCTCACCGCCCGCCGGCCCCGGCGCCCCCCGCGCTGCGGCTGCCCCCCGCCATCGGCGCCCTCCGGACCCGAGCGGCCCGGCCCGGCCGGTCCCGCCCCCGCGGGCGCTGCACATGAATATTCGCCCGCGCCTCCCTCACAGCGGAGCCGGCGGGGGATCCCGGCCGGCCATCCCGGAGGGGGATCCCGGCCGGCCATCCCGGCGCGGTGGGTGTGCTCGCGTCCCTCGCCCCCGCCCCGCCGCCTGCTCGCAGAGACGGACCGCGGTGCCGGGCAGGGTCCAGGGCCGAGCCATAGGCAGCAGGGCCGGACATCCCGGGCACTAACGCCTCTCTCGAGGAAGGAGCCGGACAGGCACAAACGGATCCCTCTGGGAATCCCAGAGGCCCAGGGACAGTCGCTATTGCCTGCCTGTTACAGGGGAGACAAGAAAGAAGTACCAGTACTAATTCTGCACATTAGTTTTGTTTTGGGGTGGGCAGTGAAGTTTCAGGCTGCTTCCAAAGGACTCCCAACTGGCAGTGGCCGCTGCAGGGGATTTCTGAAGCCGGGAGTGGGGATCAGGCAGCGATCCCAGCGCGGTGCTGAATGGCAGAGCGCGCTCCCCAGCCTGCCGCAGGGACGGCACGAAGCGGTGCGAAACCCCCGGCAGAGGGAGGGCTTCAAGAAAGCAGCAATGAGCTGTCAGTGAATGGACCCCCTCTGGCTTCTCGGTGACCCCAGTTTTAATACAGAAAACAACTATTTTTTTTTTCCAGGTTTGGGTTGGAATCTGGTTTGATAACCCAAAATTCTGAGTTATGAAATATTTCAGAACAAGTACATTTACGGACAAGCCTGGTGATTAGAATTGAGAGATCCTGTGAGCTGCCACGCCTTCCTTACTCGTGTGTCTCTCACCTAACATCCAGTTGATGCCATTTCTTCTACAGAGCCTTTGGGCTTCTGCACATATCCTGTGGGTCCCTCTTCCCATATACCTAGCAGCTTTGTTCTTCTGCCAGTTCCCTGCCTCCCAGACCTCCTTCTCTTCCTTCATCCTCATCTCCTTCATCTTTGCTCTGCTGCTACCTGCTCAGTGGTCCAGATAATTCATACTTCACACTTCACAAAATCAGTGTATATGCTCTCAGGGATGAAAGAAGACACACCAGTGCGTTTCCTCAGCAAATGGCCTTGTCTCTAAGCAGTGCCCCTTTCTCCTTGCCCTCATCTCCCTCCTCTCATCTCTTTTGGAATTCACAATGCTATCAGTCATACCTAAAGGTTAAGCTCCAGAGGGCAGAGATCAGCCCTGTGAAAACCTGACCTCAGTGATGACTAACTTTTATGTTAAAAGAATCATGGGGTTTTTTTTCTCAGCTGTTGCATCAGACCTGGGTGACGTTTGCTCCTAGGCAGTCACATCCTCTCATGGGGCAGTACTGCAGCTGTGGCAATTGTGTGGGTCACTGTTACCAGGATTGAACTGACTCCTTTGCTCTGCTGTCCACTTTGTGATGAGGGGGTATTCCTTCCCTTCCCTCCTCGACTGATGAAATGGCTTTCCAGCACCAGGGGAGTCAGAGGATCTAACACAGAGATGAGATGGCCACAACTGTCTGTCCCAAGCCCACCCGCCTACTTCTTCCTTCTCCCTGCCCTTTGTTCTGTCACTGGCACCCCACGACCTCCACCTGATAAAGCACACGCTGTGAGCTCCCTTTGGCGTATCAGCTTCACGATTTTTCCTGGGAACCCTCCTAAGGCAGCCAAGATCAAGAACAAAAGAGAAGTGCTTTCTCAGTGCCTCTCCATCCCCCCTCTGAGGCTGTGCCCTAGACACTCAGCTGCTGTCAGCACAGAAACATTTACATCTTTTACAGCACTCCGGCTCTACTTCTCACATTTCTCCCCCAGCAAACACCATGGCCATTTCAGTGTGCGCCTGGGGGCAGGGCTTGGGAAAGGACTGGGGAATCACAACTTGAGCAGAGTTTTATGGGTCTGTTTGCACTGAAGGGCCATATCTCAGCTCCCTGACTAGCTACAGACCCAAGAGAAACCCCCTCTGCATTGCTAACCTGTCACCCAAGTGTATGCCATGAAGCCAGGGAAGGGAGAGCTGGGCCTGCCTTGCTAGGTCCTGGGCTCCTTGAGGCAGTGCAAGTTAATTCCTTGTGGTGTTTAACCGCAGCCCCATCTGCTCCTGCTTGCTAGGTGTGAAACATCCCATCCCCCAACCTCCCCAGCCTGTTCCCTGCATTTTTGCCCTGCCCTGGACCAGTGAAGGAAGCCAGATCCTCTGGCATCCCTGGCCCCCCAGCCCCTGACTCACATTGTTCCCCACTGCCCCTCTGTGTTTCCATTTCCCTGTGGTCCCTCTCTGCCTGCTGGCCTGAAGCTGGGATGCAGGGAGAAGCCTGACAAACCCATCTTTCGCTGCCTTTGTGCAGTGAGTGGTCCTGAGTGTCCTCTGAAGCAAGCAGCAGCTTCTGTCATCACAGAAAGAAACATAAAAACTGCAGCCTTGAATCTGTAGTTTGCTTTCCCTCTTACCCAGGTCTTCCTTAATGCTGCTGGCTTTGTGTGATGTTGCGTAATGAAGCACCGCCAGAAGATTATCCCCTTCCTGGGCTTTCCAAAACTGAATCCACCATTTCCTGCCCATGTTTCCAATTTCTAGTCTCGTAGGTACCCGTCCTCACCAGAGCTTGCAGCTTCTCCAGTGTGAGGTCAACTACAAGCTTTAGCCCTCTGTCAGATCATTAGCAAGTCAGGGGTAATGAAAACTCCCATCCTGAGTTTCAGCTCTGTCTGTATTAGGGTGTGAACTAAACCAGCTAATTTTCAGCTGGATCAGCAAGCTGAACTGACTGACTGAGTCCCTCACACTCCTGTGCCACCCCAAAGCAGAGGGTGGGAATGGGAAACCGAGGGGAAGCAAACACCATAGGCCAGGCTCGGCTGGGCTTAAACCTCCTTGGAGCCGCAGCACGGGCTCCTGCTGTGATATCTTAATGATTCTGCCTTTTCCTTCTCCACACTCTGTGTCTTAATTAGCCTTTCCCCCTCCTGTGGGCCAAACTGCTCTGCTTTCTTTTCAATCCTCCTTCCTTGTGCTTTGCCTCTAACAGTGTCTTTCTACTGTACACTTCAAAGGCTTTGCTTGCTGCATCTCCCCCATGCTGGCATTGGCTGGTAACACCCCCAAAGCAGGCCAGGTCTGCCATGAACTCATAGTCATTGAAACGGCTTTGGGCCCTTTGGGTCTGTGTAAGAAGCAGGCATGGGGGAGGAGAGGTCAAGGATTTCCAGCATTTCACCTATAAGAAGAATTATTAGTAACACAGGAAAAAAAAAAAAGGTAGGGGGGGAAGGGACCCCTCCTCCACCCACCCTCCCCAGAGGAGAGCCCACTGAAGGCAGAGTGCTTTTATGTGCAAGTGGGAGGGAAGGAGAGTGTTAGGGCTTCAGAGGGAAATGCTTTGATCTTGACTTTGAATCTCCTTCAGTTCCCAGCTCTCCCCCACTTCTCCCACCTATGGCCAGGACCACAGGATGTAGCCAGGACTCCTAGTCCTTGCTCAGTGCTATGGTACTTCACTTGCTGTTTCACATTTAATTTCCTCCTGCGCACCTGGGAGCCTCACAGAGGCCTCGTGGAGCAAGAGCACAGTGCCAACACCAAGTTCAAACTTCCCCCTATCAGACAGAATGGGAAGAGAAAGGGAGCCCAGCTGGACAGAAGCCAGAAGGGAAAAGAGCCCCGAGATGAGCAGAGGTGAATTAGAGATGGCTAATGACTCTCAAGGCTCTGGCACCCCAGGGCAGGGGACAGGCAGACCTGGCTCTCCTGTGCGTCCTGGTGTATTAGACTGGTCAGTGCTGAACACGACCCAGAATGTGAACTAGGAACCGTTAGGAGAGGGACAGAGAGTGGCTCTCAGAAGACAGCACTGATGTCCCCATGTCCCACAAAGAGTTATTTTAAGTTGGAGAGAGGAGAACAGCAATGAGAGCCCTGGCTGTTCTCTGGAGCATGGGAAGGAGGTGGCACTGATGAGTGCTGGACGATGAGGAATGACCCTGAGCTCTGATTCACTTCAAAGGCAGAGGACTATAGGGTGTGAGAGAGACTTAGGAGCCTCCAGTCTCTTGTCCAAGGTGGGATCTAATGTGTAGGCAAGATCCCCACTTCCCTTGGGAGATGAAACTTCCCTGGCTGGGCCTTGCCCTTAAGCTGTCTTCAAGTTCAGGCCAAATACTTCTGCCTCTGTGTTGCTCTTTTTTTTTCTCAGCTGAAGTCACTCCTGTTAACTGCTGTCCCTTGCTGAGGTTGCTGCACTTGAATATCCCTGCCTGCCAGTTTTCACTTCACCACCACTAAATAGATTTTTTCCTCACATCATCTCCTGTTTATAATTTAATCACTCCAGCCCTGCTACTCCTGGCTGAAAACTTCCTATAGTTTGTTCTTTTCCCTTTCAGTATGATGTAAGCAGACCTGTCTGCAGCACTGTGCCAGGCATGCACAGAGCGGAGGGTACCTCGCAGGACTTCTCTGCAGAGCCTGACCATTGCTCTTTCTGAGCATCACTTTAAGGGCTTCAACACAGACATCAGGCACTGGGTTCAAAGGTGGTTTCAGCCCTAGGGATGAGAAGTACCAGACAATATGAATGCCAAAACAGGACTTCTGTCATGCACAGTAAACAAGTTACTACAAAAATTGCGGTGGACTTCATGTTTTCCAGGTCCTTATTGGGCAATATTGCACCAGAACCCCTTGAACTTCCTTCTCCCTAAGACTGGTGGGCATATTGCAACTGCAGCAACCTGATTTCTCTTGCCAGTTCAGGCTGCAAGCTGTGCTCATTGCTCATTCCTTGTGGGGCAGTGCCAGGCACAAGAGAGAAAGCAGCCAAGGCAACAGACACTTAGGACCCTCCTAGAAGCTCCCATGCTCTCATTTCCATCAGCCCCTCTACAGTCTCATCTCCCCTGACTTCCTGGAGAGATTCAAATTCTGCAGTGCTCTGGAGCAAGAAAGGTGGGAAAAACAGAAGCCAGGGCACCAGCAATGACTTTAAGAGGATGGATGTGTCAATTTAGCCCATGTGTAGAACATAAATGTGTCATAAAGTAGTGTGGGTCAACCTTTTCCAACCAGAAGTGGTCCACAGTCTGACCTGCCCCAAATGGCATTTGGCTGCCCAGGTGTTTCAGTTATATCCCATCCTCTCTGAATAGTCTCATCTGGTCCACCCATGGACAACCCTGCAGTAGGTAGGGTGCTCTGACTCCCTCCACTCCTGGAGGTGCCCTAGGTGGGACTGGGGAACTTTCCTGATGGGGTGGATAGCTGAGTGTTTAAATGTTGTCCCCATGTGTGACACTGTCAAGATTGTCACATTCCAGTGACAGAACCAGAGCAAGCCCTGTCTTATTATACAAGAACTTATAAAAGAACTCAGCACTGAGTCCTTGAGACATCCTCATGAGGTTCAAGCCAACAAGAATTCTATCTGCTAAACAAAGAGGTTGCTCTTGACCTGGGAGAAGACTCTGTGCCCAGACTTGGAGCAGTAAAACCTGCCTTACAGCACATCTGGTAACACAGTGCCTGGAGACTCCCCACAACTGGACATGTCTGCACCTTTTTTCTGAGCCTTGTCTAGGAGAGAACAGGCTGCAAGCAGGCAGGTTAAAACCCAAGAGACAGAGAAACTTCTGGCAGCCATAGCTAAACTGCAAAGGTCTGCATGGTTGTAATGATGAAGCATCCTGCACCAAAGCAGGAAGCACTCTGGTCCCCCACTGAACTCCTCCAAGGAACAGAAAAATGCTAACTACTTGTTTATAAACTGGAAGCGGGTGTGTGCAGTCATCTGCATAACAGAACTGCCCAAGCTGTCTCTTTGTGTGTTTTCCAGCTCCTATGTTAATCACTGACCCTGCTGACTCCGGCATTTACCAGAGTCTCACTGCCCTGTGAGCACCGCTTTGCATTTGCAACCCAAGAAGTTAAAAGGATGAAGGATGAGAAAGGAAGCTCA
The DNA here is from genome assembly GCF_014805655.1 of Passer montanus. Classification (NCBI taxonomy): domain Eukaryota; kingdom Metazoa; phylum Chordata; class Aves; order Passeriformes; family Passeridae; genus Passer; species Passer montanus. The sequence goes on from NW_024365381.1 coordinate 16,482,740, forward strand.
GCAGCTGTGAATATGAACACCAGACTGCAAGAGGGGAAAACAGCCAGGACTGGACAGGTTGATAGAGAGAGTGGAGCTGGCTTTGAAAGACTGAAGGGGATAAAGCTCACCATGGAATGGTTTAGGTCTCTCTTCCTTGCACTGTAGCTTCTCTGGGTCCACTGAGAGTGACCTCTCTGAGTCCTGAAGGCCAGGGTTCACCTGGGATGATGACTCCTAACTGAGGCAGGGAAGACTCTCAATCAGCCAGTCCACAGCTTCCAGGGAGCCCTCTCCTCCTGTCAAACCCTCCCTGCATTCCTGGGATCAAATGTGAGACAAGAGAAGTGGGAAAAAATGCTCTAGGATATGTGCTTCTGGGCAGTGAAGGTATGCCTTGATTTGTGCAGCAATGCTTGCCCCTGGACTGCAGTACAAGCAAAGGCAGCAGGAGAGGGAGCTGGGCACATTTACCCTTTGAAATGTCTGTTTGGTTGCTTCTGAATTTCACAGGAATCCTATACATGGTGTCTCCGTGAGCCCTCCTGCCCGCTCGTTGCCAAATGCTGCAGTAGAAACGAGTGTCACAGTGAGGTTCCCCAAGGGCAGAGGTATGTGAGGCAGGAAGCCCTTGCTGTCTCTGGCATCAGGAGTTACTTTGTGTCCCTCAATGGATTTGGAGTGATTGTGGCAGGTTCAAGCTGGTCCCCAGGGATAGGGTAGGGAGAGGAGATTAGATACTGCCTGCAACCAGAGCTCCACACACACAGGGGACATGAAGCACTGACACAGTTAGCGAAGATCCCAACTCTTCCCTCTTGACCAAACTATGGCCCCTGTCATTAAAATGCACCCTCACACCCAAGACCAGATGGGCTTCTTGGGTTCCTGTTTTGGGGTGGTGTAGGTTGGGATGAGACAGGTTGTGGAGGAAGCTAGAGCTCTGGACATGTGGAGAGGCCATAGGGTAGAGGTGGTGGCAACTTAGCAATGCTGGATCGATGCTGGAACGAGGTGCCTGATGTGCTGGCTGTTTGCACAGCCTCACGTGATGCCCAAGAGACAGGATGAAGCCATTGTGAGAGCAGGAGTTAAGGAGGGGGACCTCGGCCCTGAGATTAGGCTGAGGAGGCAGCAGGGCAGAGATAATGGGGAGAAAGACAGCTCCACTGAGGGCCCAGGCATCAGCAGGCAGATGTAAGGCAGTCCAGAGCTGAGGACAGGGAAAAGGTTTCTGTAATTTGGGTGCCTCCCACAGACAAACGAAAAGGTTTTGACAGGCAGCTTTGTCTGCCTTAGGAGCCCAGGGGTCCCAGCAGCCTGGCCTTGCTGGTGAAAGGTCACCACTCGGGAAGGAGAGAGGAAAGGGCATCTCCTAGCTAGCAGGACAGAAGGACCACGGCCTCGTCAGAAGCAAGCCAGGAGAAGGGAGCAGACACACATACAGGCTGTGCCAACCCTTGGGCTGCAGTGACACTCACCTGGGACATGCCTGCTCCCTGTGGGACACGATGGGTGTCCCACGCAGGCGCCCAGCTCCCACCCCGTGGCCCCGGTGGGCTCCGCCGCTGGCCATGCGGCTGCGAGCCCGGGCGGGATGCGGGGCAGGAGGATGCTTCGGGGCGCAGGGTGCCTGGGCGCTCCGGGGCGCAGCGGGGCAGGGCGGCCGGAGGCGGCGGGCCCTTTAAGTGCGGCGGCGGCGGCACAATGGCCATTATCACTTTAGCTTTGGAAGTGACCCCCGGCCCGCTCCGCTTTCATCTGGGCCGGGGCCGCGGGGATGGCCCGCTTCCTGGCGGGGGAGGGGAGGGCGGGGGCCGGCGCGCGGCCGCCCGCTCCCGGGGGTCACTGCGGGGCTGGCACCGGGGCGGCCGCGGCTCCGCGCCGCTTCCTGCCGCCGCCCTTAAAGGTGCGGGGCGGCCCAGGGTGCGGGCTGGGCGTGACTTGACCCGCGGAGTCAGGTGAGTGCGGACCCGTGCTGGGCGCCGTCGGGGCCGCGGCTCCTCGCCATCCTTTCCAGAGCCGGGGCTGTCCCGCAGTGGCGGCACCATCCCCGGGCGGGCGAGCGTGCAGTCCCGTTCTGCCCTCGGTCCCCGCTCGGCATCTACCCGGGCACCGGCGGCCTCTCCCCTGGCCCAGGGCTGTGTGTCCCTTTGTCTCCCGGCGAGGGGAGCGGCCGCCTGTGCTCCCACCCGGGGTGCGGGGCCGTCCCCGTCGCGGGGCAGCCGCACGGAGCCACCTCCGCCGCCTTCGGGAGAGGCGTGAGCAGCCGCGGCTGCCTGGCGCTGGGGGTGTCTGTCCGGCGCCGCCCGCGGCTCAGTGCCCCCGCCCGAGGGGCGGACGAAGCCGGACTTGGCTGCAGCGCTTCGGCCTAGGTTAAGGTGGGTCTGAGGCTTTTCCCCTCTCCTGATGAGCGATTCCCCATTTGTGAGCTTCGGTGGATATGTGGATGTTGGCAGATGGAGCAAGCATCCTGGTGCCTTTGCTGCTTGCCCCTGGAGCTCCTCTGGTGATATTTCTAGCCTAGACAGCTGATGGAGGACTACTACTTCTGTGCTCCTGCCGTACAGTCCCGCTGGTCCAAATATCCTCCTCTCAAATGAGAGCCTGTGCCACTGGGGTGGTGCGAACCTGCAGCTGGGGCTGGGAAGTGAGCCACTTTACCCGGTGGGCTGGGGTGCACGAACACCCCTGCTCCTCTGGGGTACATGCGGTCTTTGGCAGTTGGGGTTGAAGTCTCCTGGTGGGAGCATTTTTGGGACTGGCTGGGGGAACTTGCACTACTGGATGCCACCAGCCCATCAGTTTAGGTGAGGGAACGTGACCTGCAGCTGTTTCCTTATCTGTTACAATGCAAAAGTGGCCAGGTTAGGTAAAACCTTTATCAGCAGCAAAAAGCTCCCTTGGTTACTTCTTGGTGCTGAGGTGGTTTAGTGGACACTTGTCTGCATGCTTGTTCAGCATGCTTCCCTGGGGCTGTGCAGGGAGAAGTGTTCCTTTTGCATTAGGTCCTCTGTGCTTAGAGCTGCTGGGTTTGATCTGGCCATGAACCAAGCCCCCAGCTTGTCTCACTTCTGCTTCTGATTTACCCAAGCCTCTCTCCACCTGCCTGAGGAGTTCCCTGCTGCTGATTCAGCTGTGGGTTTTGCCTTAGGATTGCTCTGGGAAGCAAGAGCTGACAGTGACATTGAGGCTGTGGATTTATTGCTGAAGAAAAGGATTAATGGCCATTAAGCTGTGCCTCCAGCTCTTCCTCAGTCTGTAAGGGGGTAGGAAATGCCTACTAGGACAGAAATACCAGGGTTGTTGCTGATGCTCTCTAGTCCATATCAATTATGTCCTCACCCTCTTCCAGGTGAAAAAAGTCTGTCTTGCCTTTCTTGATTCTTCTGGTGGGACAGTGCTCAGCAGACCTTGTCTTGTACAAGGGGAGGTGGCTGGCTCCTGAAGCATTTTACATACCACAGAGAGGGAGGATTTGGGTTCTGTCAGCTCTACAGTTGTCCTGAGTTGTGCCTTTGTTTCAGCTCCCCAAGCCCATGTCACTTAACATAAGCTTAGTCAAAATTTCTACAGATTCTAGGAAAATAACAATGCAGATCTGACCTGAAGTGACAATTCTATACCTTCTCAGATGAGGATTTTAGGACAGGTTTATCATCCTTGCTTCACAGCTGTGTGCATTCTCCTGTGTTTGTCTCTAGTAACTGATGCCCTACAGCTGTGGGAGCAGCTGTAAGAACGTTCTGGCCTGTGACATAAAGGAGGTTGTCCAGAAGTTTGGAGCAGGGGAAGGGATGCAGTTGGTGACTACCTGTGATCTGATTAAAGGCCAGGGGCAGCAGCACCAGCACAGAGGCTCCTTGTGATGAAGAGCTTGTATGTGTCCGTGTGATTCTCTGGCACCTCATGTGGTTTGCTCCTGGCCAGGGGCCATAGATGTAACAGCACTAAAAACCATATCTGCAGCAGGGCTGAAAATTGGGAGAGTTCTGGCTGGACATCTGCTTTACTGTAGAGCTGCTGCTTTTCCTGCTTCTGCTGTGCCTCATGTACCCACAGAGCTGTGAGTGCGTAGTGATACCTGTGAAGTGTTGAGAGAAGGTGAGCTCTGGCTGGCCTGTGAGCTGAGCAGGCTGCAAAGTGATGCTGTACATTGTAGGCATGATATGAAAATGAAGATTAGGAGAAAATGGAGGAGATTTGGCTTCTTGAGTGAGGTGTTGTGGTCCCTGGGAGAAAACTGGCCCAAAAGGGGGAGAGTAGGCTGGCTGGGGAGAGGCCTGAGCTATCTGTCTGTGAAAGGATGCTGCCGAGAGCTGCACTGATGGATCTGTGCAGCCATCATGAAAGCCCCTGGAGTGGTGGGGACAGAACCACATAGGAATCCAAAAGCTGAACAAAGCTTTTGGATTCCTATGTGGAATCCAGTAGAAATATGAAGCTTTGACCCTTTGTATTTCATGAGCAGGAGCTGGCATGCAGAAGGAGGTAGGACAGGACTGGGACCAGCTCAGGCAGGGAGGAGCACTCCATAAAGACTCTGGAATACCCACTCAGTGCTTGCACTCTATCTGTGCTTTTGGGTTGCCTCCTGCCTGCTAGCTCGTCTAAGAGAAGCCCTCCTTTTGTGCCTTCTCCTTAGCTGTGTGTGTTGGCTGAGCAGCAAGTGACATCTAGTGTCAGCTCAGGTAGCAGTAGCCATGACTTGGGCTGGCTCCGTCACTTCCATCCAAGGTTCTGTGGCAGTTTTTGGTGCATGCAGTGGGTGCAGTTGCAGTGCCCTGCTCTAAGGAGAAGGCAAGCTCCTTGCCCCCTCTTCTGCTGAGCTTGAGCCAGGTGCATCCATGGCCCCATATAGGGTGTTCTGTTACAGATCCTTTCCTGCAGTGATGACATTTTCCCTTTGAGGGAAACTTCTCTCTGGGTGCTGGTAGGGAAGTAATAAACTGGAAATGATGGAACCACTAGAGGGAGAGGTGGATGTAGGGATGATGCCAGGCCAAAACCGGGTATGCAGTGGTAGGAGGTGACCTGGCTTCCCACCCCATGGGTGCAGTCACTCCTTAGTTTTGCTTAGACAAATGGAGTCTGTGTGCCATATGTGCTGCCCACAGGAGGTCAGTGGTGAGCAAACTTGAGCCCATGTTCCACTCCCAGGTCTGCCTGGTGTGGACTGGGTCTTCCTCCTTTGTCCTTGGAATGTGCATGGCGGCCTTTCATCTACCTTTTTCCCCCATCCTGTCCTTTGGGCAGGAGCTGGACTTGGAGGTCAGGTCACTGCCAGTCTGAAGTGTGTAATGTCTTCATCTCCAGTGACTTCTTTATTTTTGCCATCTTTCAGGATGATCCAGAGGCACCAGCTGGTGCAGTCTGTGCTGCAGGAGCTACAGGAAGCCACTGAATGCTTTGGTCTGGAGGGCCTCACCAGTGCTGCACTGGAGGCAGAGAGGACCTTGTCATCTTTCTCCCTACCTGGTTATTGTGGAAGTCAGTTCCAAGAGGAGCTGGAGGTTGACCGGGTAGCCAGGAGCCTCTATCCTGAGGATGCCCCAAGTAACATGCTGCCTCTCGTTTGCAAGGGTGAGGGAAACCGCCTCTTTGAGGCTGCTAGTGTGCTGCTCTGGGGCAACCCCAGCCTCAGCCTGGAGCTGCAGGTGCGTACTGTGGTGGAGATGCTGCTGCACAAACAATACTACTTGAATGGCATGATTGATTCTAAAGTGATGCTGCAGGCTGCCCGCTACTCCCTGTGCACTGAGGAGACCCCGGAGATGACCAGCCTCCCCATGGCTATCCTGGAAGCCATCTTTGATGCTGATATCAAAGCTACCTGTTTTCCTGGCACCTTTGCCAACATGTGGCATGTCTATGCTCTTGCCTCAGTACTGCAGTGTAATATCTACTCCATCTATCCCATGAGCAACTTGAAGATCCGACCCTATTTTAACCGGCTCATCCGGCCCAGGAAGTGTGGCCCACGAACCTCCACGCTACACATCATGTGGTCAGGGCAGCAGCTCTCCCGGCAGGTCTTCAAAGCGCAGTACTTTGTGGCCGTGGTTGGCCTGGAGGAGCTGGAACCCACAATACCTTCACCAGAGCCTCCTGTCCAGCCCATGAAGACCCTTGAGCTGCTGAACAATGACCCCCAGCTGACCTACTCCAACCTGCGTGACCGCTACAGCATTACCAAGAGCACCTTCTACCGCTGGAAGCGCCAGTCCCGTGAGCACCGGCAGAAAGCGGCTGCCAGGTTTGCAGCTAAACACTTCCTCCAGTCCTGCTTTCAGGAGGGCAATATAATCCCCCTCCAGCACTTCCGACAAATGTTTCCAGAAATCTCCCGATCCACGTACTATGCCTGGAAGCATGAGATGCAGAGCATGGTCAATGGTGATAACTCTGCTCTGTCTGAGACCCACAGGTTACAGGAACTTCACAGGGTCGTCCCGAAAAAGGCTGATGTGAATGAGCCAGGAAATCCACAGGGGAGCTTAAAATCCTCAAGTCCTTCCCCAGATCCCATTCAAGCAGGAATCTTTATGCAAGGAGCCAAATCCTACCTGGAGAAATGCATTTCCATGAACACTCTGGTGCCTTACAGATGCTTCAAACGCAGCTTCCCAGGCATCTCCAGGTCCACTTACTATAACTGGCGAAGAAAAGCAATCAAGGAGAACCCCAACTTCAAACACCCCCAGTCACCCTTGGATAACCAGAAAACTCTAGCTATAGGAAAGCCATTCCTGCAGTTGAAGCCAAGCAGCGTGCCTGTTAGGAAGAGACGGAATGGAGACCGGCCAGCATCCAGGAGTCTGCTGCAGCTCCATCCTTCTCTGTGCTGGAGAAAGCAGCTGCGAGATGTGGCCAGGAGGCAGGTCCAGCAATGGCAGCTGCCGTTCTGCAAGTTCCGCCTGCGCTATCCATCTCTCTCCTCCACAGCCTACTGGTTTTGGAAGGGCAGTGGCCAAACCGTTTGGCAGCATCGCCTGCCCTGGAGCAGCTCCAGCCTGCCATTGAACCGTGTGGCTTCCCTGGCACCTCCAAGAGCAGAGCCAGGCCTCAAACCGCAGTGCCATTTGGAAGTAGTCACCAAGCACATAGATAAGCCAGCGCCTGCCGTGCCGTGCAGCGCCACCATTTCGGGCTATGCCATGTCGGAGAGAGCCAACAGCCGGATGTTTGTGATGGATGTGATCGCCACTGCCCAATTCAAGGCACAGGCCAAGCTGTTCCTGCAGCGGCGCTTTGAGTCGAAGACCTTCCCAACCTACAAGGAGTTCAGCGCCCGCTTCCCGCTCACGGCCCGTTCCACCTATTACATGTGGAAGCGTGCCCTGCACGATGGGCTAACATTGGTGGATGCCTGAGCTGGCCACAGCTCCTCTGCTGATGTGCCCTTTGGCTCTCTGGTGCAGTGCCCAGGTTGGGGCATCGCTAATTTTGTTCTGGTTTGGTTTTGTTTTGTTCCTAGTCTCTGGCTTTCTTTTTTGTGTGGTTCAATCAGGTATGGGAGCATCCTCATAGTGCCTATTCCCAGAGGCTGGAGGAGTGGAAGGAGAAGGCATTGAGTCCCAAGGGAGAGGGGCCAGGTAATTTTCCTTTCTTTGTGCTCAGAGGATGAGCAAGGGAGGCAATACTGTGTCGATGTCATGGGATGCTGGTGGGCCTCATGAGATGGAGGATGTGAAAGTCTCTCTGCCCCAGGCAGTTGCTTGAATGAGTAATGTGGAAGTGCAGGATGAGCATGGAGGTGCCTAGCATCTTATCAGTGAGCAGAGTAGTACTGGCTCAGCTGTAGGTGAGGAGAGGTTTGGGGAGTGCTCAGCATTATGTAAGAAGCATCTTTGGGCTTTTCCTAGCTAAGGAGAATAAAAGCTTCACTTGGGATGAGTGAAGCTCTGGTTTTTAATACCTGCCTCTGGCTGCCTTGATCTTTCATAGATGGAGCAGAGACTGCTAGATGAGGGGACTTGTTTGTGTCCTCACTAATCTCTATGTTGGGAATGCTAAGCTATGAGTCAGTGTCTTTTGCAGGCTCTGGAGAAGCTGTCCCTGACCTTTCAGGTCCTGTAGCAATAACCTTTCACACAAACCTTTATTCTCTCAGCTGGCAGCTACCCTATTTTTCTAGGGTCTCTCTTCCCTGATGTCTAGGAGAATGCAGAGAGACTGCAACTTGTGTGCTCAGTGTTCCTGCATCCCCTGTGCTGTGCTGCAAGCAACATGGATGTGTATTTCTCACTTGTAAGAAACCAAAGCAATAAAGACTCTTCCACTCCTAGTCCTGTGTGGTTTCTTACTCTCACTGCATGATTTCTAGGCAAGGCTTTTTTCCCCCTCCCTCTCTGCTTTCTAAAATTGTCTAATGGGCAGGGAGAGACTGTGCACACCTCAATCCCTGCTCCTGAGAAGGTACTCTTCTGGTTCCTGGTGGGGAGTGTGCTGCTTGATGTTGCCTCTCTGGAGGCCTTGCTGGAGCTGTGCTTTCCCTGGTAAGGAGCCCAAGACTTGCTTTCCAGAACAGATGCAAGGCTGGAGGTAACCCAGTGTGCCCAGCCCTGTGTGACAGCAGGGATGCACAGACAATGTCTGGGATGTTGATGGTCCTGCCCTGAGGTGGTGGTGGTGTACTGGGAGGCCGAAACTACCTGTTTGTACCTCTGTGCTGTGAGCATCTTGAGGTGCAAGGCTGAGGTCTCTGCCTGACTCCAAAAACCCTCATCCCCTTAGTGTGAGTTCTGTGGTGTCTGTCAGCATGGCTGTGCAGGACTAAGCTGTAGGATGTCTAGGGCTGGCTGGTACCACTGGCTGTCACCACTGCTGTGGTGACAACTACAGTGCCTGGTCTTGCTTCCCAGGAAGCTGTCAGAACTCAGCAACCTACAGCTGTGGGGGGAGAGCTTCCCAAGCTCTGCATTTACAAGGTCAGCTCCTGAGGCTGGGTCAGCAAGACTGTCCTACTCCCAGGCCTTTGACAGGGCATGATGAGCTTTATTGGAACACATGTGGTGTGTCTGTCCCAAATCCATCCCCCTGCTCTGCCCCACCCCCTCCTCCCAAAATTACTCACAAATAACTTGTTTTTCCTTAAGGTGTCCAGAACCTGTCACAGGCTGCTGCAGCTGGATCCTGTTCCTGATGTAGTCTGGCCTCACTCCCTGTGAGCCTCCTGGGCAGAGGGGCTCTCTGCTGGAAGGTTCTGCTGAGCTCTCTTCTGCAGCAGCTTGCAGGAGAAAGGGGTGCTCAGGGCTGACCTGTGGTGGGCAGCAGTGTTGAACCAGGATCTGGAGCATGTGTTAAGGAACCATTTAGCTCCTTGTCCTTGGTGATGGTGGGATCTCACCACTGCCCATCTACTCCAACCTGTCCTCTGTGGCCCCAGAGGAGGGGTTCTGGGCCACTTGCCCTTTTGGGAAGGGAGGCACATAAGGAGCAGGGAGCTGCCAAGCAGTGCTGTGTGCTGCTGCAGAGAGCCCTGGGCTCTGTGTCAGGAAGTAATTGAAGTAATTAGCTGCCAGGGAGGACTCATCCATGAACTCCTCTAAGGGAGTGAGCTGGTAATTACTGCAGAAAGATTACCTATATCTCCAAACTGCTGGAGGCTGGAGATAGCTGCTTTCAGCAGCAGTGATGGTTGTGGCAGTAGCTGTGAAAATGGATGGAAGACCCCCCCCCCCAGAGTGTTCCCCACCATGCCTGAGCCAAGGGAAGCAGCAGGAAGGGTGGGTTTTCTGATAGTGGGTGGTGCCAACATGGGCCCTATGTGGATGGGCGTGAGGCTGGGGAATCCATCAGCATGGCACAGCACAAGGGATGGTGGTCAGGTACTGCTGGGGGCAGGTGGGCATCAGGAGAGCCTGGGGGAAGCCTTTGTGGTGTGGCCCCCTGCTCTGCAGGGTGAAGGGAATGGCTTCTGCTCCACATCATCCAACTGTCCCTGAACTGGGAGTGCTGCATGCATCACACCTGGCCAGTTGCAGGATGAACATCTTCTGGGTACTGGGCTCCACAGCCCTTTGCAAGACAATTTTTAGAAGCCTTGATAAAGAGATCTAGATGTAATATTTTCCTTGCCCTGGGTGGGGCATGCTGGGGAAAATAATACTCATTTCCCTCCCTATGCCTTGATGGCAGCAGGCCATGTTGGATCACTGCCAGCTGGCACCACCTAAATGGTGAGTGCTTGTTCATTATTGATGTCGTTTGTGGCTGAGCAGAGTTTAAATGGGGGGAAATTGTAGCACTTGACCGGTAAATGCCGTGCTGTTGTCACGCTGGGCTGGTGCTGGGAGGTGAGTTTGAGGCAGGCTCTGCATCACACTGCCAGGCACCAGATGGTGAATCGCTCCCTTTGCACCTGGGCAGTGAGATTCAGCTCAGGTGTCACCTAAATTCTTTCACAGAGAGGTGCTTATAAATACTGGCCTCAGAGAAGATGAAAATTGAAAGATGACTGAAAAGCAGAAGCTGGGGAGCTGCAAAGCACAGAGGGACCAGCCTTTTGCTTACCTGTGACTTAGGGCTCCCCTTTGCACTGCCCCTAAGGCATCTCAATTACATCTGTGGGGAGTGTGGAAGGTGGGCAGTGCAGTGCAGCAGAGCCTGCCCAGGTGCTGTGGGAGTAGTTGATAATGCCCAAGCAAAGCCTCGGGACATTTAGCTGATACATGGTAGCTCCAGCATGGTTTTGCCTCCAGATTTTGCACAGGCAGCTCGTTTGTTGGTGCAAAGAGCAATAGTGTTGGTCTTAAAAGCACATCAAGTGGCAAAAGGGCTGCATTTCACAGGATAGCTCCTCTGCTTTCCTGGGATCATCAGAGTAGACGAGTAGCAGCAGCAGGAAGATAGAGAAGCCAGAGCCACCATTCAAAGCTGCTCACATGCTGACAAGCATAGCAGCAATTCATTATCAAGAATATCTGTGTGGGGAGGGGAAAAAAAGATGAGAGGAAAATAGTGATCATTTTTATGAGTCCCCTGCATAATTCCATCCATAGGCCCAGACTACAGGCAACTAGTGCTGCCAAGCCAATTTAGTTGTTCCAACAGAATCTTTTTCCTCCTGTGCCCCAGGGGTATTTGTGGGGAACCATTTGCCTGTGTCACAGCAAGTTATGCCAGCCACTGCCAGGTCCTGTTCCCTGTTCTACCACCTGCTCTGCCTCCTTTCCATTAAAATTCATCTCATGTGCTGTGGCTGAAAATGTCTTCTGGAGTCCAGCTGTGGCCCTTCACTGCCCTGCCATTATGCTTCATGAATATTTTTTTTACTGAACCAATTACCCATCAGATCTGCCTTTTTCGTGTTAGAGCAATGGCTCAGGTCCTTTCCTGGTTGCTGCCAGCTGAGGACCTCCCTGCCTGCTGCAGCAACTCCTGCTGGCAACATCTCATTGCATTTCCCTGCATTGCATCCCATCTCCACCACTCCTGCCTTCAAGGTAGCCCAGTTTCTCTACTCTTCTTCTATATTTCAAAACCCTCCTAATTTGTGTCATTAGCAAATGACACTAAGGTATGTAGCAAATGACACTCTTTCCTGTGCCAGCTTGCTAGTGAAATTATGGAAGATCAATCCTCATATAGATGCTCAAGGATCTTGCCCTCCAGCCCAACTGATCTTCTAAAATATCAACAGCTCATTAATACCTGTCTTATCTTTCTTGGACCGGCCCCTACCTGACAACTCTTGGTGTGGCTCCATCCCAGCAGTCTGGCCAAGTTCCAGATGCAGTGTTCCCAGCCTTTCCTCTTCTAGAAAACAAGTATGCTGATGTGTAAGGCTATTTTAGCACAGTCAACATCTGGAAAATACTGCAGTTTTGGAGACAGTGCTCAGGTATGAAAGCACTTTAGGAAGCAAACTTTCCATTTTCTAGCCTAATAGTGCCAAGAGTTTGGTGCCCATGACTAGATTTGGATATACTATTTTGAGGATGGCATTTCAGCAGATACTGCACTTACATTTGCATTTCATTTCTCCTCCCCTGGCATCTTCCTTTTCTGATCTCTCCATCCCTTTTCCATCACTTCAGTAACTGTAGTGTTGGGAAAGGTAGGAGAGCTGTGGCAGGATGGACACACACTCCTGCCAAGCTCAGGTGGTTGAGAATAAAGTTATGTCTTCAGGCACTTCCATAACTGGGTGAGTTTGGGCAGGAGCTTGCCTGGGTGGCTGGAAGGGCCCCTTGCCCACTGGGCTGTCCCTCAGCCCTCTGTGCCAGGAGAAGGCAGCACTGTACACTTGGACTTCTGTGAGAAACTGGAGTTGATCCTTCCTGGCATTTTGATGAAACAACAAGATTTATTTAAAAATTAAGTTGGCAAATACTGAAAGGATTAAAAACTGGTTAAGCATTGTATCTCCAAAAGTAGATGGAGCAATTGCAGAGAAGGGGCATTTCTGCTGGGAAGCCTTTAGAGGATGGGAGCAAGCTGAGCACAGCCCTGCAGCCAGAAAAGCTCCTGAGCAGAAATGGGCAGGAGTGGGGCAGGGTAGGGGGGAGAAGAGAGGCTCTTCCACCACTGCCCCCATCCCACTCTCTGGCATAGCTGCAGGGGCAGCACCAGCTTCTCTGCTCAGGGGAGATCCTGCTGATTTTGGGTGGGGAGACTGGCTCTGTCTGGTCTAGGAACTCCCAAGTTTAGTGCTTCTGACACCTGTTAGTCTTGAGTCTCCAAATCATCTGAAGTACCATCAGTGAGAATATTTAAATTGCATCTTCAACATACACCTACTAAAGGGCATTTGTGGTCCACCTGCAAAGGCCTTCCTTGCTTCTGAGATCCAGCCCAGACAACAACTAGAGCAAAACCAGGGTCAGCTCAGACGAGCAGCACACCTGCAGACGTGGTCCCCAAATGTCCCTGTGCCTGGGCACCATCAGGACATGGAGTGGAAGGGTGGAGAGGGGGCTGCATTGGGTACAGTCCCTGGGCACCACAAGGGACAGATGAGCAGTGGAGGGTGGTGCCAACACCTTCCCTGTCACCCTCACTAACCAAGCCCCTCCCGAGGCATCACAGCAAGCCCTGTCACTCACCAGTGACCACGGAGACCATGCCTTGTCCTCAGCAAGGTGTCCCCACCTAGTGCTCTGTCCCCTGTTGACAGCACTTGTCCTCTTGCCCCATGGGGACAGCTTGATCCCAGCAGTGTGTTCTGGCATGTGGGGCTGCTGGAGTCTGTGCAAGAGTGAGCTGGTGCCTGTGTGTGTGGTGGGAGCAGAGGTAATGAAGCTCCTGATTTCCCAGCAGCTGATGCCTGCCTGAGCAATAGCTCTTAATTGGCTCCTCTCTGCAAAAATCCTCTCCCACCAGCCCCAGGGGAGATGGCATTGCCACAGGCTGTGCCTCCCTGTGCTCTCTCCACTGCAGGCTGTTTTTGGGGAGCAAAGAGGAAAAGATAAACTACGTGAAGAGATGCACTGCTGCATGATTTTTAAAGGGGATTTTTTTTTACAGAAATAAAATTTGCCTTGTCTCAGATAATTAGCTATTTCCTGACTGGATTACTGTGAAGGGAAAACACTCACTATGCTGTTAAGTGAGCCAAAGGACTCACTCTGCTTTTAATTCCCCATGTCTCTTTTCTCACCATCCTCCAGATGAGAGATAGGGGTGAAATAAAGGCATTTCTGCTCCACCAGCATGGCTGCAATCCCACTCCCCTGATGGGTGCTGGGGAGAAGAGCAGTGGGTGCTTTGCCTCTGCAAGGGGCTTGTCCTCCCAGGGAGTGAGGGTGCTGGGAGTGCAGGGGGAAGGACACCCCATATCCTGCTCTGGTAGTTCCCACATCACCCACCTTGGGGCTGACCCCAAGGAGGGTCAGGCTGGCTGGGGGTGTGTGGGAGGACCAGTGTCCTAGTGGATCCCATTGGCTGGGGACAGCGCCCCACAGGGGTTCTGAGTCCCCCACAAACCACATCAGCTTTTTTCCCCTTTGCCGTCCTCTCAGCTCATCCCTGTGGGAAGAGGAGTGAGATCCAGCATGGCCCATCCCAGCATCCCCCGTCAGTATTTCCCAGCTCCTATTTGTAGCCAGTGAGACTGTTTTGGCACAGCACAGCACTTGCTGAGGGGTGAGCAGTGGCAGCAGAGCCGGCGACGGCTCAGATGTATCGATCACTCAGATCTGTGCTGAGGAGCTGCTCCTTTCCTCAGCAGCTTTCTTCCTGGCTGCATCCCAGAAAGAGGTAGGATTCAAAGGCCACCCCCGCCCTTGGCACAGGCTTCATCCATCCTGTCCTTAGCTGCTTCTGAAGAGAAAGGCCCGCAGGAAATGCTCACCTTCATGCTGTGGAGGTTAAAACAGAAGCTCAAGCTGGAAGACAATGTGTTTTCTGCTGCTGTGAAAAGAAACCAAATCCCAGTACACCTCAGACAGTGCTGCTCTGAGCTCCTGGCTGAGCAAGGAGCATCTCCAAGGCAGGGGAGGGATGGAGAGAATGATCAACCAGTCCAGGGAGTGGGGCTGACTTGGTCCCCAAGTTCTTGTCCTCACAGCAAGGAGGGCATCTGGGACACCTGGTCATGGCACTTCTGGCAACCCAAAGGCCACAGAGGGTGTGAAACCAGAGAGGGGTGTTTGTGCACAGATTTGGGGAAGGGAGCAGGGAATGGGCTTTCTGGTGACTCTCCGTGTCTGTCGCTCGGTGTCACTGGCTTAGGATCAAGGCTGGTACTGGTGGGGCAGCTGAGCCAGGGCATGGGCATTTGGGGAGCAGTGGCCAGGAGGGTGATGGTGCAGCGTCGCTGAGGCCAGGGGGCTGAAAGACCAGTGCTGAGGTGCCAGTCAGTACCTGTGTTCACAGGGACAGGCACCTGCAGCCATCTGGTGGGGAACTTGGTTACAAACAGATGTCCCAGTCATGAATGGAGAAGAGGGAGTTGTTCTGCAATGTCCTGGAACTCTCAGCACTGCTTGTGGTTATTTTTAAGCTCTGGGATACAGAGAAGGACAGCAGGTTGTAGTTATAGGACATCACTGTTTTACCAACCTTCCTCCACAGACACCCCAGAGTCTCCCTCATCAGCCACCAGACATCTCATTTGTCACTGCCCCTCTACACAGACAAAGATATCTTTGCACTTTCTGCCCTTCACATCACCTCCCACAGCAGTGACCTGGCAGGCTCCCCCCATTCCTTCTCCTTTCTGGGCCAGACATGTTGCTGGGCCAGAACTTGAGGCCATTCCTCTCCCCCAAATTTCTGAGTATCTCCTATGGGATCTGGACCATTACAGAGCTCTGCTGCTGAGCTGAGGGTCCTGGTTGGGAGAGGGACCCCTTCTCTGGGAGGATGGGAGGAAGGGGGTGAAGAGTCACTTCTTCCACACCCACTGGTAGTTTAGTTTATTTTTTTTTTTAAGCTCAGTTAAATTTCTGGAACTTGAACCTTCCCTGACTGCTGTGTCTTATTGCCTTTTTGCTTCCTTCCCTTCTGCTTAGGCAGCTACAGCAGACGCTGTGAATCTATAATAAGTTATTCAGCTCTTCCTTGGATTTAAATTTCCACATGTTTCCCTTCAGGCTGTTTCCAACTAATTTCTGCATTTGCATAATGCCCCCCTTAGGGATGCTTTGGCACAGCCCCTTCTCCCCTGCTTTGACAAGTTCATCAGAGATTCAGGCTATTAGAGGAAAAGACTCTAATTCTGTTGGCCCCTTAGCCCGCTCCTTCCCTGTGCATCTCCAATTTAAAAACCACAAAGAAGCAGTTTGGGGTTCAGAGGGATGGAATGCTCGTGGGAAGTGGGCTGAAGACTGCTGGACCCCCCACCCTAGGAAGCCCCTGGAGGGAACCAGCTGGAAGAATTACAAATTCAGAAGCAAATGCTGTATCTTATTGTAGATTCTGGTCTGGCAGCCCAAATCATTTTGTCTCAACCAGAATCAGCAGGGACCCTCCCACCCCTGCTGATTCTGGGGTACTTGAAGGGGAGAGATGAGGAGGACTTTAGCTGGGACAGCACTGAGCTGGGGGTGGTGGGGCTGGTCACCCCTGCTGCAGATGCACCCACAGATGTCCCCTCTCCTGAAATAGTGCTCTTGCTTGGTTATTTGGAGTGATGGACATCCAGGAAGGCTGAGCACATGCAGGAGAGGGGAATGAAAACCATCACATGGGTACCAGGTGAGTCTTATTACTCTTCTCTAAGGCCACCTCATCTCTTTTGGACATGCTAGCCCTTCCCTGCAAATTCTGCCTCTCTTTCCACAATCAGAAGCAAGATCTGCTTATTTCCTCCTGATGTTTGTATTTTTCTGCCCCTCTTCAAGCAGATTTTATGCTTCTACTACACACAGATGCTCCAGTCTGTCTCCCTAATTCTTGTCCAACTACACAAGGCACAAAAAGCCTACACCACCATCCTGCTCTCGGTGGTATTTGCCCACTGTGATCTACACTGAAATACACCTCCCTCCAAGATACCCAGACACCAGCTAGATTATAACTTCCTTCAGGAACAGCATAAACACCTCATGTTTAAGTGAGTGTGGCATTCTTGTGAAGCTCACCTCTTTGACAGCCAGCTCCACATTATTATAAACAGAGTCTTTTCTCCTGCTTTTTTTATTAGTTCTTCCATGTTAAAAAACATAATGGGAACTTTCAGACCAGCTTCTGTACAGATCTCTGATGCACTTCTCTCTTTTATGGCTCAAGTACAATGGCAATCGCAGACATTAACATGCTTCTTTAGGATGAAATGTACATTTGAATGGCACCCAGCTGGAGGAACATGCTGCCTCTCTTGCAAAGCTGGCTGCAGCCTGCCCAGAAACTCTGGGAAGGGGGTGAGGGATTCCCAGAGTCTGCCTGCAGTCTCCTGCACATGGGGACAAGAGGCAACAGGAGAGCCAGAGAGAGGAGGGATGGTCAAAGGCAGATGCTGGAGAGTGGGGGGCGAGCATGGCTTCTTAATGCCAGCCCTCTGGGGCAACCATTGCCTTCATACCCACTTCTGAAGCATTTGATGTGTTGCTGACAATACACAAATAAGCAAAAGTAAGATGTATGGGGTGGGGGTGCTTGGTATTTCCTTGTTACCAGAGGCTTTTGGATGGATGGAGGTACCTCTCTCCAAGGC
Source organism: Passer montanus (assembly GCF_014805655.1). Classification (NCBI taxonomy): domain Eukaryota; kingdom Metazoa; phylum Chordata; class Aves; order Passeriformes; family Passeridae; genus Passer; species Passer montanus. Next base: position 16,499,820 of record NW_024365381.1, read on the forward strand.
ATGGGAAGGAGTGTGTTGAGGTCACCCTGTGTCTCAGGCTCCTTCCACATCTCTTCCTTCTCTGGATCTCGTCCCCTCACAAGCAGAACTCCCACCCCAGATTCTGCAGGCTTTGTCAGCCTTTTCTTTCCATTCCTCTTTGTGTGCAGGGCCCTGACCTAGCACAAGGAGTGGAACCCTTCAAGGCCAGCACCCCTCCCAGGACACTTCTTAGGTAGAGATTTCCATTACAAAACTTTTAAAGGGCCCAGCACTCTGGGACAGCAACCCTATGTGGGCCCTGACTTGGGATCATCATGGCAGTCACTATTAACACTGAGAAAACCTTGCTGCCTCTGCCAGCTTGCGCCAACAAAGGGAGGGATGGTGTGCAACCACCAGCCTGCCTTCCTCCTTGTTTCTGGTTTGGGATAGACCAGGAACTGGGATGCTCTCCTGTGGATCAGGGGTCTGTCTGCAGAGGGATGCAGAGAGCATGCCTGTTGGTCTTGTCCGTGCTCTGTCCTCCTACTTCACTGCAGCTGAGGGGTCAGGCCACCCCACGGCACCGAAGTGACAATGTTGTCCCCATCACAGGAGTCTGGAGTCCCCACCAGGACGCTGGCCTCCCAGAAGAAGCAGAAGTCATTCCCTGGCACCATACCCCCTCTTCCTCCTGTGTGCACCCTTCATGGGCCAAGCCTGGGCAAGTGATGGATCTCCCAGCTGCGGGGCTGAGAAGGGAAGCTGCAGCCCAGACTGGGGTGGCTGCACCAGCCCAGCAGCAGCGTGTGGTTTTTCTCCTGCACATCTTCCACTAGGCAAATGTGCTCCTCCTTGTCCCAGCAGCCAGGCTGGTGCTCAATTCCCTGTTGATAGATGGTCACACACCACAACTTCAGGGAGAACAGGGGTCTACTGTTTGTGTGAAAGAGGAAGAAACCTGCACAGGACATCCACGCTGGGGCCCTGCAGTGCAAGCAGCCCTCGCAGGCACTGGTGCTCTGTGCTCCGCAGGAAAGCTCAGTCCCAGGAGGGTCAGCAGCCAGGGATGGCAGTGACATGCAGGTGGCAGCTACACGTGGCCGCCTTTCGAGAGATAAGCAATCAGTGCTACCACCACGCCGATGTACACTCCTGTGCCAATGGTTATGGAGAGCGCGGCGAGGAAGAGAGCTCGGCGGGAAGCTGAACTGGCCAGGTGAAAATCTCCTTTGGAGACAGCCTTGCTGGTCTGGAAGGAGAAGAAATGCTTGTTGCTCACAGCTGTACCAACCTGGCCTTTAACCAGCATGCAGTTGTTTCATTACTGAGTCAGTGTTTCTTGTCTGGCCACTGCACCCCACGGAGGCTGGGAACAGCCAGCAAGGTGTCTGTCAGTCTGGGAGGGCTCAGAGCAGCTGTGCCACCTGCACACATTTCCCTGTGGATTTTGCCTCCAGGGGAAGCATGGGCTTCAGCTCCTTGTCTGAAAGCACCCATCTGGGTACACAGCCAGAGCTGTGAGTGGGTGGCTGGACTCTTGTAAGACCTCAGAGCATGGGGTGATGGCTGTGTGCTACTGACCAGCCTATACAGAGATGTAACGAGAACTGCCTAGGCTCAGGGACTCTTGATGGCATGGTCTGTTGGTCCAGCTGTGCTGCCACCTGATTTTTCCTGCATGGGGTTTTCAGCTGAAGCCCATTTGCTGTTGAAGGGCTGATGAAGCCAGCAGTGGAGACACATCCTTATCCCTCTGGGAAAGGATGGCGACTTCCAGCTTCTCTGAGTGCTCAGGACATATTCCAATATGCTCTTGTTACCTACTACTTGAGTTCAAGTTGCCAGGTGGGCATCAATGCACTCAATGTGCAAAGACAGCAAAACACATATGGTCCTTGCCTCAGTGAGTGAACAAAGGGGGTAGTTATAGAAAATGGAGCTAGATATAAAATGCCCCACCTGCATCACCATGTGCAGAGTGCACTGTGCTATCTTGCATTACATGGAAAAATGTGAAATCAACTGCTCTTTGGGTTCCTAATCAATTAATGCTTCCCCTGTCTCTCACCAGCTCTGTGCCAGGAACTCATGTAATATATTTTTCCACTTCTGTTCCTATCCTCTTGATTTAACTTCTTAATGCCTCCTCCCATCTATTCTTGGTACAGCAGCATCTGTGCAAATGTGGAGTAAATCCTCTGGCTCTGCATGAATTATTCTGGGTCAACAGCAATGTAAGTGAGCCCAGGCTCCAGGCTAAGTCCTCAGGGATGCAGCAGCCCTGTGAGGTGCTGCAGCCTGAGGGCCATTGCCTCTCCAGCCTCTGCCAGCCTGGCACTGGCTCCCACAGGTTAGCCAGTGTGCATCAGAAACAAGTGCAAGAGAGGAGCTGTAGTGTGATATGGACACCAAGCTCCCCTCTGCCTCCAGCCTCCAGAGCAGCCTGGCTCCTGTGGCATGAGCTGCCACAGTCTGGGTCACGGTGTAGAGCCTTCACATTAATGGAGAATGGAAAAACAGGTGGGAAAATGCCATTTTCCTGAACCTGGCTGGAGGGTGAGAAGGTGGGCAAGGCCAAGAGGAGCCCCAGTTTCCTAAATAACAGCCAGAAAACCCAAAGGAAAAGCCTGACCTCCAGTAACCCACACCAGAACTGGAGGGATGCCAACCCCATAACAATTGTGGAGACATCCAGGAGCACCCTTTGTCTCAGCCCTCAGAGTTATGGCCATGCACAGAGATGAACCTTAGATTCAGAAAGGTGCTGGTCACCTCCATGGGCCGCTGAGGCTTTCAGGGCCCTTGCTGTAGCACTTGGCACATGCAGGCAAGCAAAGGGACTCCTTACCCCTTGGGAGAAGTAGAAGGCAGCAATCCCCAGGGGCCAGAAGCAACACAGCATGGAGAAAAGGGCCAAGCCCAAGTGGTCCCGGGGGGGAAGCATCAGGAAATGATCCTCGCTTTCGCTGTCGCTGGAGGAGTCGCTCTGCAAAACCAGATGGATTCAGCACATGCCCACCTCCCCGTGCCACTCTGCAGGCTGCATCTCAGCACCTCGCCTCCCAGCTCCCACTCCCTCCTGATCCCGTCACATGTTCTCATACAATTCCCACTGGCAAATTCAAGAAGTAAATTTCAGAAATATTTTAGACTCTTCAGCATGGCTTGATGAGGAACAACGTAGCTCAGCAAATTGGATTCTCGGCTCCCTGCCAGAGCAAATGCTGGGGGTCTGGGATTTCCCTGCACTAGAGAGAGTCTTAAACTGAAATATCTTCAGCTTTGGCAGAACTGACTGTTTGTCAGCTTAAACAAACTTAAACGAGTGACTTATCCCCATTAGAGTCTAGGAGATCAATATCTTGCTAAACTAATTTAGGAAGTGAGGGAAAGCATTTGAAGTGGAGCCTCCATTGCAGGGGCAGCATGCCCTGAACCCTTAGTGAGTCACTGCTCGGGGGCTGTGGTGAGCCCTCTTGCCTTTGGGCACGGCTGGGCCAGCCTCAGACCACCCTGCAGGTGATGTGTCTTGGTGGGGAAGGGACACAGAAGTGGGGACATCCCTGCTGCCATCTGAGCAGGCTACATCACCCACACCAAAAGAAGCAGAGCTGTGCTGGGTCATCAGGCATCAGCTCCAGTGAGCTCTGGGACCCTCTCCCACCTCTCAAGATCCTGGATGATGTTTCCCAGTCTTGGCACCACTGTTCAAGCACAGCACAGTACAGCAATGAGGCTGCTTTGTCAGCTCTCATTCTTCCTGTGCAGGATTCATCCTGTCTTTTTATGTATACAAAGCTTTCTCTCAGCTGCTGCCATCACGCATGTGAATTTTGCTGTTATGCAAGAACTGCTGTTTCTCTTTAGTTCGAGTGCCACAGCAGCGACAGGCTGCCCTTCTCAAAGCATTCCCATTTCCCAAGGGTCCTGCAGAGACCCACCTCCCTTTTGCTCCCAGCAGCAGGCAGCCAGGCTTCTCTTAGGGAAGCTGACTTCCTTCTGAGGTCAGCAGTGAGGAAAAAGGAGCAGAAATTATAAGGAGAAAGAAGAAATACTGGGTGCACAGGGAGGCTGGTGAGGCAGGAGATGGTAGGATTTGGGAGGGAGTTCTGGGTAAAGAAGGGAGAATAAATTATCAAGAATTTGAGCCAATGTCCAGAAAGAATGACCACAGGAGTTTAGTGCTGTCCTACCTGTCCAAGCTCACCTCATACTCCTGGAGCTCCTCTTCCTCCACCTCATAGGAAACAGTTTGGATACGGATGTCACTCTCTACCAGGCAGGACCCTTGTGCCTCTTGCCCTTCAGGAGCTTCAGATGAAGACTCTTTGCTTTCTGTGAAAGTGGTCTCGCAGCTTTCCATCTTGCTGTCCTTGGCCTTGAGAGCAGTCTCATCCTTCACAAGGATGAAACTGGGGCCATACAAAGCTTCGACAGCCAGCTGCAGGGAACTGGCATCCAGCAGCTGGTGAGTCCTGGCACCACCAGTGTTTTGGAATATGTAGGAATACAGTTTCCCCTGGCAGCGGTGGCTGGGGTAGTCCTGGCTGTGGTGCTGGTGGTAGGAATAGCTGCTGCGAAGGTGCCCATTGGATTTGGCCAAGAGCGGGTTCTGGAGCTCACGCACGCTTTCCATGCTGCCCGTGGGGGTGGTGGGGAGATCCTGCAGGAGCAGAGGGGTGGGAGGGAGTAGGCTGTTAGTTCAGCAGGCAAGGGAGCAGAAAAGCACACCCAATGTCAAGAGGCTAGTGGGAACAGAAAAATTTGGCAGTACTGGAGAAAACAAGACCCCTCCCCACCTCTGCACAGCTTGAATGTTACCTCCCCAGGTGGTAGCAAGATAAGGATGCAACCCTGCAGTAAGGTTATCTGATTCAGACTGGATTAACATGAGGACTTGCTGTATCTATAATGCATCTTAAGTTGGCCATGTGCAGCCTGGCAGGAAAGGACCTTCTGCATCTTTTCTGCTGGTTCATAATGTGTGCTGTGACAAAGACTGACAGCACAGAAGTAGATAAGAGACTGACAATCACTCAAGGAGCGTCCCTGACTTCCCAAAGTAGAGGGCTGCATGGTGAATTATAGCCCACTGGACATTACACATAGACCTAGCTGGCTTTCAGGTGCATAGGAAATTCTCTAGGACTCATCCAAGCCTGAACTGGGGCTGAGGCAAGTGCACTGAGCCACCAAGGGAAGCCAGGGGGCTGCTGTGAGGACACGGAGGTGGTGTTTAGGCTGGGGTGGGAGTGTTGGATGCTCAGCAAGCTGTGAGGAGGAACAGAAAGATGTGGAGATAAAGGGAAGGCTCCATGTGGTTTGGTCCACTTTGAAATGATGAAGTATTAAGTAAATGATCCATCACACCAAAGTGCTGTTTGAACCAGCTCCACCCCTGGGTTCAGCGGCAGCCAGACAGCCTTGGCTCTGGGCCACCAGCTCCAGAAAATGCTGAGTCCAGAGGAGATCCTCAGCTGCAAATGTCAACATGGGTTTCTTCCTCAGGGAAATTCACCTCCCTCTCCCTTCCTCCATTTCAGAGTGAAGGTACAAGCTGAAGGCTTGTACTGCTCTCATTTTTTTTTCCATGAAAATTTTTCACATGAAATATTTCCCCCCCTGCCCCCTTCCTTCAGAGGAGCATTTACTATTTTGGCTTCCCAACCCACCTTGGAACAAAGAAAAAGTACAGTGAAATACCAGCATTCTCAGGAGAGAGAAACAATTACTTTGCCCTCTTCACTACCTGAGCCCCAGGTTTTACAGTCTCTTTAGCATTTTCCCAGCTCCCAGACCATGCCACCTTATTGCCTTGCAACCTCAAATGTTCTTGGTCTCCTTAGAGACCTGGATCACTGACTGCTCTGCAGGATGCTGTGCAGCAGGGTTACACTTCCTCCTGCTGTGACAATCCCTGAGGTGCACCAGGTTTTCTGATAGACAGCACATCACCTTGGCTTTAAATCTCAAGAAGGAAATATAAACAGACAAATGGAAGACTTTAGAAACTGAAAAGCCCAAGTGGTCCTGTTTCCTTGGCCAAACTCCACCACATCATGCAGATGGAGAGCCGTGCATGGTTTTGATGGGCCTGTCCATTTGCTTTGCTTGGGCAGTGGTCATCACATTTTGGAAACCTGCTCAGGAAAATGGAACTGTTCAAAAGCCCTCTCATGCTGCTAAAACACTGTGCATTTTGGTGAATTCCCTTCACTTCTCCCTTCCCAAAACCATTCCCTGCCTTCCACAGTCTCCCACCTTACTTATAAAGCTGGTAGTGGCTCATGCAGCAGATGGCCATTATGTATTTTCAAAATATTTAAGGGAGATGCATATTTGTAGCAAAGATGGTTTTATTTTCTGCACAGACACAGAGAAGCTCAAAGCTACATCCCAGTTTTCAGGCAAGGAAACCACAGTCTTCTTCTTTGCTTACCTTAACATGCAAATTAGATTTCTAACAAAATAACCTATTTTTTAACAAAACCATAAGGAGAGACCAGTCACCAAGTGTCATTTGAGAGCAGCAGCCAAAGCAGGAGCTAGAGAGAGAAAATTGACAGTTTTAGTACAGCATCCACGCCTTATTTCAAGGAATGCTTCTGGCAGCAAGCTAGGGTAGGAAGGAATGGGATCTTGCTGAGAACTGCTGAAGGGAGTCAGTTCCAAATGTGTTGAGAAACACCAGCAGACAGACCACGGGCAGGCTGCTGGCCACTGGCAGCAGGTGCTGCCTGTGGAAGTTGCTGTGCTTCTCACTTTGGGTCCTCAGCAGCAGGCTGGAGAAGGAGCAGAGCTGCACAGAAAAGACTTAAGTTCACAGCAGCAAGCGCTGGGAAACAGAGAGTGGGAGGGGGAAAGAAGGGAAAGGAGCTGGGAGGAACTGGAAACTTAACAGGCAGTTTGGGAGGTGCCAGGGAAGAGTGCCTCTATGCAGCTGGACTGCTGCTGGACGTGGACTCTGTTGAGTCCCAAAGGATGCTAGAAGGGTTGGTGGGAGATGTCTCACTGACCTGGGCTGTGGGGAAGAGGCAGTGAGGGCTTGCAAGCAGCAAACATCCTAGGGTGAACATAGCTTGGAAAAGTAACAGTGTGGGTATCAAAAGAAATCACAGGAAAAAACTCCTGAAGTATGAGGAAGTCTGTGAATGTGGGCTGGGCAGGGCTGAGGCTTCATCCCAGGGAAGGGGGGTGAACTCAAACCTTTCTGAACCCTTAAACTGTCCTGGAGCTCTCCTTAGAGCAGAGCCAGGTTCTTGGAGCTGCTGCACAAAGCATGGACAGGGCAGGGCTACAGCTAGAAGGATTTAGCCTGTACTAGTCCTGTACACTCTGGAATTAAAAAATATTTACCTGTACTTAAGTCTCTTTTCCTTGCTGCCTTCCACTCTTGGGAGCTGGGGCTCATGCTCTCCCTGGGAGACTGCAGGGACAAGGGGAAAAGTGCTGACAAAAATCTCACAGTGCTTCTGATGAATAAACAAAGGAGCCACCAGCTGCAGCCTTCGTGCCCAGTCCTGGCATTTGTCAGCAGTGGGGAGGGGACAGTGAGGGCCAGTGTGACAACATGCTTGCAGCAGCGTGCTCAGCCCTGCTGGAAAGCAGCCAGGCTGAAACCTTCCTCTCCAGAAAGGGTGAAGCTGTGAAAGGGTTCCAGTACCAGAGGGATTAGAGATGCTTCCCACTCCCCAGTCACCAAGATCAGCACATCACACAGAGGCCGTGTACCTGGGTTTGCAGGTGTAGACAAGGGCCATCAAGCCCCTAGAGAGGGAATGACATTAGAGGGGGAATGGCAGAGAGGGTGAGGACCAGCCCTGCATGCACATGTGCAGGGAAGGACAGAGTCAGACCAGCCCTGCAGTTGTCCCCAAACCCCATTTGGGTTATCTGAGTCCTACAGGACTTAAAATCTGAATCACACAGGGACTTAAAAAGGGAAGCCTAGTAATAAAATAGGCCTGGTGATAAAGAAAGCCTGTTAATAACCAAGCTTGGGGAAAGAGAAATGAAGTCAGAAGATGAAAGCAAGAAAGCAGTAAAAGACAAAATTGTCAAAGAGTGGCCATTCTCTGTCTTGATTACCAGCAAGACTGCATAGCATGCACATCCATCAGCCCCATGGGGCTAGTCTGGGCAGTACTGGCAGCAGGTACTGTGGTGAGATGCTGCTGGGTGCACAGGGGGAGGATGCACACACACAGATGTGCTGCTGGGTGCACAGGGAGGATGCACACACACAGATGTGCTGCTGGGTGCACAGGGGGATGCACACACACAGATGTGCTGCTGGGTGCACAGAGAGGATGCAGGGATGCACACACACACAGATGTGCTGCTGGGTGCACAGAGGGATGCAGGGATGCACACACACACACACAGATGTGCTGCTGGGTGCCCAGGGAGGATGCACACACACCGATGTGCTGCTGGGTGCACAGAGAGGATGCACGGATGCACACACACACAGATGTGCTGCTAGGTGCACAGGGAGGATGCACACACACCGATGTGCTGCTGGGTGCACAGAGAGGATGCACGGATGCACACACACACAGATGTGCTGCTAGGTGCACAGGGAGGATGCACACACACCGATGTGCTGCTGGGTGCACAGAGAGGATGCACGGATGCACACACACACAGATGTGCTGCTAGGTGCACAGGGAGGATGCACACACACCGATGTGCTGCTGGGTGCACAGAGAGGATGCACGGATGCACACACACACAGATGTGCTGCTAGGTGCACAGGGAGGATGCACACACACCGATGTGCTGCTGGGTGCACAGAGAGGATGCACGGATGCACACACACACAGATGTGCTGCTAGGTGCACAGGGAGGATGCACACACACCGATGTGCTGCTGGGTGCACAGAGGGAGGATGCACACACACAGATGTTCTGCTGGGAGCATGAGGAGGATGCACACACACAGATGTGCTGCTGGGTGCATGAGGAGGATGCACACACACAGATGTGCTGCTGGGTGCATGAGGAGGATGCACACACACAGATGTGCTGCTGGGTGCACAGGGGGATGCATACATACAAGCATACACACACAGCTCGGGCACCCCTGTGAGGAGGCAGACTGCAGTGCCCTAGTTGAGCCGAACCATGGCTGCAGCTCTTCTCTTGCCTGACAGCTGCTGGCTCCCTACCGAAGTGCCTCCCCCCGTGCACGGCTGCTCCTGTAAGCAGCTGGCTGAGCGGGCCCCCACACGCCCCAGCCTGGCTGCAGCAGTCCCCAGCAGAGTGGGAAATGCACAGCTGTGTTGTGTACTCTCAGCTTCCTAAGGCGAGTACTGGGTAAAAGGAGCCAAAATAAGGCGTGAAAATAAAGAGGTAGCAAATTTAGCTTTGTATTTCACAGATCTCACCTCCATACCTCATCCCCTGAGGCAGCTCTCAGAGGGACCCTTGGTACAGATGCCGGCTATGATAAGCCAGCTAATGATGAATTAAGTAGCTGTTCCAGGAATCAATCATCATTTAATTGCCCTGTCAAGCAAACACTCTGCCTTGCTTCCCAGGCTCATTAGCAGGTTGTGGCCGTGGTCCATGTCCCCAGACTCCAGAGTGAGAGGTTAGCCCACCCTGGCTGAAGGCTTTCCCCTTCAGGACAGCACCAGGCGAGGTCGGTGCTCTCAGCCATTGGTGTCCTGCTGCACTGCCATGCCCTGGCTGGTCTGAGGGCAGGGGACAGTGTGAATGCCTGCTCCTGATCCAGCTGATGTCAAGCAGCACCATGGCCAGGTGCAGCTGCCATAGCCCCAGGACAGATGTGGACCCACTCCTGATGGAAGAGGAAAGCATAGGAGATTTGTGGAGCGCTTGTCCCTGAGCCCAGACCTCCCTAGAAGCTCTCAGGAGGTGCTTTGGATCTCCTAAGCAGAGGCCCAGGTCCAGTCAGGACACAGTACCTCTGCCTCAGGGCATCCAAGCTTGTGGCTCTGCAGAGGAGAAAACCATCTCACAAAAGCTGCTGAGAAGCAAAGGCACAGCATTGCCTGGGCAGCTGTCGTTTTGGAAAGGGGGTGAAGGAAGGGCTGTGAGAGCTTGTGGCCAGTGTGTCTGGCAGGAGGGGACCAAGCCCTCTCTGAGCCATAGGAGCCCATGCAGCAGCATGGATCCCTGGCACGTCTCATCCCTGAGCCCTGTGGGGTGAACCACAGCTCAGGGGAGAAGGGAGTGCTTTCATCAGCCCCACAGGCATGATTGCAGAAAGCAGTGTGGCTCCAGCCAGCACTGGAGCACTCCCATGGGTGCTTGTCTGACACCAGTGCTTCTGGCTTGGGCACAGGACATGCATGTGGATTGAGGGGCTGTTCATTCCCAGGTGTAACAAAGCCTTCACCAGTCCTGGCAAAGGCTGCTGTGGCACAAGCAGCAGGTGAGGTGGCCTGGGGGCTGGAGAGCTCAGAGGGTGATGTGGGGGGGCAGGTCTCAGTGTGGGGCAGGGAGAAAGGGTGGTGAGATATGATGGCCCCAATGGGGCTGGCAGAGGTGGTACCCAGAGAAACAAAAGAGCACAGCAGGGAGAGCAGTGGGCAGGGAAATGGGGGGCAAGAAGGATGGGGCAGGGGAAGCAAAGTGACATCCGAGCCAGACAGAGAACCCTGCCACCAACACGGAGATAAAAAGGACTGTGAAGCTGCTGGAGAGGAAAGAGTTGGTGAGGACCAGGAGGGAAGGAAGAAGGTGACACAAAGCCTGGACTTGGACTAGAGGGAGGACAGCTGAGCCATTTGTGATGTAGAGAATCTGATTCACACCTTTGATGCAGCTGGTTTGATAGAGCTGGAAAGGAGTGAATAAAATGCTTGTTCTGATCTCCTGACAGGTGGAAAGCCAGTACCAAAGGGCTGCTGACTCCAACAGAGACTAAATTGCTCTGAGAATTGGGATGCGATGGGCTGCTTTTCAAGGATCACAAGTCAAGTTGGGCAATTTCCAGGTGGAAACCGGGTCTTTATTGTCTCTGATAACAATGTTTCTCTGCGGCAGTGTTCTGACCCAGCTATGCTCAGAACTAAGGTTGCTCCTGATGGTAGGGAGCAGCAAATCCATCCCTGGGGCTGGCAAGGAGAAGCCTTGGAGGTTTTGGAGAAGCCGTTCCAGGAGCTCTCGGGGGCTCCCACCCCTGCCTGTCCCCAGCTCTGGTGGCAGCAATCTGGACGCACTGCCCGTGCGCATCACACCAACAGGGGAGCAGTGGAACCCCCATCGCCTCCAAGCAGGCACCCCCACAGCACGCGGCTTCACCCGGCCGTGCCCGCGCTGCACGCAGCCTGTGCGGCGCCGGGAGGGCGCTCGTGGCTGCCGTGTCCCCCGCCCCGGCCGTGTCCCCCGCCCCGGCCGTGTCCCTCGCCCCGGCCGTGTCCCCCGCCCCGGCCCCTGCCCGCACAGTCCCGCATCCTCCAAACAGCCCTGCACAGCCCGCACAGCCCGCACAGCCCCGCATCCCCCTCACAGCCCCGCACCGCCCCGGCGGCCGGGCCCGGCCGCTCCCGACCCTCAGCGTGGCAGGGCCGGGACGGCGGCCGCGGGCAAAGCCGGGGTGCGGTGCCTGCGTGTCCGAAAGGCTGGGGACGGCTGCGGCGCCCCACACCCCGGGGTCGGCCTGGCTGGTCCGGCCCGAGCACGGCCCCGGCCCGGGCTCTGGCCTCCCCCGTGCCCCTCCGGCACGAGAGGTGCGGGGCGGGCTGATCGAGCTGGCTTGCGGGAAGAAGGAAACATGGCTGGTGCCGCAGCGCGTGAGAGCCACAGTTATCCTAAATGGCTCCATGCTCTTCTCCAAGTAGGCACTTTTACCCATACCCTTTTCTCCATTCCCATCATCTCTGCTTCAGGGCTCTTCTGCTCATGAGGTCCCACAGGCCATTCATGGCTGCTGTTACTATGGGACCCTGCACCCCGTGGTCCCCAGAGACCACTCTGAGAGCATCAATGCCCTGTGCTGGAGCAGACCTGTGCCTCATGCTCCCCTCCAGGACCAGCTGTGCTCCCCTTTGCCCTGCAGCCCAGCCTGGGACCGTGTGCAGGTCTGCATCCCAGGGATGGTCTCCCTTCAACACCCTGGCACCAGCACAGAAGTGGTCAGGCAGATGGGACCTGCCTTTCTTCCAGGTGAGAAACCTGCACCATCCAAGACCAAAATGGGGACAGGGACATAGCACTCAAGGTGGCAGCAGTTGTTGGGGGCACAGAAAGATGTCCTCCCCTGCACAGCTGTGGCTTGCTGATAGGGCAGCTTAGCCACAGCACCTAACTCCATCCTCACATCTCCCTGAAAATCCCTGTCTTATCAATTGAAGCTGGCAATGTAAAGCGTCTGTTAAGGACTGCTCATTTGTCTCTCTTTAGAACATATCCCTACTCAAATGATTCATTAGCACCCTGAAGGCTAGCACACACAACACCCTCCTTTCCCCACTGCCCTGTTTATTTTATCCTTGTCTCCCTGCCTTCAGCTCAGGGCTATTTCCACCTTGCTTACTCTGTCCTGATTCTCCTGGGGATTCACAAGACTCCTCTGTAGTTCAGATATTTAATTCATCTGCCAATGATCTGCTTTCTCTTTAAAAATGAACTTAAGTTGTGGAGATGACACTTTTCTAGCTTACTTTCCAAAACCCTAAGTTTCCAATTATCAGCAGTAAGATGATTTCCTTGTCCAGCAAATAAGTCTCCCCAGCTGGCAAACATCTGCAGGCCCAGACAAACTTCAAGGTGTTAAAATTATTACTAGGGTCAAAAAATGAAATCCAAACCAGATGTTGAGAGTCTCTTCCATATTCCAAAATTCCATATTGCCAAAGAATACTCAAGTGGAGATGTGCCCCCTGAGTTTGAGGAGGGGCAGTTCACACTGATTTATTCTATTGTCAGGAATACGATGAGAGGAAAGGCAGCAGCTGCCCTCAGCCATCCCCTTGTCCATCCCACAATATCAGACTCCAGGATGATGCAGAGGATAGTGCTAAATTTTCTTCCATATAGTAGGGAAACAAAGCTGTACAAAACAATATCATATTTTCTTTTCCATGACCTGGTCAAGTCACCTCACTGAGGTGCCCTCTGGACTGCTCCTTTATTTGCTGTATGGATGTTTTCCATTTCGTCCTGGCCCATTTCTCTTCCCAGCCCATGACACCACCCTCCTGGGAGAGGACTCAGCTTGCTTCTTGTACCCATCCAGCGTCACAGTGTGTTGAAAGAGGTGGCTGTGCCCTGGGTGAGCTGCACCGTTGGTCCTGCGTGGGCTGAGGGAGGCCGTTCTGCTCATGGTGTTTCCCTCCCAGCATGTTCCTGCTGGGTGGGGACCCTTTTGTCCTTCCCTGCCACCATGGAAGCCATGGAGAGCAGGAAGGATTTGCAGAGAAACCTCTGCCCAGCTCAGGAGCAGCATCAGTGTGGCTGTCACACATGGCACCGAATCTCTGATGTGCCTTGGGCCAATTTTTCACACCAGCTGTTGAGCTTCCAGACACATAGCTTGGGGACAAATCCTGCAACCAGCTCTGGTTTTCAAAACATACCTGAAGTGTTTTACTCCAAAAGGAAGCTGGTTTAAGTGATGCACCCAAGAAACACTGGGGATCATTGCAGCCTTCCCTTCCAGGCTGAGCAAAGTGTTTGGTTTGCTGCCTTTTTCACTTGACAGAGAAACAGCCACAGAAGGACAATTTGAAGGAAACCTGTAACAGATTTTTTTTCCCCTCTCTAATGCTCTGCCTTGGCCCTTCACTCAGAAAAGCCAATAATTTCATTTGCCCATCTCCAACTCTACAAATAGAGAAATTCTGTCTAAAGATATTGCCTGAAATTACCACCCTGAAAGCAGCAATGGAGTTGCAGCTCCTGCAAGTGGTACCTGCCAGTCACAGGCTCAGGTCCAGAACTTCACAAGCTAGGCAGAAAAAGGGGGACAGAAAGGGCAGAGCTTTGGACTACCTGGTGAAGTCAAAGATGGTCCTGGGAAGATGTGAGTATGTGCCAAGACAAGCAGAGGGGCTGTGAGGGGGGCAGAAAAAACCAAAATGACCTTACATGCCCATGCCAGGGGCCCACAGACTGCTCTGCCATAAGCTCCGGGCCAGGCAGGATTGGCCCTTTTGGGGCTTGCTTCAGGGAGCTTGTAGGTGATAGAGGGAGATTTTTAAGGGCCAGTTTTTTTCTGAGTACTTGCTCACTTCTCTGCAGGTGATGGTGATGTCTGCAGGCTGGGCTGAGGGCAGGAAGGAGTTGGGTACCATGCAAAAACAAGGGATCTGCTGTACAAATTCACCGTGCTAGAGCTGCAGCAAATTACTCATTCTTTAATAATGGTGTTTATTACCTGCCTCTGACGGTGGCTCGGGGAGACAAAGTGAAGTGGATTGAGCTCCCCAAAGCTTTAGCTCTGCCAGCTGTTTTTATAGCACAAGAAACTTTTGCCAGAGAAACGCAGTCACTGCATTTTGGCTTGGGTAATTTCTTCTCATGACAATCTACAAAGTAACCAGCAACTATCCCTCAGAGACCAAAGCTATTTTTTTCCTTGCGCGTGGCAGGCAGGCTCAGACCCCACTTCTCTGGTTTCTCCTGGTATTTATATAGTGCTGCCTTCCTCCTGGGAAAAAGGTTTTTACTGGTGGCAGGTCCAAGCTAAATGAAAGGGGAATTTATCCTTTTCAGAAGCAAAGGAAGCAGCCCAGTAAAATGGGTTTGGGAGAGCAGCATTGCTTTTGTGAAACCCGCAGCAGCTTCGGAGAAGGAATTATAAACAGGCACCGGGTAGAGAAGGAAAGTGCTTCCCATTGAAACTCCTGAACGAGTGGCTTTTTCCCCCAAACACAAAATGGGAGGTCATCCTCAGGGCTACAGGGAGATGGTGCTGCTCAGGGAACTCGTGTCGTTGGCTCAAGTCACGGCACCCTCAATAGCTGTGTCCAGCGGGCTCCCCGGACCGCTCCCTGCCCAGCTGCATCCCGCGGATGGCCGGCAGTGGCGTGCCTCCCGCCGGCTGCTGAGGCTTCTCAGAAGAAGAAAACCACCCCCAAACTTCAGCCGGCGGCTGAGCTGCCACCCGCGGAGGGAGTCCTGAAGGCAGCCTGGGTCCAAGGTGTCATTGCAATTGCTCCAACAGAGCTGGCCTCCAAAACTTTGGTTGAAATCCTTACATTCTGGCCACCCCAGAGCCTCTGACGAGGTAATTTGTCCTGGTTTCTCCAGGTTGTAGCCTTTCATTTTAACATCCCCCAGCGTATTTTCTGACCCCTCTGGCGCCAACTCGAGCTCGGCGCGAGGCTGCCCTTCCCCGGGGACGTGCTCCCATCCCACTGGAGCAGCCGGGGGACGCTGGGGACGAGCTCCCCGATCCCCCGGGAACGCCGACCCGCCCGGGAGCCAGCGGGGATGCCCCCACCCGAGAGCGGAGCGCGGCTCCTTACCTGCGTGTCGCGGAAGGGCTCAGCCGCCGAGTTGGAGCAGGGGCGGCGGGAGCGGAGCGGCGGCGGCTGGCATGACGGCGGCCGGCGGCGGCTCGGCGGCCCCGCCGCGGCCTCCGGCGGGGAGCGGCTGCGGGCGGAGCGCGCCTCGGCCCCGCCGCGCTCAGCGGCTCGAGGGCTGGCTGAGCGGAGCCGCCGAGCCGCTGCTCCCGACGTGACCGCCTCGCCTGCTGCCTCCGATAGCACCGCACAAACTCTCTCCCTTCTCTTCGGATCGCTGCATCTCCCAGGGCACAGCCCTTCCCACTCCCCCAGCAAGGGAAAGACCCAGTGCCAGCGAGCAGAGTTTAAAGGAAAAGGATAAAAGCGATTTCTCGCTGCTCGAGTCGGTGCTGAGGGGGACAGGCAGCCCGGCCGGGGGCCGCACCCCAGGGACAGCCAGCTCGTTTGCTGGCTCGGTCAGGTATTTTTCTGCCCTGCTCCGTAAGAATCGGGCTGGCAGGCTGATTTGCCACACACACATCTGGGCACCACTCCGATTAGTGAAGGTAACCCGGGTTTGCACCAGCACGGCAAGAGTCAAGACCACAGCCCCAACAGCCCATTCTTCCCGAGCCCATTTCCTCCCCACTCCCCCAAATGTCCCGGGGAGCTCGCGATGCTCCCCCACGTTTCGGCAGCTCCCTGAGTCCTGTACCGATGCCCTGCTGTTCCCAAACTCCCTAGATGTCCCCCTAAGAGTTTTCCCCACTTCAGGACCACCCAGCGCCGAGACGGCTGTTGTCAGACACACCGGCGGCTGGAGCCTGGTCTGGCCGCAGCGAGCTGCTCGAGCGGCAGAGAGCCGCCCGCCTTCGCCCATCGCCAGTGCTGCTCTGCCGGGAGCGCTCCGGGACAGGCAGACCCAGGAGCCACCCACAGCCGCCCGTGTCCGCCAGCAGTGCTACCCAGCTGTCACCTCTGCAGCCCGCACTGGGGCTCCCTTGGGACTACGCCGTGTCTTCTCAGTACAACGTGACTTTTGGAAGGTCCGGGCTTGTCTCGAACAGCTCCCAGCTGGGCTGACAGCTGGTGGGCTCTGTACCACGGCAGCTGGGTCTCAAGGTCCCATTACCCGAGGGGCTGGGGCACTGGCTAGGGAAGGAGATGGGCAGGGCAGCCTCCCCTCTGCTCCAGCTCTCCCAGATAGCTGCACATCTTTCCAGCAGCAGCAGAGACACCCTTTTGAAAAGCTAAAAGGACTGAATTATGTGAGCTAACCACAGGACTGAAATGCATGTGCTCCCCAAGGAAGCAGTGACAGGTTGCCAGCTTTCCCTCCCTGGGGGTAATACCTGTGTCCCACGGTTGGCAACCCCCAGCAGGTCTGAGGAGGATTTGAGCCCAGAACGCAAGCCCCAGGCTAGGGGCCTCAGCAGGGAAGCTGTCTTTGAGGATGTCAGCCAGAGCACAAAGGCTGCTGCTATGAGCAGAGTGATCTCCAAGGAAAACAGGTCTGTGGCCAGACACAGCCAGCATAGTTTGAGGGGAATCTAAGAAGGAAATAGTTGTCCCCATGTCCCTTGGGAGTGTGACGGACTGGAAAGGGTTAGGGGAGAAGTAAGGAAGTTTTGCATCTCTGCCATCCTAGGTCTGTCAATCCAGATTAGAAGAATGCTTTGGAAGTGGCCTCTGGATGTGACTTGGGACACAGGAAGAGAGCAGATGACTTGTAGGGGTTCCTTCAGCCCTGCTGACTCCAACTGCAGCAAAGTCCCAGCAGGTGTGAAGTACAGCTCTGGCTGTGCACACCTCAAGACACAGTGTGGGTGTGGGGTGAGCTGCAGCCCTGTGAGGAAGCAGGGAGTCAGTGGGACTTGCTGTGGCATGAGTGGGAGCAGAGAGGTTTGATGGCAATCACCTTTCCTGGGCCAAAGTCCCCATAAGGGCCCTGCTCACCTCCTCGGGAGCTCGTGGGGTGTGGTCACCACTGACTGCCTCCTTCCCAGTCCTGCTGTTTGCCCCAATCATGAGATCCCATGCAGCCCTGTCCAGCCAGGGTGGGGTGATTAAAGGCAAAGAGGCCCCATTCCTCAAGGACAGCCTCTTGGCAAGGATGGAGAGGCTGTGGAGTTCTAGGGAAGCAAGACATGCTCAAAATCCCATCTCTCCCTGTCCTGGTGGACCATGAAAGAAAAACTCAGTTTCTGGATGAAGCATCTTCATCCATGGCTTGCTGAGGCTCAGAGAGCTTTGTTGGCTTTTCCACAGGCAGAAGGCTGGGAGCATGGAGGACAGCTCGCAGGGACATCACTGCCACAATGGTCACCTCCACCACAGCCATCCCTGCACAGTTCTGGCCAGCTCCTTCCATCAGCTGGGGATGGCTGCTCCATGCTTCACTAGAGACATGCATATCCCTGGAGTAATGTGCAGGTGCAGCAGTTGCCCGGCCAGGCAGATTAGCCTTCACCAACTTTTAGAGATACGCTGCTTAGCAGCAGAGCTGCAGCACTGTTTCTCCTGCTTGAACAATGAGAAAGTGACATTAGCATCCCAAATCAAAGCCTTTCCAACCTCAGGCAGCTCCAAGAGAAATGTACGCATACATAGATATGTACGTGCTTGTGGAGGTATGGCAAAAATCAGCCTAAGTGATGTGGTTTGGAGCTTTGCTTTTATAACCACAGCCATTCAGTCCAGGTTAGAGATGGGCAGTGTCCCTGAGAGGTGACATGAGGCAAGAGGCTGTGTGACCTAGAAGAGTCAGCCAGAGATAAAACACTTCTGGGGCACTGAGGATAAGCTGCCAGTTGGAAACTTTCCTGCCCAGAAAAAGAAAAGGGACAGACTCTGAAGGGAATGTAGCAAAATGCACAGAGCCTCCCACTCCACTGAAACTTCTTGTTGTATTTATGCATCCACTGGGATGCATAAAATGAAAATGGATATCAGAACGGCCCTTTGCTCTCAGCTGCAAGGGAGACTCTGTTGAGAACCAATCCAACAGAAGGAAATGAGATCTCATTACATTAAATATTAGCTGATACACTATCCCATCGGACTCATTATACAATCCAAATGATGCCCCTCTTCAAAAAATAATTAGAAAAAATGTTGCTGGAGACATAAAATACAGAAGGAAAAGGCTATACTTGTGTTTCAGGCCTGCCTGGCATGGAAAGGTGGGGTTTTGTTTTCGATTATGTTCTCTCAAACATTGAAATCTGCCTGCCAATACGTTCTGAGCTTCACATGCTTCATTTAACTACAGACATAGCAACAGATAAATATGCCATGACAAATTTGGTAACATTATTGACGGCCAAAAAAACCCTCAGATCACTCAAGACTAAAAGCCTGAACTCCTGCCAAACAATCACAAGCGGAGTGCTGAGATGAAAGATTTCGCGCCAGAAATGGACAGACGCTGCTAAAACACCCTGTAACTGGCAGGTCTCCACAAAGGTGAGGGCTCAGCTGCAGAGCATCCTCAAAGAAACAGAAACAGAGAGTGGAAACACCATGAAAGGGAAACGAACCCCACCTGAGATGACTGGTCATTGCTGCTCAGGTGACTGCATCAGCAGGACAAGAGAACGTCGGGCAGGGCTCACTTGTCAGAGGTACTCAGTGCACCTTGTGCCCCAGGTATGTGGGGGGATTTGAAACACCTATTTATGATGGCTGACGGGAGCACTGAGCAGATTAAAGTTATATTTGCAGCTATTAAAAATGATCAGATTGGTGAAATCTAGAGACAAGAGAGAAGCTTCAGAGGGATGAGCCAATGCTAATTAATTGGGCAGCGTGATGGGAGAAGAAATTAAGCGTGGACAGGGGGAAGGTAAAACATATTGGAAGGAACAAGTTCAGTGCTTCATAATCACTAGTGATTTCTAAATTAACTGGAAGCATGAAGGCAAAAAAATTATGTGGGTGTATCTGTGGACAATAGAGCGAAAACCATCTGGTTAATGTACAGTGGTGAGGAAAAAAATCCCGCACATGCTGTCAGATTGCTTTCATAAAGGAATACAGAAAATATTAAAAAAATTACAGTACTGTGTTGGTCATGACTCAGCTGTTATGGATAAATTGAGATTTTTCAATTAGAAGACAGATTCAGATCATTTATTGTGAAAAATGTAGTTAAAAAACCCCAACTCTTCTGTAAAAGTGAAGGATTAAGCCCTGGAGGGCAGAATGAAGTTTTTAAAGTGTTTATGAGGAAGTCTGGCCATTTAGGAGGCAACAGTAAACAACACATAAGATGCAGTTTCCTTACGAAAGGTAGCACCCAGCATCAGATCTTGCCAGAACTCTGACATGATGTGAATAGCACCTGATAACACAGATAACTCCAACGTTAAAGCTCCTGAGAAGCCTGTGTTTGCAATACGTAGGAATAGCATCCTTCTGGAATTAGTGTAATTTTCCTCCTTCTTAGCCAACGTTGTCTTCTGAGGAGACTGGAGATTAAAATGCTCCAGTGCAGTAAGATCCATAGGGAATCCTTTCCTATCCCTCCCTTGCTCCCCATCACCCACGGCCTGAGTGTCTCATGTAGCCATGTCTAAGGGGGGCCTCTTACCCCTTGTGAGTGGTGCTGAAGCAGTATTCAGGTGTCAGGCACTGTTCTTTGGATGGAGGAAGGACGTACTTTAGGAAAGCACCTGAATTCTGCAGTAATTAAGCTCCCAGTTGACATGCTGTGAATAGACATTCAGTGTGACCTTTTCCTTGCTCCAACTATGAAATCTTGCTGGATGCCTAAAGTGTGTGGCAGAATCTCCAGCTCCTCACAGCATAAGAAAATCCCATTCTCCTGGACAGTTGCCTTAGGAGGACAGGACATGGAGGTCATTATGGAAAAGGGCAAGTCCCCACGAGGGCAAGAGACCTCCTTGAATTCCAAAGGCCCCCACCAGAGCTGACGCTCCTGGACCAGAGCCGATGCTCTTGGACCAGAGCCAGCTGCAGTGTAGGCTGGGAGAGCTGGGGAGCAGTGTGGGATTTTCAAGGATATGAAGGGGGCAAGGAGAGAGAAGGAGGTGGTGTGTATGGGTGCAGTCACATCATGTAGGGGATATGTTCAGGGAAATAGCAGACATCTGGAGGACGAGTGGGATACGGAAGGGAACCCTGTGTGCTGTCTAGCTGCTTTGCATTGCTCTGGAAAAGCAAAGCAGCTCTAAACCCAGAATAGCTGCTCCATATGCTTTGGCTGTTTTCGCCCGCAGCCAGAGCTTTGTGGTAAATCTGGCCGTGAAAGATAACAGTCTCTTAAAAATGCTGAGCTGGTGGGACTACTTGTCCACCATGGATGACTTCAGAACAGTTGTTCCAGCCTGATTCACTGTGATTCTGCATCTGCTGAAGGTAAAACTCTGGGTTATGAAGAAATCAAGGGGCTGAAAATCAAGGGAGAAAACCACTCAACCTCAAATCTCTACTCCCATGTAGCTGAAACAAAACAAAAAAAGCTCAGTGAGCTTCAGCTGTAAAAATGTAGACGTGCTTGGGACAGGGCAGAGTGTTTGAGGCCTCTCTGTGCACTTCTGCACCATATTATGTTGAATTTAAGTCATAAACTGAAGACTTCACTTTGACATAACTCTTCCCAAGAATAGAAGTCTGTGACATGTGGTTGCCTGGCAAATCTTGCCCATCTCTGATTGTGAGAGAAGTGAGGTCAATGGCTGACAGATGTGATCCAGCCTTCCTGTTACCAGGGCTGGTTCTGTTGCTGGTACAGACTGCAGCCACTGGTCCCTAGGGCCTTGGAGGGCATGGAGCAAATAGCAGGATTCAGCCATGTTTTCAGAGGAGATGACAAAGAGAAAACTCCTCATGTCCCACAGCTGGCTTTGAGAAAACAGAGTTCAATCCCATTGTCTCACAAGGGCCTGGACTGTGGTGTGTGCTTCACTTCATTAAAGAGTCTTCTACTTACTGTTTTTTCCTGTTCCCTCTCATTTTTCAAAGCTGTCCCGCACTGCCCAAAACCCCCCATATTGAGTGAGGATGTGTCCCAGCCTGTGCATGTGGGGACATGGACAGCCACAGCAGCTGGGGGCTCTCAGACTGTCCACGTGCTGTGATGTAGCAGCAGAGGGTTTAAGTCCAACCCCAGAAAATACCACTGCTACCTGAGGAGGCCACCGCTTGCATGATAGCAGGTCTCCCACTTACTAATTGCTGAATAAACCCTCTTTAGAGGCTGGCAGAGTGACCCCTGGGGACCTCCTTATGCAGCTATTAGCAGGAGGCAATGCCTCTGGAAATGAAGCTTTACCAGGCTGCTGAAGCCCCAGAAGAAAGGCAGGCAGCAGGGTTAGGAGGAAAATATCAGTGAGCAGCTGTGTGAGCACCACAGGGACCTTTCCCACTTGTGCTCAGTCCCTTGCAGGCTCAGAGGAGCAGTGGTGGGTTGCATCCCAGTCCTTGGGATCCTGAAGCTTCCTGCAGACCTTTGAGCATGCCTCTGCCCTCTCCTGTGGGCTTGTGCTCGATTTGTGAGCAGTTGAGGGCACCCTCCACTTCATGGCTGTAGTGGGGAGTGGACCTTGCACCAGGGCAGCCTCCTGATGCAACCCCTTGCACACAGACCTGCAAATATCTTGGTTTGTCCTTGTGTCCTCATTTCTGGTATCCAATCTCTGAGAAACTGACTGTGAACATATTAAGGAAATTCAACTTGTCAAACAGAAACAGAAGGACTTTGCCCCCCAAACCCTTAAAAAGTATTGAAATTCACTCGAATAAGCAAAAAAATGACTGAGCTGTCACACATGAGGCACATGAATCATCTTCAGGGAGGAAAGCAATTCTGGCGATGTCTGGGCTTGAAGTAACTGTAGTTAACATTATAATGACTCATACCACATATGCGTCATATCGTTTTTCATTAAGAGCAGCATTCTGATGTCCTGTGACTAACTGGAAGCTGGAATTGTGCTCCCAAAGACTTGGGATGGGAACTTGTCTTGCTCTTAAGTTCTGTCTTAGTGTCAAAGGCATTATCAGCTTCCAAATATTAAAATAATAATAATAACAACTACAACAAAAATTCTCAGATCAAAACACTTCATTCAAGTGACAAATTGAGATGGGCTTTGTAGCTGTCATCCTCAAGAGTGCCATGACTTTAGTAGGGAGAAAATGGATAAATTGAGGGCAGGCACCTCCAGAGAGGCCATTCTTCTGCTCTCAGCTCATTAATGTCAAACCAGGCTCTTCAGCCCATTTCTGATCTTCAGACAAGGTCAAAATTTCCATTTTTGCCTCTCCACAGAAAGACCTTGGATTCTTTTTCTATAACCTTATGACCCCCTCAGCATCCTCCCAACAAATTTTCTGATGTGCAAATCTGTGCTAGTCAGGCATGGACATCAGCTGTGGCAGCCCAAGCCGCTCAGCCAGCGCCACCCAGAGCAGCCCGCGTGTCCCCAAGCCTCTGTCTGTCTGCACTCGCCAGGACCAGAGCTAGCACTGACCCTCCACCCTGTGAAACAGGGCTCTGGAGGCTGGTGGAGTTTGGGGGGTCAGAGGTGAAGGGGCAATGTTGCACAAGAGATGCGATACAAAGATGGATGAGTTGGGGGACAACAAATGCAGGGGATTAAGGGAATGAACTAGTGGCAACTCATTGAAGACAACATCAATTTTTTGAGAGCAGAAGCTGCAGTTTTTGTGGGCCCAGCCCATTACACTTGGCCAGGGGAAGTGTCATGGCTCTGGGATGACGTTAGCTCCTCTGGTCAGACCAAGGCTCTCCACCATTTCAGCCTTGCTGTTGCCCCATGAGGTCAACCAGGCTGTTTAGGGGGCTGCTTGCACTCTGTCAGGGTGGGTCTGGAGGACAGCAAGCACACCCAAAGCAATGCTAATGGACCATTACCCCTGTTCCAATGCCAAAATACTCAAATTATATCAGAATTTGATGAGTGGTGGGAGAAAATTACCAGGCAATGAGAGGTAAAGGTGAGGAGATCCCCAGGAACAACCTGTCACAGGGGGAAATGGGAGAGCTGTAGCTCTGGGATATGAGCCAAGGATGCACTGAGCTGCCAGGGGAACAGTTTTGGGTGCCTACACCACAGCTATGTTTTGATGGTAGCATAACTCCACTTCCCAGAGGGCTGCCATTGGCTTTGAAGCACAACTGATGTCACTTGCTGGCCACGGTTGCCTTGTTTTTGTGCTGGCAGAGCTACAGCACCCACTCAGGGACGGAGTCCTCCGTGGGGGATTACAATGAGCAGTCCTAAAGTGACTGCTGGAGCCTGCAGAAAGTCACAGGCTGGATACCATAAGAGGCTGTTCAGAAACCTCTGTGTGGCTGGGAAGCACCCGTCCTGCTGAGACCTGCCCTGGGATAAGGCTTTGAAGAGATGGGTGACAAAACCTGGTGCAGAGCAGCGGCAGATGTGCCATAGCAAGATGGAATTCCTATGGCTGCCTTTGGGGTTGGTCTCACATTCTCAGGGCAATGGCTCCTCCAGGCTCTGGGCCCTACTAAATATTGTGCTGTCAGCTTAAAACCACTTCTCAAAACCAAATTGTCCTCCAGCATATTGCAACATCAAATCTGGGTGTGAGCAGAGTGGCTGAGGGCTATGCTGGAGTTACTGTATTGAACTGCAGGAAGAGAAAAAACACAATCTGGAAGATACCTGCGGTGCTAAACACACATTACCCTGCTATCTGAAGAAACAGATCAGCCAAAAAAATTATTATCAAAGTTTACAAAATATACCACCTATGGGCTGAAGGAAGCAAGAGAAAGTGCATCTCAAAAGGAAATATTTATAGAAAAAGTGATGAACTACAAGAACAAGTTGCTCACATTTGAAGCTCCCTCTCAATCATTGCAGCAGGACAAGGACAGTACTCTCCCTGCTGAAGAGCAAGCGCTGTCATGGGTGGCACTGATGAACCATCTGAAATCCATAGCAGGCCAATAATAATTTACATCAGCTGCTGAAATGCCTTTTAGAGGCCAGATTGGCAGGAGGAAGAGTCTTACAAACCTTGGGAGGTGAGATTGCCTGGAGACAGAGACAAAAATACAATATGTGTGGGGTCCAGAGGGAAACAGCAGCCATATAAATTGCCCATTCAGCTTTGCCTCCCTAACCCCAGGACATCCATCCCCCAAGGTGGACCTGTGACAAGGCTGCAGCATCTGCAGACCAGCTCCAAAGTATGTTCACAAGCAGACAGGCCGTGGTGGGGAGCTTGACTCTAAGAAGTGGCCAATATATTTGTTTTCTTGTGGATGCTTGGTTGTAAAAGCAAACTGTGCATGAAGTGCATACAGCTATTTGTTTTTTTATTTGGGCCCCTTTTCAGGGTTATAGATTTAGCTATATCATTAACTGCCTCAACCTCAGACTAGAGATCATTTATAAACAGGAAAGTATTTCAAGTGTTGAATGTGCCAGGCTATGACATAAATGGGTATAGTTTGGAGGGACTGTGCTATAATCAATTGTCTCAGGATACTGTTATCTGTGAGACACAGATACAATCTCATAAAAACAGTTCTAAAAGCTGAGAATACAAATAAAAATATTTTACAAGCCTCCCTCTCATTGATGCATTTTTAATACAGCTTTTGTAATACAGCATGTCAAACCCATCAGCACAAATGGCACCATTGCTGCCCCCAAGGCCTGCCTGTCCTTTTCCTTCTCCTCCCTCCACCTGCTGGCGAGACCCACATGTGCAGCCCTTGGGGCCACAGCTCTGGGCCTGAGCAGGTGCAGCCTGAGCACCACAATGGCTTTGTGGCTTCTGGATTCAGGTGTCCCAGCCAGGGTCATCTCACAGCAGCATGAGATGACCTATTGCAGCATCTCTCAGTGGTCATTCCCTGCTGCAGCATCTCTCAGTGGTCCAAAGGTCCTATGTTTTTAAAAATAAGCTTCTGCTCTAGACTGATGTGCCAGCTTTGCAAAGTTGCTCTGATTCGGCTCTTCACAACTGAGTATCATTGCCCTGCACTGCACCCCATACCAGCCTACTTTCAAAGCATCAGGGCCTGCAGCTGGCTCTGGAAATGGGGAGGGTGGGGGACCAAAGAGCATTCTTTGTTTTGAGCCAGTAGTGCAATTTGCACAGGCTGTACTCTGATTTACTGCACCCCCTGATGACCATGCAAGAGCAGTAAACACCTACATGGCCATTTGGCTCAATTATTGTAATTCCCTCTCCACGGGGCTTCTCCATTGTGCCTTGCAGGTTGTTCTGGAAGCAGCAGCACACTGGCTTACTGGCTGGAGCTTCATTATCATATCATCTTCACTTCTGCCACCTGTAAAGCAGTGGATTGATTGACTTGGTCTAACTAGTCCCTAAAGCCTTCATCAATGTTTGTTGTGGATGTCTTAAAATCCCATTCTCCATCCACACAGGAACTGCCTGTCAAATCTTGTCAAACCTCTGTCCTCACCTTAGCCCTCTCTGCTCTTTCAGCAGGGCTGCTACAGAGCGGGAAGGGCGGGGCCCTGAAGACACTGCACGATTGGTATTATTCCTGTTTCTCACCCAGCTGCAGTGTAATTTGTAATGGTAATTACTGAAGTAATTACCATTTTCTAACACCCAGAGATGTCAGTGACAGGCAGTGTGCTGGCAGCAGGTATTGCATGGACGTGAAAAAGGGAAATATAGAGGGCATATCTGGGATGCTGCACATAATAGCAGAAAGCCAGAAGTGCACTCAGAATAGCACTCAGCAGAAGTGCCTTTGAGAGAGCTCAGAGCTAGAGTGGTCAGTCCACCAGGAAGAATGATCAGAAGCTAAACAGAAAAGAGAGGAAGGGTAGAGTTAAGGAGTCAAGGATGAGATGTTCAAACCTGATTCAAGAAGAAGCCAACAGAGAGAAAGCAATTGATTTCACATCCTGGAGACAGAAGCAGGTGCTATAGGGCATGGGCTGAAGAAGGTAGAGATAAAAGAGCATGGTTGGGAGCTGCAAAGCAAAGGCTATCAAAGCATGATTTTGACCAGCACCTGATTATACCTAGAGCTGTTCATGCAGTGGGAGCAAGCCAGACTCTAGAAAGGCCAGGCACAACTGATTGGCACAACTTGGACATCAGCTGGATGTGCAAGGAGAGGGATGGAGGATTGATGAAGGTGCTCACTCCACCCTCAAGCTTCAGTTGCAGTGAGACTGTCACCCCGCTGGTATGGTAGCTTTTAAGCATCCTCCTTGCCACCCTATTTTTCCCTCCTGTTCTGCACCAATTTCCTTTGATTTGCTCATTAAAGGGAGCTGGGTTATTAAAAAAAATTGTGGCATTTTCTCTTTAAACCTGCAGAATAGCCAGAGCCCTGAAATTGCCCTGAACTCTAATGGGTACAATCCTGGCTCTAATAAATTATTGGCAAGCTTCTCACTGACTCTTGCAGAATGAAGATTTCACCTCAGATGGACCCTCTCTTTCAATTAAAGGTATTACCCTTAATATTCATTAAAATTCTGTCTAATCATAGCTTTGCAAGGGGCAAACCCTGAAATTCATTAAGACTTGTATAAAAAGCAGAAAGGACCAGTCAGGAAAAGGGCCTTATTTGAGAGTCTAAGGAATGCCACTTTAAATTGGCCAGATCTAAAAAGTGGGACAACTTGGTGGTGGAGCCCACGGTGAGCATGATGTTCCTGGGTGTGAGTGGCTATGGAGCTGGTGGAAACTCCTCCAGCTCCCCAAGGGTCCCAGTGCTGGGGCAGAAGAGGCCAGGTGAAGGTGGCAGCATGGAGCTAAAGAAGCTAGGAAGTGCCCATCTAATGCCTTTGCTTCACCTTCTCTTCGTCCTTCAACCTCCTTCAGGTACCCTTGCACACAGACATGAACTTGCTTGTGGGTGCTTCCCCCAGCTGCCATCCCCAGCAGCTCAGCCCACAGCCATTCCGTGGTCACGGCAGTCTGGTCTGTGATCCTGCAGGCCTCACCTTTGCTATTCTGTGTTGTGTCCACCTGCCATCCTCCAAATCCTCTCACAGAAAAACCTTGAAAGAGTGCAGCCACCAGTGGGGAGCAGCTGCTGCCTGTTCTGCACTGGGGGAGAAGCAAACAGTTCTGCTCATCCATGGGTCTGGTGGTGATCCTCCACCCTTCACCACTCTTTGAGGCTAGGGATGCAAAAGACACCCAATGCTCATGAGGGAGATAGCCCAGGCTGTGGGGGCTGTCACAGCTGACCCTTCCAAGGACCTCAGCTGCATTCCTGACTTTGGGATACCACAGCATCTACCCAGGGAGCTGTGCTGGTTCTCAGCTTCCCAAGACTTCTCCAGGCTGGAAGCATGCCAGACACTGCTCCAGCTCACAGACTGCCAGCAGACTTCAATGCCTGTGTGAAAGGAGGATAAGGGTGACAAGCAAACATGGGAACCATCTTGGCTGGCTGCTGCCCACCCTCCTCCAGAACCCTGCCTGCCATTGCCTAAGCAGCCATGTGCAGCTCCTTCCTCTTCACGGCACTTTGGCCTCTGCTTGCGGATCAGGAGGTCACCCAAGAAGTGCCAAGAAATCCAGGGGCCACCATATTCCTGAAGAAAACCAGCCCTGGTTTTGCACTTCACTCAATGAGACCCTTTATCCACCCCACAGCCTGCACTTCATCACACACCTGTGCAGAGCCCTACAGGCTGCTTGTGACTTACTGCTGGCACCTGATGCTGCCCTGGCCTTCAAACCCAACCCTCACCAAGACATTGAGAGAACACCCTGAGAAGTTGTCCAAGGATTTGCTGTTACCTGCCTGGAGAGACAGCCCCTTTTGGCAGAGAGAGCCAGTGCAAGCAGGCCTGATGTTTGCTCTGGCATAAAAAAACCTGCAGGAAGAAAAATATATCTTGGAGGCTGGAAGAGGGAGAAATTAAATAGATGAAGCTGGCCAGGTGAACTTTTCAAGGGTCTTTCTCCAGACCAAAGGCTGGGATCAAGTCCCTGGATTAGAGACATTTGGCCAAAAAGCCAATGAGTTACCTCAGTCAGGAGCTGAATCCCAGATACCATAGTATTTTCTGGCCCTTAGACGTGAACCAAAGTGCCTTAGGTCTGTCCTTTGGTCACTTTATTTCAGTGTAAGCATCCTAGATTCTCTGCTTGTGTTTATAGATGCTGTAACTTTGTATGCATTCTCATGAGGCTCATATAAATAAAAAATATTTCTTCATCAAATAAGTATCAGTGCATTATTCACAGGCTGCAGCTGTAGGTGGTTGCTTGACCTCTGTGAGAAGCCCTGGTTTGCTACAGGTTAGGCAAACAATTTTTCACTGTCTCTTGTGTTTCTCTGCACCTCTTAATTCCTTTATTTTTATTTCTAAAGCTGTCCCATCAGGCTGAATGACTCTTAAATCCTTGCTATCTCTCTCTCTCTCTCTCTCCTGAAATCCAAATTTAACCCTAGGCGTGCTAATGTTGTCTGAAGCCAGAAGGAAGGCTGCCCACAGTCCCCACTCCCTCTTCTCCCAAACATAACCTGCTTTTCCCAGCTATGAAAAGTGCTGGATGAAACACATTGGGCACCCTTGGTCGATAATCCATCAGTACTCCTGAGCACCAGGGAAGCAGCCATCTTCTGCTTCTTCCAGCTAATTCCCTGAGAACTGTTCTCCTGTCTCCCCTGTTGCCCTGTGAGATTCTGTTTCTCTCTATCACTCCCTTGTCCCTGTCTTGCTTCCAAAGTCTGACACTGTTCATCCTTCTGCTCCTTTCCTTAAACTTTCCTTAAACTCCTTTCCTCTCCACTCTTCTTTCTCCTTACTTCTATCTCTTAATAAATTGTATACTGTCATTTACAACTATAATGATGATGAAAGACCCGAAATGTGAAAACATCAGGCATCAGTTTCCTACCTGTCCCTTCCCTCCTCCCCTCACACCCCAGGCATATTTCATTTTTCCAGGTCTCCTACAGCTAGAGCAGCAGAGATCCAGCCTGGCTGGGGAGCATCCACGTCGTGCCAGCAGATGCAAAATTGACGAAGGATGTCGGAAAGGGCCATCTCCCCTGGCTAAGCTCCTTTGGGAAGCTGTGATATTACAGCTGGAGCAAGGTGAGGGCTGGCTTCGAAGTGCTTTCCACCCAGCCATCGCCAAGTGCTCTGCAGTGATAGGCAAATTGCTTTATCTCTGTGACACAGATGGAGAAGTTGAAACAAATCATTGAGTTCTGTAATGAATGAGAGGGACACAGGCGGAGTGCTTTCCCTTTCTGCTGTGATGGAAAACATCACTCAAGGGCCCTGGCCTCAGGGACCAACCACAGCTGAGCTTGACTCTCCCAGGGGGGAGCAGCAGCAAACTTTTCGCTGCAAATCTGGAATCTGCAATGTGAAATTCAGCCTAAACTTTGACACTCTTCTGCCTCCAGCTTGCTGCTGAGGTGGCAGAGGGCTGACTCACTGGGAGCCCGTGCCAAGGCTGGACCTTGGCCGCAGCACGTTGTCTGCTGGAGAAAGCTGAGGGGAGCAGCCCTTTATCAGGGAATCTGACAGAGCAAGTGAACACAGCAATGGATATGACCCTGGCATAGCAAATGCCATGAGAGGCAGACATAGCTCACATAGCCTCACAGAAACTCTCACCTTCTCATTACTCAGATCCCAGGGAAGAGATGGATTTATTGGAAGTTGATCCAAGCAGTCCTTGGACAAACCCATCCCATCATCTCACCTTGGCCATAGCTACAGGCCAGGCCCACAGAGCCACCAGCTCTGCTCCTGTTCATGCTGTTTTCCTTTAAAGGAGGGGATTTTAGTTACTTCTTCAGGTGCTTTTTGGCTGTCCCTCCTCTTGAAATACCTGCACCTGTTCTCATATTGCGTGTGTCATTCTTGATGATCTCAGTAAATCAAGCAGGTAACCAACTGTTGGCTGAACATTAGCCGTGCTGGAGATGCTTTTCCAGTGGTATAAACTGTTCGATAAGATAATGAGAAATTAGTCAAGCATTCATGAACAGCTGCTCTTCCTTCTGAAGAACACAGGGCTCACTTCATTGTTTGAACAAATCTTTCTGCTAAGCCACTGCTAGCTGCTAAGGTGCTGATTTGATGTGACGTGTACCATTTGTCTTCATAACAGTTTCCAAGTTGAGTGCTGCAAACTGGAGCCTGCCAACACCCATGGGCTCTTTTGGCTGAGTCAGACACACTTCGCAGCAAGTGCCTTCAGTAGATGGAAAGAAAACTTCTTGACCTGGTCCAGGAGGCCCCCACACTGAAAGTGGGGGCCTCCTCCTTTCAATGTCTCCCCTCTCCTCCTGCAGTGTCACTGGGCACTCGGTCAGTACGTGTGAGATCCACAAAGCCAGTGGTTGTTCCTGTGGTGGTTCTGAGGAGCACATAGACCAGCCCTCTGTTTCCTTTTCTCTGCGGAAAGCATGCACAGCTCTCCACAAGGGCACAGTGTGACATGAGGATGGAGGGTCATCTTCATGGCAGTGGCCCAAGGGTGTGGATACCCAGTCAGGGACAGACACCTAGATCCAACATTTCTGTCCATTTGCAATAATGAGTGAAAATTTTAATGTCTTCTCAAGAGGGCCAACTCAAAAAAGCAGGTCAGTGCTCATTCAACCATGTGATACAAAGCCATGCTAGCTTCTCCTGATATTTGTAGGGAGAAATTAAAAAACCCACAGATTTTCTTTTGTGTATCAGGAATCCCTGTGGGGGAAAAAAAAAAAACAAAACCAAAAGTGTATCCAAACAACTTGCATTTCTGGAATAAAAGCAAACACTGGAGTTTGGAGGCTCAGTGGCTTCATTCACATAGATCAAATTCACTATAAAAAGTTGATAAATTGATACTTCTGCTTGTGAATCCAAAAGCTACAGCCCTTCACACAGGGTATGGATGAAGCCGGGCTCTCAGGACTCTTATTTAGTATCTCTCAGGCTCTAGCCATTTATTCTTGTCCAGCCTCTTAAAGCTTTAAACATCAAGCACAGACCCCTGCTGCTCACTCCATGGGGTCTTGTTTCTAGGCTTAGCACAGCTTTGTGCCACTGAAATCCTGGCCACTTGCACCAATACATAAAAAAGAGGTAATTCTCCTGAATGTATGGGTTCTTCCATTATTCTTACAGCTCTGAGGTTATCTTGCATTGCAGGTCTTTTATTTGGTACAAGCATGTAGAGTGTATGAAGCTATAACCCAGCCTATTCTGTTTTTCAAGGCTGCACACCCAAAGCTCTAGTTTTTTCGCCCCACTTCTCTCCCTGGGATGCTATATTTATTCCTTGTTGTCTGATGTGAACTCAGTCATGGACACCATGGGGCACAGGAAACAGTTATAACGAGCAGAAATAGCCTCTGCACACAGTGGGAGCAGCTCTCTAATTCAGAGTCCTTATTATAGATCAGAGCCCATAAAATTCAAAGTCTGTATAGACCATAAGAGACTGTGTGGTTTCTGGATTTCCTCTGAAGCATGCTATGGCAAGTAGAAAAAGACATGCCTGTCATGTAAAAAAAAAAAAAAAATTATTTAACCCTTGCCAGCCTGGGGTGGACCAGTGTAGTAGAAAGACGGGTGTCTGAAGCTGGGGCTAGGTTAAGGCAGGACACATTAGCCCAGATACTCTTACATTTGGGTTCTGCAGCACCAACAGACGACTTGATCATCTATTGAATGATGATCACTGAATCTCCAGGGCTGGTTAGACTAATTGCCTCTCTTACCCTGAAAATGCACTCTCATCTCTCAGAAAACTACTTTCTGTGTCTATAGACATCTTCTCACTCAGATTTACCTTGTGGATTTGTAGAGTAAACCAGATTTACTCTAGTGGAACTCTTAACAGGCAAAGGGGTCCAGCTAATAGGACACAACTTACTCTGAGAGATGTTTCTAATCAAAGTCATTGCCTCTCCAAAGCAGAATTGCCCTGAATCCTTGGGAAGTCCCCAGTTTTGTGAAAGTGTACATGACCAAGTTGCATTTTAGGGACTGTTTCCCCTGTGGCTCTGTGGTGCCAGTGCAAGAGCAGAGATTTCTTCACCTGCTTTCCTGTTTCTACCTCTGCCCCCAGTGCTGGACCCGTCCTTTCCTGACACCACTTCCATGGGGTGTGTAGAACCCCTACCTGGATCTGCTTTACAAAGATGTTTGCACCATACTTGGTGCTTCCTGATCATCCCTCATGGCCACTGAAGAAGCAGCCCCTCCTCGGTGCTCCCAACAGAGGACACTGGTATTTGTTGTTTCCCCTCTGCTTTCTGCTGTCAGAGATTCACACACCTCACTGCCCCAGCCCAACAGCTCGTCAGTGCCACTGGATGTTTGTGTGGCTCATCAAAGCTGGGGATTAGGGCCTTCACAAGACACCAGCTTCGGCTGAATGCGCCCCCAACTCCACTGACAAATCTGCAGCAGCAATGACCCAATTTCATCTCTCTCCACCACTCAACCTTAGACAAGAGCATGGGATTTATTATGCTGGGATTTGTGTTCCTAAGTGTGAGGATGTTGCTATTATCAGCAGTCGACAGGCCATCAAGAAAACATTGCTGTCAAAGTGACAAGTCAGTGGTTAGCATTTCCCAAAACCCCCATTTCTTGGCAAACAGGAGGAGGAGTACAGCTCCTGTCCATGAACACAGGTTCTTGGAGACCTGGGGGGGATCATCCCCTTGACCAGGATGGGATGTGGGTCTCAGTTCTCCAGCATCACTGCTGGGGGATGAACCATTTCTGATCTGGATGCTGTGCCCTGCTGCTGGCAGGAGGAAGCCCTGGCTGCCTGGCCAAAGGCTTTTTAGGTTGGTGAGAGATAATGACAGTAAGTGTGCTGGAGCTGTCCACCATGTCAGCATCCTATTTTTTGGAAGAATGAGTGTTAGTGGCAAACAGGAGGAGGAGTACAGCTCCTGCCCATGAACACAGGTTCTTGGAGACCTGGGGGGGATCATCCCCTTGACCAGGATGGGATGTAGGTCTCAGCTCTCCAGCATCACTGATGGAGATGAACCATTTCTCATCTGGATGCTGTGCCCTGCTGCTGGCAGGAGGAAGCCCTGGCTGCCTGGCCAAAGGCTTTTTAGGTTGGTGAGAGATAATGACAGTAAGTGTGCTGGGGCTGTCCACCATGTCAGCATCCTATTTTTTGGAAGAATGAGTGTTAGTCTGGAATAGCATCTAAGCACAGCAGAAGAAGTCTCAGCATGGACCATTAGGCCCACAGGCTTCCTAATCTGAGAATTACTCAGGAATGGCTACTAGCCAGAGGTCAAATCCGTTTTCCTTTTTTTTTTCTTTTGTTTTGTTTTGTTTAATTAAAACAAATTCCTTCTTGTTAAGCCTCCTTTTCAAAATATAGGACCACAGTTTTTGGCATGCCATTTTCCTTGATGATGAAGACACTCTTATGCTGTGTCCTCAATTCTTTCAGAGGAGGATGCTCTGCCAGAAGCATCAAGGGGCCATCATGCACACAGCACTGCCAGGCTGGCAAAGAGGAGGTCACCTGCACATGCATTATTTAAAGCAGAGCCCGACTTCTCCCTTGAGTGATCTTGAGCCGGGCTGCTCTAAAATGCAATTGTTTGAAATGTCATGTCAGAAAGACCTTTACCAGCAACTGCTGAACAAGAGACGTTTTGGAAGGATGCATGTGTTTTACATCTTTTTAGGGGTTGGTGTCACAGGGGAATGGGCTGTTTCCATCACTTTGTGTCTGTTTTCTCTGGGTCAAGGCAGTTCATAGCTGTTTGATTACTTTTCATAACAAATATGGGGTTTCTGTCTGAAACAAATCCAGTGCACAGGATGTAAAGTGCTCTTCCACAAGGGAAACTAGCCTAAGGTTTCAAGGTATTGAATTGTTCCTTTGTGTACATGGGTGTTTTTGCTTTAAAAATGTGTCACAAAGTAATGGGGACAAAAAAAATAAAAAAGAAAGAGAGGGAAAAAAGTGATGAAGTCCATTTGTGATACAAACAGCCACATCCAGATATTAAAGACAGATTTTAGCACTTATATCCTCCTTTTAGAAAATCCTTCATCCCTGTGAGGTGCTTTAGTGAAGTGCCCAGAGGTATTAAAAGATTGGGGATGATGCACGACCCTGGCTCTGAATGAGTACTCTTGGCTGAAGTTTCATCACAGAAAATCAGGAGCCACCTATTCCCTAAAATTAGATTTTCTGCAGCCTGTTTTTTTCATTCAGGCAATGTCTGCAGCATTAGGTGGGACACAGAGTAGAAGCTGATCTCTGCTGTTGGCAGGCAGGGGGTGAGCTGGAGCTGTCCTCTTTAATGGGAAAGGAAACTGAATTAATCCTGTTCAGACTCAAAGACTACCATCAGAGGAGGGCTGAGAGGTCAGTGGAGAACTGCTCTACATAGCCACATTCTTGTTGCAGTAATTCCTCTGCTGCTCAGTCAGAGGATTCAAGAGCAAATCCACTTTGCAACTAACATGTAAATAGAGAAAACATTTTAGAAAATGGTGGGAACCAGTATCACCATGGCGAAAGTCTGCATCACCTAGCTTTGCTTTTTTCAGGAACAAGGCTGCCTTTCCAGGGTGATCTCCTGGTGCTTGTTTTCATGGTCCTTGAAAGCAACAGATACTAAATAGGGGTTTCACTGGTGGGGCTGACTCAAACTCAGTGGTGAGCATTACACTGGAGATATTTGTCTGGGGCAGAGTTCCTACCCTTTTGCCTTATTTCAGAGAGCAAGGATGGCAGGTTTTTCACCCCAAACCTTTCCCACAATCTCAATTGGAAAGACTCCTTGTTTCACTCAAAGTCAGAAATTCAGAAGATTAGAGAAAAAAAAATGATCAATTGCTATTTTTATCAGTTAGATAGAGATCTATTTTCTCTGTCTTGAATGAGCTTCTCTTTCTTCTCTTACTAATGCAGAAGCTTGCAGAACAGTTTCCCAATTAACTGGGGATGGTATGCATGTTAACTGCTGAACTGCATTAAAATATTATTACTTTATCTTGTCATTATTGGAAAGTTGGGGTAAAATTTAGCTGTCATCTCATGAAGCTGAGGCTTGATTTCTACTTCCCCAGTGTTTTGGCTGCTCATCTTTGCAGGTAACTGCATGGACCTGGTGAAGCAGCACAGTTTGATAGCTTGGGAAGGGCAGCATGACAATCAGGAACTGTTTCCCATATTCCATTTGAACATCCTCTTTCTGCTGCTGATGTGGAGGTCTGTCTGTAAAGGTGCTTGCCATAGGAACTACTGTTGCAGGGGATTTCCAGTGTTTCCAGTCCCCTGAAGCCTCCATCTTCACTCTGTTAGGAAATACAGAGCTCACCAGCAAAAGCTGAGGCTGGTGCCTGCTCCTCCCTCCCAAAAGGAGGGACTTTGGTTACTGTTTGAATTATTTGGGTCCAGCAAGGTTCTGTGAGGGATCCATAAGTCTGCAGAGAGGACTAGTACCCTGATCCCATAAGGGCTAGAGGAGCTGGACCACAGCCCAGGACTGGCTTTGGCACAGCCACTGGGATGGGGGAGCACTGGTTGAGCAAGTGGGTGCAGCAATGCAGGGGACTTGGGGGAAGAGGGGGTGCCAGGCAAATGTAACAGTGAGGTACAAGATGAAGCAAAACTGACTGGAGCTGCTCTGAGCACTTAAGGACCATCAAGGAGCACCCATGTCCAGGCAGTGGCTGACCGTGCTGCCCCTGACCCTGTCTTTAGCCTCACTGCTGCAGAGCCCAAGTTCTGGGTACCCCTCCTGTGGAGCTTGCTCAGCCTGCAGAGCAGTGCCAAGGAAAGGAGGCCTTACTCCCACCCAGCTAGTGCCTTGAGATGCAGAGACAGCTACAAGGGAAATGGCAGGAGGCTGCAATCATTGCCACATTGAGTAAAGCGATGCTAGACCTGCCCCTCAGCATGACTGCAAGCAGAACAAAGCAGGGAGGACTCTTCCATGATAATTCTATTTGTCATTTTTATCTCTCTTTTGCTACCTTGCCCGGTCTTCTCCTACAAGACCTCTTTCTCTGAGTCATGTCCCTTTTCTTCTTACTGCAGGATGCCTGCATCCCTTCTCCCACCTTCTGGTTGGTCCCATTTTTTTCCTCCTTTTCTGACTTCCCTTTTCTCTGTGCCCCCATCCCCGTCTGGAGTTTCCAGATGCCCACACAGCAGTGTTACATGTGACAAGGTCAGCTCTTCTGATCCTCCTTCACACCTAACCACACTATTGTTGACTTCCAAGAGGCAAGAAAGAAAAGGTAGATAGGTAGATTCACCCGAGAATGAAGAAATGCTTCAGCTGAAGCATTCAGTGCCTGACCCAGGCATTGAATGCTGTTGGAAAGGGTTCAGCTCTGATCCAGGATGGGTTGGGAAAGCTGCCTTATTGCCATTTTGCTGTCTCTGTGGTCTCAGCTGAGTGCTCACTAGAGGTGATCCTCAGGCTCTTGGGATAAGCACAGGCATCCTCTTGGAGTTGGATGGGTCTCCTCTGGGCAGGTCTTCAAAGACAGTTTTGCTGGCCTTGAAGACAGACTGATGTTTGACAGAGAACCTGTTATCTCTGCTTTACAAGTGCCAAGCAGAGTGCTCACAGCCTGCAGTGCCCACTCTCCAGGCCAAAGGAGAGACACCACGCTGTGGCCACATGGTGGGGGATTCCTGGAAATCACCTTGGTGGGCAACAAGCTTCAAAGGACCTGCCTGCCAGCCTGCCCCACAGCACCCCACCCTGGGGTGACCCCTTCCTGGGTCACACAACCCAGGAGAACATGTTTGGGATGTTTTTAGCTGATCCTGTGCGGGCTGCTCTGGTTGAAGTGCCTGCCAAGGCAGGGCCCCTACACTGCCAGCACACTGCTGACACTACAAGTTCCCACAGCAGCCCCCTCACTCACACTTATTGGAAAAAATAATTGGATGGATTGAAGTGCAGCACCGTTTTACTTAACAGATAAGAAATTTCATATCTGCCCTGATTAAGGGCTAGGAGATATGAGCTCGCACCAGAGCCAGCAACAGAGGCAATTTCATTTCACTTCTGCTGACAGAGGAAGAAGTTTGAGGGGCTGAGGACTGCTGCAGTTTGCTGCATTAATGTCACCACAGGAGAGACCTGCCTGCTCCCAGTGGGCATGGGCATACTGAGGAGCTCAGGCATGCTGAGGAGCTCGGCCAGGAAGGCATCATGCCAGCTGGCTGTCATCTGGCAGTGAACACAACATGAGGGCTTGGGGCAGTGTGAGATGCTCATCCTCCTGCTCAGCACCTGGAGGGCAGAAGGTTCCCAGGCCCTTGCTGCCTGTGCTGGTGGTACCTGGTACCTCATCGCCTCTGCTCTTTCATCATAAGTGCAAAACACCCAGACTGGTAAAGAAAATCGAAGTCAGGCTGAAGCCATCATAGCACATGGCTGTGTTTAAGCTTGGTGTCACCCTGTGTCAGATGTGTAACACTTTTGTGATGTCCCTCACACCTCAGCATGACAAAATGTCTTTGCTAGATGTATTGCCTAATTCTCTTGGAACTGAAGTCCCTAGTGCTTTCGGGCTGTCTTGCTGCCACAGACCATGTGAAATGGGCTGTGTCACAGCAGTGAGCTCTGCACATGGGCCAGAACACAAATCGTGTCACAGCAGGGACACAAGTGCTTGAGCATCTCTGTCCTCAGCAGTGGTCTGAGCTATGCAGCAAGTCCATGTACTCACCAAGGCAGGCTGGAGGTCCTTCATAACCCAGAGAGGCCAGCTGGCCAGGAACAATTGGTCTCAGTAGTCCTGGCATCCAACAGGGCAAAGCTCGAGTGGGGAAAATCTGGGCAGCTCTCCAACTCTGCAGCCAAAGCTGGAGTAGGTGAGTGTGCAGGTATGAGCAGGAGGCACGAAGAGAAGGACCTTTGCCTGTACTTAGAGTGAAACCAGTGCAGTTATTAACTGCCATCAGCATGATGAGCCAGAGCGGGATGCTGCACTGAGCTGGGGGAAGTGGCACCTGAGATTGAGGCAGCAAAGTCAGGAGGAGATATAAATGACAGCAGGTGTGAAGTTGCTCCTCAAACAGAGGGTCCTCTGAGTGGGGACAGGGGAGGAGGAGACATGTGGAGCACTGAGGGCCAGGCCACTTGTTTCCTGAGAGCACAAACACTTGTCATGCAGACAGTGCTGTCAGTCCTCATGACATCATTCCTAAGGTCATGGAATTTGACACCCCTCCTTTGAGGCCAGTGTCTACAGGCATATTTCTGTGAGCAGTAAATAAAATTTTTATAGATTTTAGTACTGTTAATATATATACATATAAAAAATTCTAGCCTGTCACAGTGTAAGCTGGACTATGCAAGTAGGAAACATGGCAGTGTTGCATCCTGCATTAGGGGCAATGCTTATGAAAGAAATAAGAGTGGTTTGGCTAAGGTGGCATGTCCTTGGGATCCAGGAGCATCCAAAATGCTCCCAACACCGCACAGCAAAGAGCAGCAGGTTCACATGGTGCTGGTTTTAGACCCCAAAGTACACCAGTCCCTAGCTGATCCACAAGATGGAAGAGATCAAGCACCCTTCGTATACTGAGAGGCTTTTGGGGAGTTGAGTGCTCTGTCACAAATCCCTGCACAATGCATAGGGCAGAGACAAAACAGGGACAGAGAGAGTGTGATAAATGTACTGCTGCTGGCAGCCAGGGCCAGGCACTGGTGTTCACAGGTGGAAACCAGGAAGGTTTCGACTCTCTTACAAAACTGATGTTGAGTTTTTAAATCAATAGCTTCACCTTCTAAAATGTTCCAGAAGAACCTGTAACGATTTTTAATCTATTCTAAATGTCAGAACAACTGAATTCTCTTTTGAAAAGCTTGCAGGCAGTGGTGCTGGGAGCCAGGCGAGCAGGGAGTGCAGCTCCATCTGTCTGCTCTGGACTACACAGCTGCCACAGGGGCCGTCTTGTACCTATCCATGGTCCTTGGCTGCTGTAAGGAGCCTTGGCCCTGGCTGCAGGCAGGAAACAGCTTTATTTCTTGAGCTATTTTGTATTAAAGCAGGAATTTATACAGAAAAGATCTGTGCCCTGAGACAAAACTTTATCACCATCTGTTGATGCTATGTATGGCCTAATTTGAAGGAATCAGGCTCCAGGGAATGTTTTCAGTCCCCCCAGAGGGGAAGGATGTTAACCCTGAAACCTGCTTTGGCTTAAGGTAAATGTCTCTGGCAGCTGTCAGGGCTGAGAGGTCCTCAGGGCTCTGGTCTGGGAGTGCTAGTGTCAAGCCTGTTGCAGTGACACAAGGTATTCTCAGGAGTGAGCTGCTTCAGTGGAGATGCTTTCAGCAGTCCTCTGGTCCCTCTAGGGATTTGCAGGCAGCTCAAGTCACAACTGCTGCTTACTTTTTTCTCTCTTACCTTTGCAGATGTATTTTCCTCACACTTCCACCAGCAAACTTCTCTTTCCCTCCTCCAGGCTGCAGGAGAAG
Source organism: Passer montanus (assembly GCF_014805655.1). Taxonomy (NCBI): domain Eukaryota; kingdom Metazoa; phylum Chordata; class Aves; order Passeriformes; family Passeridae; genus Passer; species Passer montanus. The sequence goes on from NW_024365381.1 coordinate 16,539,645, forward strand.
AAGCAGTGAAGACAGGAAAATGCTGAATTCATGGAAATAGGTCAGAGACTCTCAGGTCTCACAGTGTGCCAGAACAGGTTATAGTGACAGGCAAGCTTTAAGCTGTGTAAGCCATGAAATGAGGCAGAGGGTTCTGCCTGGCACCAGCTTTTGTCACCCTCCCAGTTCAAGGACATATCTTGTAAAGGTCTGTGTTATTGAGCTCAAAACAAGCCCCAGACAGCCCAGTCCTGTCTGGCAAGGGCAATTGTGAAATCCCCTCCCAGGCCTGTGCCCTTGTCCTCTCTAAGCTGCTGAGGCCTGGGTGGGAATTGGTGAGAGGTGTGTGGGCGGTCAGAGCTGTACCGCAGCCAGTGCCCGGCCCAGAGGTGCTGTGTGACACCAGAGGTCTCAGTGTGCAGTGGTACACTGTGTTGGAAATGGTAATCTCCTCTTGACATCTAATCTTGCTGCTGAAAAGCACATAAATCTCTCAATAGGCTACACAGGACACAGCATTCGGTGCCTGTGCCTGCTCCCCTCTCTCCAATCTATAAATCTTGCATTCAAACTCTCCAAGAGTCCCCTTGATTATGAGCATGATTATGCCAGAAACCTCTGTGTTTCCTTACCCATGCTGCATGAACAATTGAAGGATGGTTCTAGCTTATTTATAGTTCCTTTCCCCACTATCATATGCTAAAAATAATCAGGGCCCCCAATTTCACCCCGACAGCAGTGCTGAGGCTTGAGCCAAAGGCAGGAACAGGCACATCATCCTGTGAGTACCTGTGCCATGCTTCCCACTGCAGGCAGAGAAGTGCTGGTGGGAGTTGGGTCGGGGGAAACCATAAGGCAGCCACGTGGAGCTGCCCTGGGCACAAAGGGACCTGCCCAGACTGTGCCAAGCAGCTCTGCTCCCTGCGCAGCTCTCTGGAGTTTGCCCAACACTGCTGTGCTTCAGATGCCTGGGTTGTGCCCAGGAACATGTGAAACATGCTTGGCACATGCGAAGCTTGCCTCAAAATGCAGTTTTCTGGATGCCAAATTTTTCAGACACATTTGTGGCAAGATTTATCTGAAAATGTGTGGAATAAATTTTTTCCTGAAAATGTCAAAACATTATGTTTGGACATTTAACAAATGAAGTAGCTTGGCTTTCTTTCAACATGACAGTTCTATTTCAAAACTAACCTATCTTTTAATTATTTTTAAGCTAAATGATATGAAATATTTGGGGTTCAAACTGACATTTTAATTTTATTTTTTGCAAGTACCCCCTCAAGTTTTTCATTTTGTTTGTACCCCCTACCTCCTATGTGTGTATGGAGGAATAGGGATGGGTTAGCAGATGATGAAATTTACTCTCCCCATGGAGCCAAGAGATTACCCGGGATGCTACTTCTCTTTGTGCTGGAGCACTGTCTTGAATACCTGTATTCCCCACCCTCTTCTCCCTCCCTGAGGTTTTACTCTACTGCCCTGTTGTCCCATCCCGGAAATAAAAATGCTGCTATCAAGGCTGCCTGTGCCTCTCCACTCTCCATGCTCCTATCTGCCTCCAATGTGTTTTCCATTAAAGCTAAAGATTATTTTCTGACCTCAGTGATTGATAATGTGCCAAGAGGGAAAAATGGTGCAGGCTGAGGAGTGAAAGGCATGGAGGCTATGTAAGAAGACAAAAAATCAGGGGTGGCATCAGTTCCATATCAGTAGCTTTCTAGCAGGGCAGGGTGTGTGTGGGGATGGCTCTGGGGTGCATGCAGCCCCCCAAAACCTGCCTTGCAGAGCCCTGGGACCTGCACATTCCCATCACATTCCTGCCCCTGGCCTGGCTGGGAGTGAACTGGAGCAGCCTGGGTGTTGCTACCTTCATCAGAAGCATCATGATGCTCCTGTTCTCCCAGCCTTCAGATGACCCAGGACAGGAAGAAACTCTCATTTCCCTCCATTGACTTCCCCGCACAGCTGCCACCACCGATTGCTATGGAAACCCGGGAGGATGGGAAGCAGGGGAAAGCTGCCTGGCTGGGAGGCTCCCGCAGTGGGAAGGGGTCCCGCAGGAGGAGGCTTGATGTGGCAAGGCTGGGTGCTTCTGCTGGGGTGAGCCCAGGGCCAAGCCCCTGCAAGAAGGCAGAGGATGAGCGCTGGCTCAGCCTCCCCATCCCACTGACACCCCGGGGGCTTGAGGTGCTAGTTATTGCCTACAGAGTATTCTGTGCTTTTCCCTGCTCTGTCTCTGCATCAGTCATGACAGGAGCTTGCAGCAGAAAAGCACCTCCCTCACCAGCTGGGAACTATTGCCAGATTTCAGCTTCACCAGCCTTTCTTCCCCTACCGATATACAGAGGTTTTCTTATGTGCAGCTCAAAGGCTCCTCTGTTTGACTTTCTTGTGAGGACTATCAAAGTGCTCACAGAATTTTTTTTCTTTCTCATGTTTTAATGTTAAGCAGCTTTTAAGAGGGGTCTCAGTACGGGTGAGAGGCTCTCATCAGGCACAGGTTCTGCCTTCCCCTTTGAGTAGCAGAAAGACAGCAGAGAGAGAATGCCTCTTAATTAGTGAGCCAGCGCCTCCCTTCCTTTCTCTCCTTGTCCAAGCCCCAGCAACAGGCCATGAACACCCATCTGGGGCACCAAAATCAGCTTCTGATGACAGTGCCCTTGGTTAGACACAAACGTGTCCTGGCAGCCCTGTGAAACTCTGAGGAAAACATGTAACAACTTTCTTTGTCAAAGACACCAAACCAGCTTTATCTACCCTAGGCATGTTCTCAGTCCTTTCCTTTTAGTATCTTTTAGCTGTTAATGCAGACTCCTGCTGATACTCTTATCTCAGCATTACAGGTCATGAGGTGACATGAGCAAAGGTCATGTTGGCAATGTTAAGACAAGCTATCTGTGTAGGCAGTCTCTGAATAGCATGGCCTGTACTGGGATCATCAGCCAAAACCATATCAGAGAGGCACACGCATAGGAATTATTAGGTTTTTAAGGATGTCCAGGTTATATCTCCTCCCTCTCTTCCCCTGGGGTAAATTCATACAGAGAAAATCCTTTGCAGTGCTGCTGGCTCCGCCAGTGATGAACATGAGATGTTTGGAACCCAGCTCCCCAGCTCTACAATGACTCTGCTAATAAAATATACTCTTGGGAAACCTGCTGTCCCAAGGAACTGGCCTGCCTGCACAGAATTGAGCTGGAGAGAGAAAGCAGGTGTTTAGATCAGACCCAAGAGACTTTCGCAAGGTAGCAGCTGAATCACCATGCTACCTGAAGCAGTGAAGTAGCGTGAGCAAGCCCAAGGGACAGACAAATGCTGTCTGCAGCCCTTGTTGAGGAATGGTGCAGTGCCCCTCACACCAGTTTGTGAGAAGAGGGAGCCAGAAAGAGAGCTGCTCCCTGGCACTCAGCATCCCTTTTTTATGTAAAAAGGTGGGTGTTGTTTTCAGTCGTTCCTGAATCCTGACTTTGATGTGACAACTTGTGCAGGAAGGTACAAAAGAAAGCAGGGAGATCTGGAAAATGCTTCTTGCCTGAGCTGAGGTTTAGTTAGACTCCTATAATTAACGACTGCGGCTCTCCTAAGAAAGATCCCAGCTGCTTTCCTCTGCAGCTTGCTCTATAAATTTTTCTCTCACGCAACTGACACGCACCAAAACTCATTCCTGTGAGGAAGGGAACGAGCATGTATAAATCAAATGTATCTGAAAAACATGAACAAGAGGAGAGGGGACAAAAGGAGCACAGACTCCAAAAGAAGTTACATAAATCAGCTTCCCTGGGAGGATGCAATCAGGTCCCTCTGGGCAGGAGGTAGCTTGCAGGCTCACGTGTAGCAAGCCCTTCACATCTGATCAGTAAGTGAGGAGCTCAGGCAGTAAGTGAGACCTCTCTGTGCCCAGCATCGAACGTGCTGTGCAAAGTGTGCCCTCCTTTTGTCTTGGGATAAACAGCTCTTTCAATTAGCTGTTCTGCTGAACTACTTGGTGTTTGAAGCACCTCCAGAAGAGTTAGGACCTCCCTGTCCATCCCCAAGGCTCAATCTTCACGAAGTCTCCCAAACAGAGTAGTCTCATCTGCCCTGTAAAATTATCTCATCCAGCAGAGATCAAAAGGACATCAACCTGCAAAACCCGGAATACTGCAGAAGTAGGTACTCTCAATCAGCAGTCCTCAAATCCTTACAACAGGAGCCTTTACTGTTTTGAGAACTAGCCCTTGCTCCTAAGCATATAAAACAATCACCAAGGCTCTGTGCACCCTTGCTTTTCAGATCTGCTGCCTTTTCTCGAGCCAGTGGGGCCCAGTTCTTGAAAAGTGGGTAACCTTCCAGTCCTTTGGCAGGTTTTCACCTCTGAGACTTTGGCAGTTTCAGTTTGCTGATGGTCCTTCTGCACAGACTGTTGCCATTCAAAGTTCAGCCAAGGAAGGGAAGAGCAGGTAAGTGACTTCATGGATCTGGCACCCCCAACAGTTGTATCTTGGGGTGACAGGTGTCCAGCAGACACATGCTCTCCTCAGGTCTTTCATTCCCTTGGTCCACATGCCTATTCTTTGTTCCTCCACCCCCTTCATTTTTGTCTACTTGAACTATACACCAACCCTTCACCAGTTCTTGTCTTCTCAGAGTTTCACGGGTCTTACCAGGTTCTTTTGCCTCTTAAAATACCTGGACAGCTCTAAGTGCCCTCCCACTTTCTGAGAGGTTCATCCACCCACCAAACTGTGTTTCCATAGCAGAGCTGGGGGAGGCTCAGCACATACCTCCTGTTGCCTTCCACCCCTAAGCATCTCTCTGAGCTATTCCCCCTTCTCCCAAACCATCCTGTTTTGCCTTGCTCTCTCACAATCCTTTGAGCTCTATTTGATTTGCAGACACAATTTTCTTTCATGCAATTCAGCTCTGCCCCGTGAATCGGCTCTTCACTGATACATTTTTGCTTAGCTTGAAGAGGATTAAGTAAATTCTTTCACCATGGCAGTCCTATTTCTGCCTGTGCCTGTTATCAGGGAACATAGGACAGTGGCAGCAGGGGGAAGCATTTTATTAAGAGGCCAAGGTATCTGCCACACAGTCCTACTGCTTTCCTGCTCCCCACCAAGCTTTTGCAGACATTGGAAGATAAAGTTCTGCTAACAATAGCATTGCCCCATTACTTCTGCCTTTGTCACCAAAGGCAGCTACTGAATTTTCTTTTCCAAATGCTATTAGCTCTTCCCTCTAAAGTTTCTATATTCAATGTAAATCTTCCATGTCTAAAGTTTGTGGCAATCATGCATGGACAGGCAGGGAGGTGAAGGGAAGCCTGCCATGCAGCCTGCCCAACCTGCTCACCTGGACACAGCACAGGATGTCAAGAAGAAGCTGAACAGGGGGCCTGTAACACCCTCAGTCAGTGCCTGCTCAGCTGCTATTGAGAGGAGGGGAAGCACCTAAAGCCACCCTGGCTGTGGGGCTCTGAGCCACAGCTGCAGGTGGACTGAGCCAGCACGGGAACCTCCTGGGGATCCTAGCCCACAGCACAAACTCGCCAGCCCCCAGCAGCCTCCAGCAGGAAGAGACTGTTTCCACTCTCAGGCTGTTGTACAGCAAGTTAGCTCCCTACAGCAGACAGAGCATGTACAGCAAGACTTTCTCTGTACCTCATGTACCTTGGCACCTCATGGGGCCAAGCCAGCCTGGTCCAGCACCAGCAGCACATCCTCCAGCAAGCTTCTGTCCATGCAAACCACATAGAGCTTGTCCCAGTGCTCAGCACCTAAGGAGGTCCCCACAGCTTAGAGAACATTCTCAGTGCTTTCAAGAAATAGCTCCCAGCCAAACCCTGGCAATGTGTCCAGGCAGTAATCTTTCCAGGGTGAAATCCTGCAAGGTCAGCAATGTAGAGGACTCACTGGTCTTTGTTCTTCCCTTTATGAAACAACACAAACCCAGGCTGACTGAGACAGCTCTTTGTCATGTATGATCTGCTACAGCAAGGAAAACCGTGCTTGAGCAGCACCTGCCTTACCTGGCAGACCTGTTGTGAAGATCACCTCTGTCTCCATGCTGACTTCTGAATGGACAGAGCTTTATCATCCTCTGCTTCAGCATGTGGTAAAGACTAGTGGAGCAGATGGAGGAGTGCTCTACCACATCCTCTCCCTGGATAACTATTGCATGAGGCTAGAACTGTGCAAGACACAAGCTTTTTCCCTCAGTAACCAAGATTAGACCATGAATAAAAGGAATTAGCTAAAGGTCAAGCCAGCCAGAACAAGAATAATGAAAGGGGGCTTAAGGAACAGCTGTGTGCAATTGCTGAAAGTACAGCAGATTTTGTCCTTTTCCTGACTCAGTGTCTGGGGGAGGCAGAAATTTTAGCAGTGGCCAAAAGCACTTCTGGGTGGTGGACTGTTAGATGCATCATAAGCATAACCTGTTTTCTCTGCCCTGTATCCCCTGAGTCACACACAAAACAGATAAGCATTGCCTTTCATCCCTGACTCTCTGATGGGTGCTGCCTTCTGCAACAGTCAACGCTGTCCCCCTTGCAAGAACATCCCTAACTCCTGAGGTTAATGGGATGTGCCCTGGTGCCTCCAGTCATAACAGACAAAAGCTTCTTCTCCTTGGAGTCTTAGACCCTGTAATTAACCCATGGCCCTTTGGACCAAAAGAAGCTGGGACACTTTGACCTTTGGAACCTGTTGGAAAGTTCAATTAACTTCAAGGGCCTTTGCTAGGAACATTAGTTGAGGAAACAAAGAATTCAGAGAAGTGCTGGAACATTGTCATCAAATTGTTCTGAATGTATCTATTTTTAGAGGGTGAAGAAGAGAAGGAAATGAAGAGAATACCTTGGAGCCTCGGTGCATGGCATGGTGGCAGTAATTATGGGCCTCTCTCAGCCCCAAGCCTGAGCCAGAGGAGGAAAGCGGATGATGATGATGGTGTTGGTAGCACCTTTCTTTATTTTTTTTTATTTTTTTAAGAGATGAAGTTCCATTTTCACCACCCCACCCCCATGGTCAGAAAATGAGACCCACAGATAGAGCTGAAGATAATGGCAGGTTGCCATGGAAATGTGCATTTAGTCTCACTGTTTCCATGGCAACTGAAAGACATACCATTCTGTTCCTCTGAAGGATGCCAAAGGTAAATGAGCACTGATTAAAACAGGGGCACAAACTTGGGTTCTAATCAACAACAAAGACTAGGACCATAAACTCTTATTGCTCAAGCAGGAGATATTAAGAGCCATACAAATTCTGGGAAGGCCAGTGGCAGGAAGCACTGCACACAAACTGCTCCCCACGGGCTGCGGAATCACAGCCTGGGTGTAATGGCCCATCTCACTGTCATGAACAGCTTCAGCTGACTCACACAGTATTTCTGTCCACAGCTGGATACTAAACCAACCCAAAGTTCACGATCTACTGAGCTGCTTCCTGGGCAGGTATCTGCACAGATCAAAGCCAGTTGCAGCCTAATCCTGGAAACCATGCAGAGCAAACATATTCCTTAGAACCCAGCAGGATCTGAACTGCACCATTAATTCTCTACCTAGCCCTTAACGGCATTTGGGTTGAGAATTCACCCCTTAAAAAAAAAAAAAAAAAAAAAAAAAGAAAATAAAATTTTAAAAATTAAGAAAAAGTAGAAAAATAGAAAATTTAGAAAAACTAGAAAATTTAGAAAAAGTTGAAAAACAAAAAGAAGAAAAAAAGGGGGAAAAAGAAAAAAAAAAACAACAAAAGCAAGCTTCCCAAATAGAAGTTTGATACAACACAGGTGGCTGCAGTTTATTCTTGCCAATGCTCTGTGTCCTTGAACTGTGGTTCTTTATCCAGTCCAGCTGACAGTTGTATCAAGCACACCATTACCCAAGGCTATCCCTTCCTCTACTGCCATTCTCTCTGGCAGCTATGGCCCATTCCAGAGAAGCATGGCCAGAGCTTTGGCTGCTGTGCATGAAAACAGGCAGAGACAAGGGAGTATCAAAACACTGCACATACTGTCATGCTCTCTGCTAATGAATCTGATGGTGGTATTTGCTTGTGGAGACAATGTTTGGTTTAGTCCTGAAGCATGTGTTATAGCAGCTCATCAGGAAATACAGCACACTTGCTCTGAATTTTTATCTGAACTCCCAAGAGTAGCCCCATGGAAAAGGACCAGGGGTCCTGGCTGATGGCAAGCTGAATCTGAGCCAGCAGTGCCCTGGCAGCCAGGAGGGCCAGCCCTGCCCTGGGGTGAATCAGGCACAGCATGGCCAGCCAGGCAAGGGAGGGGATTGTCCTGCTCTGCTCTGCACTGGGGCAGCCTCACCTCCAGTGCTGGGGGCAGTTTGGGTGGCACCGGCCGTTTATATACAGACACAAACGGAATGGAACCACACCTGAATGGGTGCCACAATATAAGAAGGATACAAAGCTATTAGAGAGTGTCCAAAGGAGGGCAATGAAGATGGTGAGGGCCTTGAGAAGAAGCTGTATGAGGAGTGGCTGAGGTCACTTGGTCACTGCTCAGCCTGGAGGAGACTGAGGGGAGACCTCACTCAGTTACAACTTTCTTGTGAGGAGGAGTGGTAGACACTGATCTCGTTTGTGGTGATCAGTGACAGGACCCAAGGAAATGGCATGAAGTTGTCAGGGGAGGTTCAGGTCAGATATTAGAAAGAGGTTCTTCATCCAGAGGGTGAATGAGACTGGATTAGGCTCCATGGGGAAATGATTACAGGACCAATCCTGCCAGAGTTCAAGAAGCATTTGGACAGGTACATGTGACTCTTGGGGCTATGCTGTGTGGGGCCAGGAGTAGGACTCAATGATCCTTGGGGGTCCCTTCCAACTCAGGACAACCTATAAATACAATAAACTCCACTGACCAGTCCCAGCTTACAGTGTGAACAGTGGTACTGTTCACAGTGTAAAAACTCAGTTTTAAAAACTCTGATTTTTACTTGCAGCTGCCACCAGATGTTTGAAATGTTTGTAAGGTTGAAGGCAGTCTTAGTACAAAGCATGTGCCTTCCCAGCGTGGGAAACAGACAAGAGAAGCCTTCTTTCTTGCCTATCTGCCTTTCTATTACTGCCTCCTCCACTGTTCAATGATTCCTCCCCCAGGTGCTGGATTCAGACAAGCCCTTAAACTGCAAGAAATTACACTACTGTGTGGGAGAAGCAGAAGTCCCAGTGGGTGTCACCCAGAGGGTACTGGATCCACAACCTTAGCTGTCTTCTTGACTCACCCAACAGCTCTATACAGATGCATAATGACACAAGAGAAAGGTCTGAGAACAGTGAAATTTTGCAGATGAAAATTTGTGGGTGAGACGGACTGCTATTCCCCTAACATTGGCCTTAGGTTGGTCGTTGGTCCTATTGTAGCTACTCACCTCAAAATGCTTTTTGTAGTAAATGATACCACACAGGCCCACCAACACAAGCAAACCACTTGTGCATATCCCTAAACCACAAAACCCAGGGATAATGAAGAGCTCCTATTTCCCTACCACTGCCTGGCTTGGGGCCTTGAAGTGGGACCTTCAGTTATGATAGATAGATAGATAGATAGATAGATAGATAGATAGATAGATAGTGAATCTGAAGAGCAGAGCCAGTCACAGGCTGAGGATGTCATCTGGTCATCTACCAACAAGTCTCTACAGAGCTCCCAGAAGCTCTCACCAATGGGAGAATTTTTATTCTATCTTCTTCTACCTTCTTGTCAGTGACACTGATGATTGTGCCCTTTTCCCTTGAAGTTTCATCTTAAGGTTTCCATAAATATCTTTCTTGATCATTCATTCCTTGTCAGGTGGGTGAACTGAGAGAATCCTCCTTCTTTTTATGTGGGAGCAGAGAAAGATTTTCCACTGCAGTTTCTCATTTGACATGAAGTGAAGGCAGCACCTCCAGCTCCTTCAGCTTCTTCTCAGTGGCTCAGTACAAGGGCTCTCAACTATTCCCACACTGCAGACCTCCTGCAGACACGCCTTGGCAGCCCCTCATGGTCTAGGCAGCATCAAATTCCCTTTCTAATCTTCCGTGTTCTCCTCTTGGCACCACAAGTCTTGCCCCACAGGCTACAGTGTGGTGCCATCTTTGTCACCTATTCAGTGCACAAAACTTGACAGGTTAGGCTTTTTCAGTAGGAACCAAGACCTAGCTTTTCAGCCTACACAGCCAAAAATACAAGATCACCTTTGTACCACTCTGCCAATAAGAGCCCCTCTGCTGACTTCCTAACATTGACAGAAGTTCTGATGTACTGACAGACTTCTAAAGAGCCAGGACAATTCTGGAGGAGACAGATAGCCCTTTGCACCCATTCCCTAATGGGAACTGGAAAGCCAGTAGCTTTTGCCAGTAAGTTACAATAAGTTACACCTTCCAGGTCTAGGAAGCCAAGAGCAACACAGTGTATGGGCTGGAATCTTTCCAGCTCCTAGCAGTTTCTCTGATCTAAAAACTACGCTGCAGCAATACCAGCCTGCCTCCAAAACAGACAGCTGCAAAACTTTTGCTCTTGCTTAGGTCCTGCACGGAGCAAATCCAACCTCAGCCCAGAATGCCCGTGTATGTCCAGGGCAGGGAGTCCCAAGGAGAAAGGGGTCCACCTAGTGCAGTCAGAGCAGTACTGCCAGAACCGCGGGCAGAGCACAGCACACATGCGAGCTGCACAGCAACACTGCAATGACACTGGTGGGCACCAAAGCCTTGTGCTCTGCACAGCCCCTTGCAGCGAGGGGCAGACCCTCTGCAAGGGGCAGCACCCCTCCGGGACACCACTTGCTCCATCTACTGCATGGGTACAGAGCAAGTGCAGGCAAGTGGAACCTGGCTAGCCTGACAGACATAGCACGTTTACATTCAGCAGGAACAGTAATCCAAGATGAAGTCTGCACGTTTACAGGGGCTGAAGGTTGACTTTAGTCCAGGGAAGAAAAGCCTTGGTATCTGCTGGCTTGCTACCTCTCCAGCACTACTGCTGCACTTTTATTTCCCATAAAAGATCTCAAAAGAGACTTGACCTAGGTCAGTCTGTGTGAAATGGATCAAGAATAGATCTTCCTGGTTCAGACAGCAACTCCTCTGGCCTACTTTTAGCTATCCCAGCTGAAAGAAATTGAGTTTATCTAACGTATTCTACCTAGACAAGCTTTAAGGTCTTACACTTTTCAAAGGCAATTCTGGCTAACATCACCTTCAAGATCTGGAAGCATAAAGGTAGGATTAAAACACCGTGAAGGGGTTTAGACAAATCTTTTAACCACATTCTTTTAGTTCCTTTTACAAAATGTGACAGCTCTTTCTGATACCAACATTACTAGGCAGAGGTTGTTTGCTACAGGAAATGGAAAGGGCTAAACTGAAAGAGCCACTGCTCCACATCCTATCCATGTGCATCCCCATGTGACAAAGTCAGAGCAGATCATATATGAGCTCCTGTAACATCTGCTGATGCAACTGCAACCAGCTGGCTATCAGCTCGGAGCACTAGAAATAAATAGACAAAACAGGGCTGAACATAGGCACTACTAAATAGTTTTTAAAGGCTTTTAGGAAGCTTAACAAAAAATGCCTGTGGCATGGTCTTGAAGAGCTCACAGATTGCCATAGGCAGTTCTCTTGAGACCAAAGTCATGCAGTGCTCCCACACTCACGTGAAAGATTAAAGTCTTAAACAATTTGGTTATGATCAGATAAAACACAAAAGAGGGAACAAAAATAGCTTCTCCTTCTCTCCTTTCATCCAGAAGCAGGTGAATCACTGACTTAAAAGACATCTAGTGGCAGATAAAAAACTGTAGAAAATTACTAATTGAAAGGATGTTATTCTGGAAACTTCTAGACTTCCCTTTCCATGGGAGTCTTAGAAAGGAGTGGAGCAATTCCAGTCTTTCATCAAACCATGCATGTTAGACCAAGTTATGGAAAAGCTTCCCAGACAACCGTAAGTCAAAAGGACTTGTGAAGCCTTAGTCAGTACTCCTGCTCTCCTCTCTCTATCACCTTAACCTCCCTTCCTGCTGGCAAGAGCAGGCAGCAACCACACTATGAAACCTGAGAGTCCATATGACCTAAAATTCCAAGTCAGGCTTAAATAGCACTGGAGCGTAGAGAGCTGTGTATTTTATTTATATATATATATATATATATATATATATACAAGGTTTTTCTTCTTTTTATATATAAAAGACACAAGCTACTAATTCTTCCTACCTCATTTTTTTGGTTTCACTTACTCTGAACAAGTAAAAACCATCATCCCAGGAACTTATAGCAAAGCCGCCATAGGTTCCTGGGACCAAGAGAATCCTGTTCAGCAAGAAAAAAGAAACTTATCTGGAAAAGCCACTGTAAGCTGGGCAGTGGAGAGTCAGCAGTACATGTGAGAAAGATGCCACGTCTCATTTGTTTGGAAGATAAGGAATAAGCAACACTAGCCTGAAAGAACCCAGATCCTACCCGCATGTAAATGCACAAGCACTACCAATCAACCTCACAGACTTTTTTTAGTAAGACCTTTCAATAAACACACACACACATATATATACAGCCTTCTCTTGCAGAGACAGTTAAGTAGTTCCACAATGAGGACAGGGCAGGCCAGTCAGCACCACCTGGCCAGTGGTTCACAAGGTGCTGAAGATGCTCCTGTGTGCATGCTCATGGTTACTTCATCGTTTCTGAAGGGAAGGCCAGGAAGTCTTGGAGACAGGCTCAGTGCAAACACATACACAGCTGCAGTACTGTGTTACAGCTGTGTCACAGGGTAAGGGAGATGAGAGGGAGCAGCAGGGAAAAGAACAAACATAAACCCTCAGGAGACTGCCAAAAGTGTCTGCAAACAGTGTCCATCCATGGTAAGTCGAGTCAGAATTTGACAGAGAAGGAAGTCCCACATGAGCAACCCTTCTCTGCCTGGGGGTTGCTCACCACCTGGAAGGAGCTTCGGATCAGCTCTTGGCTGAAATCCACCATGGATCCTTTCACAAAGGCCAGGCTGTCCGCATCCACAACCACACGGGCACCACCTTGTTCAAACACCCTGCAAAAAAAAAAAAAAAAGCAGCATATTTAACTACTAACTGTGCCAAAAACCTTACAGAGAAGCACAACCTTAGCATGCCAGCATGCTCACAGGCTTCTTCCCTTCAATGCAAGACACTATCACCTCACGCATACCCCTCCTGCCATTTTTGCCAAGAACAGTAACACCTGATCACCAAAACGTCCTTTGTCCTTGCCTGTCATCAGGATTGATAACTGTGTCCAAGGAAAACTTGTACTGGAAGCCAGAGCAGCCACCTCCTTCCACCTGCAGCCTGAGAAACTCTGATCCTTCTGCAATCTCCAGCAGCCTCTGCAAATAAATAAAAGGATTAAAAGGCCTGCTGAACAAACTAGCGAACACTCAAACGTCTCCTCGGAGTGACGGCAGGGCAGGCAGGGTGCAAACCCTCCCAGAGACACCAGACCCCTCGCAGGGTCCCCACCTTCACGCAGCTCTCGCTGAGGAAGATCTGTCCTTCGCTGGGGCCGCTCTCCGTCGGGCCCGGCTCGGAGAAGGACGACGCCCAGCGCAGCAGGGAGCCAGCCGGGCGGGCAGGGCCGGCCGGGGGCCTCGGCAGCGCTCGGCCTGGGCACGGTGAAGCGGAGCACCGGCTGCCTCGGGAGGAAGGGAGAGGGGGCGCCTCAGAGGGGTCCGCGCCGCCGGAGCGGGCGGCGGGCCCGGCCCCTGCGGCCACCACCCCCCGCCGCGCCGCGGGGACGTTCTGTGCCCCCGAGGGAGGGTCCAAGGGGCCGAGTGCCCAAGGGAACGGTACCTCGTCCGGCCGCCCAGCGCCAACATCCACCACCACCGCAGCGCCGCCGGCGCCGCCATGCCAGCCCAGCCCCGCCCCGCCGCCATGGCGGAAGTGCGGCCGCGCCCACAGCGGGGCGGCACCGGGGTCTGCCCCGGCCCCGGCCTCGGCCCCGGCCCCGGCCCCGGCCCCGGCCGCTGCCCCTTCGCGGACGGTGCTCGGCTGCGGGGCGCGCGTTACAGCCGCTCAAAGGCGCGAAGCTGCTGTTCGCTTTTCCCGGTGTTCGCAGGCATGAAGCAGTGCAGAGTAATAAAATAAACAGCGAGCGCTGTCAGTCCGCGCGTGCTTGCCCCGGATTAGCCGTAAGGTTAGCCTGAGCAGAACCCTGAGAAGGATCGAGGTGCCTCCGCAGGGGAGTTGGGCTGAAGAGCAAACACGGGGGTTTTAGGGATTCTCCCTGGTTCCGGCTTTTCTGCTTCGCTCTCCTTTATCAGGTGGGGGCCAGTCTTCCCCAGCCGGAGCGCTCGCCCGGCGCTGCCGGCTGTGCTCGGCCTCACCCCCGCACTGCCCTCGCCTCCCCCCCGGCCCCGGCCCCGGCCCCGGCCCCGGCCCCGGCGGGCTCGCCCGGCTCCAGGCAGGCCCTACGGCCAGCCGGGGCACGCTGCCCGCCCACGGCGCTTGGAGCTCCTCCTGATCGCTTGCCGTGTGATAGTGGCGTGGCCGGTCGATCACGGAGCGCTTGTGGTTAAGAGTCTTTATCTCTGTGTTCCTCATGTGCTTCTGGGGGAGGAATCCTGTTCCTCAGCCCTAGCCAGGCCTGTGGAGAGTCATACAGTGACTGGTGGAAGAAAACCTGTCATCCCAGCAGGATGGGGTGATTTACCGTCAGAGGACTTCAGGACCTTGTCACAGTTTGCTTTCTCACCATCTTGCTCCAAGCAAAGTGATTCTTCTGTAACCACGGGCTTCTGCTTTTTGTTCCATCCTGAGCATGTAAATAAAGACTGCTTTGAGCTGTTTAATTTTGCCTACTCTTGGGTTAGCTCTAATGATGCTAGGATAACGCCAGGAAAGTACCACAGGCAGGGTCCCAGCAGGAGTGGTACTAATGCAGGCACCTGTAATTGTTCATGAATCCTCATCAGGCATATTGGGACACTGAATGTTTAAATAAAAACATATTGGCATGTTTCTCGATTATTATCAATGTGGCATCCCAAAAGCTGACAACTTCGGAGGAGGGAATAAAAAGAAAACCAGAGAAAAGACATGGAGGGATCATGCCTGATTTCTTTCCATATTGCATTAGCTTTCCTTCTCACTCCTGTAGGGTGTATTAGATTGATCTTGCTGCATTTCTCCATGTTGTGGCTGTATTCACTGTGAACACGTTTTGGAGAATGGATGTAGCCCCAAAAAACACACTCACTTTGGAGTTGCCTTCATTTTTACTGTGTTAAAGTGACAGAAAGGTGTTAAGTGACAGAAGTTTGGCAAGCAGCTTCAAGGGTCTTTGGGACATTGTGAAGTGATTACTGCAGACTGAAAGAATGAGGAAAAGGCCAACTAGCGTCACTCACAGTTAATATAATTAATAATCTGCTGTGCTGGGGGGAGACTCATGTTCTGGAGACAACTTTTTGCTGGGGAGGTGGGAGTAACTAAGGAGAACAGCTATTCCCTTGCATCTCTTTATCACTGGCCATTTTTTCCTTCAGTCAGCTATGTGGTGCAGGGATGGTTGGTTGCTTTTCTTCACGGAGATACAGTCTAGTTTTTCTTCCTTCTTGGGTTCTGATTTTGTTGGTCATCTTGTTTCTGATAGGTAGACATAATCTGTTTTTAAGTTTGTGCTTTGATTTTCTGTTCTTATTCTGGTTTGTGGTGTCTTGGTTTGGGGAGTTCCTTTAGCTCTCTTTATGCACAGTGTACTGAAGAGATTTGTCTGAGAGTTGAATTTTCTAGATATTTTGCTCATTTCTCCTCTGCAATATGATGCTAAAATAATCTTGTATCTATTTTGAAGGGAAACAAAACTTGTTTCAGTGCTTCAGAAACTGGTGATAATAAAACCTCTGGCGTGGTGTTGAATGCAAGAGTGGATGTGATGAATTTAAATGTAAATTCTGACGATCTGTAGCAAAAGGAGCATGTTCTGGCTGAAAGAACAGTTAAATTGATTAGTCTCTGTATGTGGATTTTCTTGAGAACCTGCCTGCTGTATTCACTGACACTGTATTGCCTGCAAGCACATCTGTTTACTGAGCTGCAAGTGCTGTGCTGTTGGAGGGATTTGGATTAATCAGGTGTAGATAGCTGATGAAGTGGAACTTCAGGCTTTTTCCTCATGTAATAGAGTCGGTTGAACTACAAAAATTAACAAGTCCAATATCAGTCTTGCTGGAGAGAATTTGTCTGCTAGCTTTCTTAGCCTTTTCCACTGGTGTTTCTGCACTGCAGCATAAGCTCTCTGTGATGTTGGTAATCCAAAAGGACCTCCATCCACAAAATAATGAGATCAGCCTGAGGTTGATTTGAATATTTCTTTAGCAATTTTTGGCTCCAAGGGAACCTGCAGGCTTATGTTATCAGATGTCACAGGGGGCATGTGCCTAAAAGCAAGGTCTGTTTGGCCCAAGATGCTTGTGCTGCCCTGGGGAATTTAAGCTTTAGTAATGTTATTGCAAAACTGACGCCATAGTAATGTATGATATCAGCTAAAAACCTTGGTCAGAAGGTTTCTGCTTCTTTCTTCTGTAAAGGCCTTGGCTGTAGATTTACAGACTTACACTTATTAGGCTTTTTACTACTCCAGTTTGGGGTGTGGGGAGGGGAAATGTTAATTTTGATCCTAGATGCAATGATTTTGAGTTCAAAGCCTTTAAAATATGTGTTGACTTGTATGTACATAGTCACTGGCATTGTGTAAAAGCATCTGTAAAGCAAAGATACGTGGCGAGTTGTTTCACAGGGAGGCATCCTAATTAAATGGACTGTGGAATTTGCTCCCAAGCAAATTCCAAGCACTGCTTGTCCTGTGAATGTGTGACAGCACTTTATGGTGTTGCTCTGACTTGACTGCAGTTCTGTTACCAGCAGTCAGATAGGCAGCTGTGCTTATCTGCTGTAAGACCTGAAGGATAGGGATAAGAGAAGCCTTTTGAAGGGCATGCTTTCCATGCACAAGGAAAAGCCTTTATCTGGGTCAGTTATAAAGTATGCTAGGTAGTGTTAAATACATGGCTTAGCCTCAGCAGGGGTTTTTTGAGGGTGGTTTGGGTTTTTTTGTTTGTTTGTTTTTGTGGTGTTTTGTTGTTGTGGTTTGGGTTTTTTTAATAGGGCTTTGGTAAGTATCCTGCTATGCATGTATCTGGAAATTGAATGCTTATTTGAAATCTAAAAAAAAAAAAAACCTATTAAAAAGCCCCACACTCCTTTCTGATGCGACACCCTTTGCAGAGGGTGTGAGCAAAGCGTGGGGTGCCCCTCTGAGTCACTTGGCCGTGCAGCTGCAGCTGAGCAGGCAGGCACCTCACTGGACAGAGGTCTGGAGCGGGGACGCTGTGTCAGCTCTGCCACGTTCCTACCAAATCAGCACTCACGTGCCTCTCTACTGTGTTCTAACATGACCCCAGAAAGGCTTCAATTTGCTACCATATGAAATTGGTGGAAAGTTGTAAACTTCAGCTTGGGTCAAACGCTTTCTCAAGTGTCATCTGGCTTGCCTTGGCATCCACAGCACAAAGCAGGGAGTCTCTGCAATTCATGAGTCTGAGAAACAGAACTGACATGTGTGTGCTCTGTGAAAGGTGGCAGACACGCCAGGTACTCAGCAGATGTAACTCTTGGCACTCATGTTACGCAAACAGCTTTCAACATGCAGAACAGGAGGTATGGGATATGGGATATGTACGAGCAAGGCACGGACGAGTCTACTACAGCAGCTGCGTGGGCGTTATGTGTTATCCCCTTTCAGCAGGGGCAGCAAAAGAGCTCCCGCTCCATGGCACTGCCTGAGTCTGAGCCTGTCCTCCGCTGCTGCCTTTGACACGGACTGTCCCCACAGCCCGGGAATGGGGATGTCCAGTGGCAGCGCTTTTGGAGACGGTGTCGGTCTGTCTGTCCAAGGGCTGTACTTCCAGCACACCACCACCACCACTCCGGGGCTGTGCTGTCCTCCCCTGTCACGCCGGCGCTCCCACCGCCGGGCAGCCTTGCCCTTGGTCACAGGGCGGGCTGTCCGTGCCCCGGGCCCCCCGGCTCCGGCCCGGCCCCGCGGGCGGGGCCCGCCCCAGCTGGCCGCTCCCGCCGCCATGGTGCCGTCCCCGCTCGCCCTGCTCCTGGCGCTCGGCGCCGCCGCCACCGCCCTGGCCGAGCCCCTCCGCTTCGTTGACTGCGGTGAGTGGCTCCGGCCCGCGGGGCAGCGGGAGGAGAGCAGCCGGCGGAGACGGCCCGGTAATCCCGACTCTTCCTTGCAGGTTCCGTAGACGGCAGCATCCAGGAGGTGAACGTGAGCCCCTGCCCCACTCAGCCCTGCCTGCTCCACAAGGGGACATCCTACAGCATCAACGTCACCTTCGCCAGCAGTAAGGAGCGCATCCCCAGCGGGAGTGGGCAGGGGCAGGTGATCCCCTCTGTGGCCCGCTCCTGGGAGGGGAGAAGTGCGGCTGGAGAAGGATCTGGGGGGAGGAAGAGTGTCCCTTAGTTGTGTTCTTGCAGCCTCTGGGGTATGTGAAGGGCACGTGTGGTATACGTGTGTTCTCTGTTTTGCAGAGATCGAGAGCCAGGGCAGTAAAGCAAAGGTGTACGGGGAGATGCTGCACGTGGACATACCCTTCCCTATTCCTGAGCCTGATGGATGCAAGTCTGGGATCCAGTGCCCCATTCAGAAGGGCCATTCCTACAGCTACCTGAACAAACTGCCTGTGAAGAGCGAGTACCCCAGCGTGAGTATGCAGGCAGCTGGTCAGCTTCTCAGCTACTGCCTGTACTGGAGTAGTCTCACCGCCTGCCTTTAAGGGAAGATGCCTTGTTCTGTTCTGGTGAGACAGAGTAGACTCCACAGACAGTCTGGTGTTCTTTTTGGTATACGACTCTAGTTTCAAGTTCCCACTTTGGGACAGGCCCAGGCAAAGGAAGCAGCCTAGCTCCAGCTGCTGAGAAGCAGCTTCAGCTGCTCCAGTATCTTCCTGTGCCGTGCTTCCCACCAGAGCCTGCTGCATGCAGCTGAATGCTCCCAGACTGGGTGTGCTTGACTCTGGAGTGTAGCTCAGCTAGAGATGCTGCAGGGTGTTTCCACTCTACTTTTGCAGGGAGTGGGAATGCAAGTGCAGTGTGTGGAGGTCTCCTGTGTCACGTAACCATCCACAGATGGTGCTCCAGAAGGCTGTGCATGAGCATGGCCCACCTACTGCAACACAAGGGCAAGGCCCCAGCTCTGTCCTCTTTGTGCAGAGCTCCCAGGACCTCCTTGTTCCACACAAGTGATAACTTTTCTCCTCATGCTCTTGCCTTAAGATTTCCTGATTATTCTTATTTCCCTCTACTTCTCTCTCTTTCAGATTAAACTGATTGTGAAGTGGGAGCTGGTAGACGACCAGGACCAGATGTTGTTCTGCTGGAAGATACCAGTGCAGATTACCAGCTGAGGAGTCTGGCATTAGTAGGGCTTGGGGAGGGGAAAACCAGAAACAACACAGGCCAAATTCTTTTATATAATAAATATTTCTTACTGCTTCCTTCAGAGGTCTGCAGCCTCTGAGCAGCCAGCACTGTGTTCCTTGCAAGATCAGCCCCTGGCAGTGCTCTTCCTGTGTTTAGGTGACACCCTTGGGGTGCTCTCCTAGCTGTCTACTGCAGGAGTGACTGAGCATCATCCTCCAGCTGCTCTGTGGAGGCACTTTATCTGTTAGACATGGAACTGTCTGTCCTCACAAAGGAATTTCTCAGTGATGAACCTGGCTGTTGGCTGAGCTGCTACCTGATAACCCTTCAGTGCCTCTTTTAGAATGCCAGCTGCATCCACCCTCCCGTGTTTCTCCTGCTCTGTTGTGATTGGGATGCTCCTGGGACCTGCATTTGCTCTCCATGCAGCTGAAGTAGAGGGAAGGAGAGGAGTCTGTCTTTCCCTGAGCTGACAGCTTGCTATGTCCTGGGCTTCTGCTCAAACCAGCAGGACTCCAGCTGGGAAAACTTCCTTTTTGTGGATGCAAAGCCAAATGGTGTTCAATGTCTCTGCAGGGATGATTCTTTCTCTAACCAATGGTTTGCACTACTACTAACTTGGAGCTGCTGTGAGCTCCTGAATCTCTTTTTATAACTTTCCTTTTAATAAAGGCTAGACAAAATATGCTTGTGTTGTATTCTGTGAGTGAAGAGGATCAGGAGGAAAGCAAAGTAGCCTAGGCACCCAGAGTGGCTGGGATTCAGCTGGTCTTACTTCTTAGCTGAAGGCATGAATAGAGGTGGTATGCTGGCCTAAGTGTGGGTGACCTGGAAGCAGCCAAACCTCTCTGTTGCTGGTATCCAGCTGGCAATGTCTGGCTGTGCTCCTGCCTTGCTAGTCCTATGCAGGCTTGAAATTGTGCAAAGACTCCCTGAAGAGGTGGTAGCATAGAACACAGCCTTGCTTGCTGCAGCATAGGTGAAGGTCTTCATACTGAGGGGTCTGGGGCTGGAAAAACAGCTCCCAGAGCTGCCAGAGAGCCCTTACCAACTGCAATAACCTGTACTTTCTCACATGGGAACTGCAGCTTCCTTGTGTGAGAACAAGGCAGAGTGTGAACAGCTACAACTTCAGTGCTGTCTGCAGGGACTGGAGTTGGCTCCTGCCACTGGTGCTGGGCTGGGGATTTGGCCTGGCAAAGCTCTCTACTCTGGTTTGGGAGCAGGAGGAGGCCTGTGCCAGCTGAGAGGGCTAAGAATTGGCTTACAAGTGGGATGGCTCTGCCCTTGGCAGAGGCAAGACAAGCACAGTTCTGACAAGCCCCAGTGTCTTGAGCCACAGGGGCCCAAAATAAATGTTTTATTTAACAACATGAGAGAAGTTTCCAGCAGACTCAGTTAAAAAAATAACCACCAACAACTTTACAGAAAGGAAGCTGGACCTGCTCCCCCTCCCCCTGCCCAGCCAGCATAGGGAACAAAATATAGGGCTAAAGGCCACAGGGAGCGCTGGCCCTGGGGCCCCTCAGGCCTCTTTCCCATGCCCCAAGGTTAGGCAGCAGCTCTAGAAAGCTGGGGTGGAACCCCCATCTTAAGCTCCAGCCTGGGGGCTGGATGCTTCACAAGAAGTGGGGCCAGCACCCACAGTGTGGGTAAGGCTTGTCACTAGGTCAGTGCAGCAGTGGCAGGGAGATGAACCCCCTTTCTTGGCAGGGTGAGGGGGACAGGCAGGGGCTGTGTGGCAAGGGAAGGTGTCCCGTGAGCCTCCACGACACAGGGCAACGTGACAGGTGCTGAGAGCTGGGGTGGGCTCTGCTGCAGGAAGAGCAGGCGCTGGCAGGGCCAGGAGGGGTGCAGAGGCTGGGAGCTCAGCCCTGACCTATAGAGAGAGGTGGTGGGGAAGCTGTGCACTTCGAAGGCGAAGGAACAAAGAGCCTCGAAGCACCCACAGCCGTGGGAGGCCTTTCTCTGTGCTCCCAGGTCCCAGAGCCACGCGCAGGGGAGCACCCTCACCCCTGCTCTCCTAGAGCTACGCGGCTGCTGGGTTCTGGGCTGTCTGGGGCACGCAGTGGTGTGACCGGGCCAGGGCCACATAGCCTGGCAAGCACTGGCAGCGGTAGGAGCCCTCTGTGTTCTCGCAGGTGCCACCGCGGCACAGGGGCTCAGGGTTGCCCACTTCCTCACATTCGTTGATATCTGCAAGGAGAAGGATTGGGTTGAGCTGGTGGCACAGTGAGTAGTCCCAGCCCACACCCATAGGCATCCCCTTGTGTTCCTGCCATCCCCCTGGCCCTCCCACACAGGCTCTGCCTGCCCTGTCTCCCAATCAGTACCTTCAGGATGTCCCCAGTAACCCCACCAGCCTCCCATGCCCTCAGATATCTGCAGAGCATGTGTAGTATCTGAGGGTGTTATCCCCACTGTCCTTCAGCACAGTACTGACCCCTGCCCCATGTACACCAGACCAGAGTCCCTCCAAACTCTGGAGTTGGTGACACCCCTGGTTAGCAGCTTTTGGCTAACAAGGCTTATAATAGCCTAAGATCTGGGGAAAAGGCCACTTCTAGCCTTGGAAAATGCCCTTTTCTGATCCAGCAAGGTCAACCAGGCAAATGATGGTGTCCCTGAGAGGCCGGTTATCATCTCCAGGACCAAAACACAGAGGGACTTCATGCTGCACAAACAACGGCTTATTTTATTAACCTGCAAACTGTGTCAAAGGGCACAGTTGGCCAGTTTGTTAGGCTGGAGTGTGCATGTGAGCCCTACAGCAGCTGCCCTACTATGACAGGTCTGCTCTGCTACATGTACTCACCCAGAGTACATGCCTGAGTTACACCAACTTGTGGTGGGGCCATGAGCAGGACAGAACACCCATGTACAACCCCAGAACCGTTGTTTGTACCCTCAGCTGCAAACAGAGCCTAAATCCTCACCTACCAAGGCAGGCCCAACCCCTCTCATCACAAACTCCAGACTCAACCCCCACTGATCAGCAGGGAGTGGGGAGCAGCTGATGGGTTCAGCTAGCCACCCAATGGACCCCGGGAGGACCAAAGTGCTCTGCCACCCCAGGGACCTTGGATTATCTCTGGCATAGGTGGAGGGGGCTATCTGACTAAGAAAGAGTAGTGCAACCTCAGGGAGGGATGCTGCAAGCAAAATTTTAAGGGAGGTAAGAGAAAGCACAGCAGTCACAGGAGGAAGATGGAGGGGAAACATGAGAAGAGAGAGCTTGAGGAACAAGGCAGTCTTCACACACAGCCAAACCAATTATTGAACTGACACTGTGGACTTGCACTAAACCTCAGGATCAGACACTGCCATGAACAGGATGGCTTGCTGAGAAGCCCAAGGAGAAGTCAGGCACATCAAGGGAGGGAGATGTGCTTTGCAGCCTCAGAAGCAAGGGAAAGTAAAAGCTGAAAGAGCAGACAGGCTGGTCTGGCCACCAAATCGAGAGGAGAAATGAAACAAGGACACTTTAGCCTAGAGAGACCGATAACCAGCAGCAACAGCATAGTGTTGCTAGCAGTCTGCACCAAGTCCTGGAGTTTGCCCACTTGGGTAGGGGTGGGGACACACAGCCCACCTGTTGCCATAGGGAAGTGAGAGGGGAAGTGCTGCAGCAGCTGCAGGAATATTCTAAAGGCCTGAAGTCAGCAAGGTAAAAACATGGTTATGACTAAGAACCAAGCAGGAGAACTGAAAAGAAAAAAACAGGCTCCAGTGTGAAATGAGGGATAGTTAGTTCAGGACAGAAAAGGCAACAAGCAAAGGCTCCATAAATATGTTAGTAGGAAACAATGGGGAATGTCAGTCTATTTCTTATCAACAGAGAAAACAAAAGCCAGTCCAGCTGGCTGGAGCAGCTAACATGGGTTTTGTTCCAGCCATCATAAAAACACTTGTGCTGATCAGACAGGGCACAGACCATG
The DNA here is from genome assembly GCF_014805655.1 of Passer montanus. Classification (NCBI taxonomy): domain Eukaryota; kingdom Metazoa; phylum Chordata; class Aves; order Passeriformes; family Passeridae; genus Passer; species Passer montanus. The sequence continues at coordinate 16,563,024 of NW_024365381.1, forward strand.
TTTGAAGTGTTTAAACAAGAGTGCAGGAGCACAGGGAGGGAAAGGTCATACTGTGATGGAGAGGTTCAACAATCAGATATAAAGAAGTTACATCCATAAAGGTTTGTGCAATGCAAATTCATGTGCTTAATGCTGCCTACAGTCCCTGAAAAGCTGACAGTTCTCTCTGAGATGGGAGCATAAAGAAAAGCAACAAAGGATAAATCTCATAACCATCTTCAAAAACAGAGAAGAGAAAATCCAGAATTACAGTCTGCTTACCCCTAAGCAGTTCAGGTTTGTCAGTGGTTAGGTCATAACCCTCTAAAGAATAACAAGATCATTAAATAGCTGGTGCAGATCAGTTAAGGCCTGATTACGTTAAGCCAATCTGGTTCTCTTCCCTGACCTGATAACTGGCCTGTCAGATAAGGGAGAAGTGGTGGATATGATGTGCCTTGGCCATGGTGAGGATTTCAACACACTCTCACATGACACACTCAAACAGATTGAGAAAATACTCTCTAGATTAAACTGTGGCAATTGCACAATGGACCACACAGCTGCACTCCAAAGACAATCAGCAATACCTGGCTGTTACTGACAAAAACCTTTAAAACACAGGCTGCAGTAGTCTGTCCTTACTCCTACTCTATGCAAATGTTGTCATTAAGGTAGACAAAGGAACACCGGACTGCAAGCACTTGGCAGGGTTCAGACTTACTCTGATACAGTAGCAGTCCAAATTCAACCAGACAAAATTTATTTAAGGCAAATGCAAAGCATTTTGGCCAATGAAAGGAAAACAGTGCACAAATGCAGAAGAGGGAGTAACATCCCAGGCTGTCATTTTTGCAGCTGTGCAAAATTCCATGGTATAGACCATGAAGAAGCTGCACCATTGTTTTGTACACTAAGGATGCCCTGAATTGGAGTAAGTGCCTAAGGAAAAAGAGAGTACCTTCATCTGCTCTGATGAGTGCTTGAGGTCTTAGCTGGCTTGGAGACAGATAATGTGAAAGGATGGAGACATGGCATAGGGATTTAGAAGAAATGCAGAGAGAATATTTAGAAACCATGTCTCATAGGGCAGGGTGGAAAGTGAGGAATTTCACCAGGGCAGTGGAAAATGTAGAGGGCATTAATCACAGTAACAATGTCTTGTGATGTACAAGAATAGTATGAGAAGACAGGAGACATCAGCTGCTCTCGGTGATGCCCCGAGCTGCTCTTACCTAGCTGCCAGCAGAAAGCGGCCGGCGGAACTCCCACGAGCGCCCTCCCAGCCGAATGGGAAGGGATGGGAGGAGCGGGCGTGCTCCTGCTGCCGTCCCGGCCGGCACCGGCAGGGAGCAGCCGCGGCCAGGGCACGCGGGGCCTCACTCACCCACGCAGGCCATGCGGGCCATGTCCAGCTGGAAGCCGTCGAAGCAGTCGCAGGTGTATCCCTCCGGGACGCGCACGCAGCGCCCGTTCTCGCAGCCGTTCAGGATCCCGCACTCCTCCGCCTGCAGCCCCTCGAAGCCCTCGTAGAGACCTGCAGGGCGGCAAGGTGGGGTCAGAGCAGGGTGAGCCTCAGCCCAGTCACAAAGGGAATATCGGGCACGCAGTAGGACGGTGACTGACCAGGACTGACTCAGGACTGACTCAGAACAGCCAGGAACAGAGCTCGCTCCAAGCCTGGAGCAGCCCGGGCACGGTGAGACTACGAGGCAGTCCCCATGGACACAGTCTGGGTGGGGAGGCACTTCTCTGGGTCTCCAGTACTCACCAGTTTGGCCGGGCAGGTAGCGCGGTGGAGACCGTGCTGGGCCGTGGTGGAGAGGGCTGCCACGGAACTCACTGCTGGGTTCCCTCCGAGGGAAACCGGCCTCGGGGTTTCCGTACTCAGACTCCAGGTAGTTGTAGTAGGGGCTGGGAAGGCCATAGTGGGGGTCTTCCAAGCCCGGTCCGTACTCATACCTAGGTCTTTCTCGGAGCTCAACCCCTCTCTCACTGTCTTCGCTGGCCCCATTACACAGGAAAGCAAAATCAGCTGCAGGTGGTGAGCAAAAAGGAAAGGTCAGTCCAGCCTGGCTCAGGGTCCACTATATGGCCAGAGGGTGTGCATCCACACTGGTCAGCTGAACCAGGCCTGCATTCAGTGCCCTCCAGAGCTGCAGTTCTGTAGTTTGTTGATTGTCAAGACTAGCTCCTGTCTGGGGCCAGCAGGTTCTTGAGCAGCAAGAACCCCAATTCCCAGGGTGCTCCCATCCCTGGCTACCACTACCTCCTAACGTGTGCAGAAGCAGTGGGATGCACAGGGCAACTCTCCCCTCAAGTACCTTGGGCTTGCTGCAAACCAGTTTCAGGTACATTCTACCCACTGCTGCAGCTCAGCCCTGGAGAAGTGTGTTGGGTTACCCACTCCTTTGGCTGGCTCCAGCAGTGCAGAGATCTTATGCAGCAGACCTGCATGACATGACAAGTGGCAGCCCAGCCCATTCCCACCTCTGCTGGGAGATGCTTGCCCATGCCACCCAACTTACCAGAGGACCTGTGGGGACAAAGTGCACAGTTCTGGCCCCAGGCTTCGCCGAGCCGGCAGCAGCACTCAGTGTACGTGGTCTGCTGGCCATGCAGCAGGTCTTGGCAGATGTAGTCAGCAACGGTCTGCCAGCAGACATCCAGGTGGATTTCGTACTCCTCCGAGGCATCTGTCAGTGACACATGCAAAGGATGCCAAGGAAATCATCCAGAAGAGTGACTGTCCATCTTGTCCCAAGAGAGATGACCATGTGCCCCACCTCCTGCCCCCTCCCTGCCCTGGCTGCACCCTGTGCTGGTGCTGACACACCTCAGCCAGACACCAAGTCCCCACCCACTGCTCCCTCTTGGAGGACCCAGCCATGGGGCAGGATGTGTGGGGCAAAGGTGTGCTGCAGTGGGGGATCAGGCTCACCTGCCCTGCTGGAGAAATTCACACACCGGTTGCCAGTGGCATCCAGCACAAGAGGGAGGCTGCAGAAGCAGTGGTAGGAGCCTTCTGTGTTCAGACACTCGCCATTGATGCAGTACACTTCATTCTGACACTCATCCTGATCTGCCCACACACAAGGACAGGGCGATGTTCAGGCTGGCAGATATGAGCAATGTGACCCTTTCCCCTGCCCAAACAGGGACCTCATTGCCCTCAGGCCCTCCCCTCTTGTTCCCCAGAAGGGTCCCAGGAAGCCTGTTACCTAGACCTGGCCCAGCAGGGACAAGTCTGGATATAGCAGCACAGCTGTTCCCCCATGTGCAGTGGGGTGCCCACTGCTCTTTGAGGCCATCTTACCAACACACTCAAGCCTGCTGGAGTCATAGAAGTATCCTGTACGGCAGTAGCACTTGTAGCCCGGCACCGTGTTCAAACACTGTCCATTGCGGCAGAACTCGGAGCCAAATATCTCACACTCGTCCATGTCTGAAAGAGGGATGGAGGGAGGGCAAGTGTCTCAGGAAGCAAGGTGTGCTGGGTGCTATACCTGCAGAAAGCTGTCACAGCACCTTGCCTGGATCACTGACAGGTCCCTGAGTGAGCCCCCCACCTCTCCCACAGGCCCCATGCTTGGAAGCAGAGGGAGAAGCACCCCCAGGCGAAGCAGGAGGAGGGATGGTGTGAGCAGGACACTCACAAATAGGAAATTCATGTGTATCTTAAGCACACAACCCCCATGGAGGTAAAGTGCCAAAGACTAAGCAAGCACTGGGAGATCTGATCAGTAACTGGAAGAGCTGTGTCTAAATGGTCCCCATCCCTGGTTCATAATGAGAGACTTGCACCAAGAAAGAATCACTGCCAGCAACGAGGCATGACTGGAGGCAGGGGCACTTCCAGCTCAACAATACTGGCAGTCTGGGATTTCTCTGGAGTGGGGAAAACAGCAGCAGGATGTTAGCATCCCCCACAACAGGCCTGGGGAGATAGTTTTGTCAATGCATTTTCATGTTTTACATAGTGTTCTCCCTCTTCCCCCTGGAAGAAATGAAAGAAAATGGTGCTAGTACCTGTGAAAGAGACTTTTCCTGAGAGCAGATCTTCCTGGGGAATATAGCCCTTCCCAAGGGGGCAGATCTCTTGGTACTCCACTGACCAAGATAGAGATGCCAAGAAAGAAAAGAAGCGGCTCGTTAGTGCAATCAAGGTGGAGCTGGCAGGCAGAGCACTGGCCCCGCCTGGTGTGGTGGGGCCACAGTCCTACCTGTGCCTGGGATGGGGCAGGGGTAAGTCTCACAGTTGTCACCCCAGGCTGCCCCCACCGTACAGCAGCACTCCTCCTTGGTGATGTTCTTGGCCAGGACGCTGTCACACAGGCGCACGTCACTGATGTGGTAGTAACACTGCTTGCGCTCTGCGCTGTCAGAGAGGTGGGCTGCATGTGTGTCGGAGCCCTCTAAAAGACAGCAGAGCAGGGACGGGATGGGGTCCTTGGCACCCCAACTCAGCATCCCATACCTAGGAGGTCCCAGAGCACACCCTTCACCAGCAGTGTGGCCTTGCCAGGTCCTCACTTTCAGGCTTCTGAGCTCTCCCCAGACTAAAACTTGCCCATTATCTGTGGAGGCTTGTACAGCCCTGTCAGCCCCTCATCTTTATCTCACCCCAGCCATGGCTACCATGCTCCTGCTCTAGCTGCCACCCATGCTCTGCTGCAGTTGCCTACTCACCCATGGCAGCTCGGGGCTTGCACTGCCCTGCCTCTGTGTCATACTCCTCGTGGTCACTGGGGCAGAGGCACAGGAAGGATCCCTCCACATTCTCACAAAGTGCAGTTCCGCACACGGCGACCATCAGCTCACACTCATTCACATCTGCAAAGCAAAAAGCAGCAGTGGGCAGCAGGAGCCCTGCCTCTGCACGGGCAGCCTGTGCATGGTCTGCAGCATGAAGCTACCCTGCAGCAGGGAGACGAAAGCTGCTAGGGACAAGCTGAGAACTGTGTTCACACTGTGGCTCAACACAAGTCTGGTAGAAGCCTCATGCCCTGCTCTTAGTGGATCCAGAGCCTGAATCCAGTTTGCCAAAATCCAGCGAGTTGCTGGGTCACAGAATCATCTAGGTTTGGAGGACTCCAGTTCAACTCCCTACTCAGTTACAGGATCCCACCAGGCTGCTCAGAGCTTTTTCTTGTTGGGTCTTTAAAATGTCCAAGGATGGCAACTGAACAAACATCACAGGCAACTGCTCCACTGCCTGCCTATCTTCACAATGAACATTTTCTTCCTTATAATATACCCTGCCTGTTCTGTACAGGCACCCATTAAAGTGCCTTTCTAGCACCTTCAGTGCCTCCATCCCCAAGGACCTCCTTTCCACCTGGACAGAAAAGGGCTCCATGTTCACTGTTAAACACTCAGTTTTTCAGAGCCTGGTCCTTTGCAATCCCAAAGACCTGCTGTGATAAGGGAAGGGGTTTTGACTCCATGAGCAGCCCTGTCTATGTGTGTGATTCTCAATGTGTGAGAGCAGTCCCTGTCTGTGGTCTGGGAGCCATGACACAACAGGGATGCCAGCCTGGCACCTGCCCATGGCTCTCCTTTACTGACTGGCAGTGATCCTGGCAGACTCACCGATGCAGTAGTGCCCAGAAGGTGAGCTCTCATAGCCACGGTCACAGAGGCAGCGGAAGGAGCCATCCGAGTTCTCGCAGAAGCCGTGGCTCCCGCACAGCGTCTCATTGGCACATTCATCAATGTCTGCAGCAAAGCCCAAAACAAGAATCATCCTAGTCCCCACTTCTCCCAATGGACATCCCTACTTAGGCCCTTTGGCTCTGACCCCAAGATCTGGGACTGGGACAGGCACTCCCTCGATGTGAGGGACTGGGTCTGGCTGCTCCAGTTACTCACCTATGAGTGTGCATGTTAAGAGAAGCTTCCTGCAGCTCTGAGAGCCACAAAGAAGCCATGTGAATAGAGCAATAGGGGCAGGGCGGGAATGGGAAATTGATGGGAAGCATGGGAGGTGACTGGCAGGGGTGGCAGGGTAGCAGTTTCCTTCAGAGGTGTAAAGCGACACAGAGCCTACAAGCTCCAGCTGCTGCATGGAAGTTTTCCTGGAGTAGTTAGAACAGCTATGTGTCCACAGCCCATGGTTCCCAAGGCCAGGAGCAGCTCCACATGCTGAGGCTGAGTCTTAGTTCGGCCCAGCGCCCAGTGGCTGGCAGCAGTTCCTCCCTACTGCAATTTTCCCTGAGCTGGGGGGAGCCTCAAAAACTGCAAAAACCTCTTTGCTCTTTCCTCTTTGCTGGAGCCTGGGCTTCAAATCCAGACCCGCTAGCCTAGCATGCTCTGGTACCAGCAGCCTTTCCACTCACCCAGGCCTGCCAGGCAGGTGACTGGCAGTGGCCCCAGCAAGCACAGCTTACAGGGAACTGAGGTCCAGCCCCAAGCCTGGAATGGCTGTAACCTGCCCAGGACCCTCCCCAAGCGGAAAGCAGCACAATGCAGTGTCTGTTCCAGATGCCAGGAAGAGAGAAGTCTAGACGCAAGCAGGCAGCGCAGCCAAGAAAACAAATTCTCAGCATTATCTGCCTCTCCACCAGCCACACATTTCCTCCTCCTCCTCCTTCTCCCCTGTGCCTCTGGCAGAGATGTCCCACAACCAGCCTGTTCCTGCCAGGGTGAGGGACAGGGAGACCCAGGGCTGTACTCACCAATGCAGTCACCCAAGGGGGTCCAGTGGAAGCCAGGCTGGCAGCCCATGATACAGCGGTAGGAGCCCAGGCTGTTCTGGCACCGCCATGTGCCGCAGATGGCATCCCCGTACTCTTTACACTCATCCACGTCTGCAGGGCGGAGAGCAAGGGGATGAGCATGGTCAGAAGGGGACCCTGTTTGTTCAATGCAGCACCTGGGTCCACCTCAGCTGGCCAGAGGCCTTGAATCAGTGCTAGTCCTCCTTAGAAGTCACCAGCAACTTTGAGTGCTGGGAGCAGAACTGCCCTCCCCCCTGCGCTGGCTTAATTCATCTCCTCAAATTCTGGGAGGCTGATCTCCCCAGCAATGATCTCTCACCCACGCAATCATCAGTGTCCTGGGAATGTTTGAATCCATTTTCACACAGACATCTGTAGGAGCCTTCTGTGTTCAGACACTGGCCTTGTGAGCACAGGGACTTGTCTGCACATTCATCCACGTCTGTGAAATCAAGACAAAAATATAAACCTGGATCTCACAGCAGGGCAGGAAGCAGAGGACAGGACCTAAGGTTATGTTCCTGCCACCCTTCAATTCACCTTGGCAGCTGACTCCGCCAGCCACATTTGAGAAGCCAGGAGCACAAATGCAGAAGTAGGATCCTTGACTGTTGAGACATTCGCCATTGGGACTACAGATCTCACTGTTCAGGCACTCATTCACATCTGCAGAGAGAGCAGAGTCAGGACCGTGCACCCAGCCCTGGGGTACATCCTTCACCAAAGCCACAGGGATTCCCTGTTCCCAGTCTCTTACAGGCAACCCTCAAAGGGCTCCCGGCCCTTTGTTTTCTCATCGTGGAAACAGAGATCTTCCCTGTCCATGGTGAGCCTGAGTTTGACTACAGCCTTATGGATGTGCCATGCATGGTGGCATCACTTGCCTTGGCACCAGCATCCTCCCTGCTGAGAAAGAAGGGGGATCCAGTATGTCCTGGACCCAGAGGGCTGCATGAATGGGGTTCATACCTTCACATACGGTGCCATTGATGAGCTCAAAGCCAGTCTGGCAGCGGCACTCATAGGAGCCCGGTGTGTTTCTGCACTCTCCCCCCAGGCACTGGACAGCAGGGTCCTCACACTCATCCAGATCTGACAAGAGGAAGGGCACAGCACAGAGTGAGGCCCCAGCTCTTGCCACCACTGGAGAAGATCCCCATCCACAGAAGCATCACCCAGCTGTTGGCCTGCAAAGTGGGTTTGAGCTGTCCTCCCAGACCATCCCATCACAGTGAGAAGAGAGTAGAGACTCTGTTACTGGAGTGTGCAGATTCAGCCCAGACTCTTCACTCCCTTCCATCATAGGGACCAGTAAAACACTACCCCAATACCAAGTCAGTGGTGCCCAGTGACAGGACCAAAGGCAAAGAGCACAAACAGCAGGTCCTGCCTGAACACTCTTTCTGTGACAGTGGCAGAGCACTGGCCTAGGTTGCCTAAAGACATTGTGGAGTCTCCCTTCTTGGAGATACCAAAAAACTATATGGATGTAGTTCTGGAAAGAACTGTTGGTGGCTCTGCTTGAGCTGTGTGTTGATGAGATGAACTCCAGAGGTCCCCTCCAGCCTTAGGCATTCAGTGATTCTGTGAGCACAGGGATACTGTTAACCCCAGTGTCTGTCTCCAGCAGAACTCTGCTCTGCATACAACAACCACCAAGAATCCAATGCAGAGTCATAGTTGTTGACAAATCCTCTCTTCAGCCAACTGCACAAGAGTAAACACCAGAGCAACGCAGCACCAGCTGTACCTTCCGAGGCTCTGCTTTCTCACTTGCCAGACTTGTCTACAATGTCCTTCTCGTGGAAGAGCTGTCCAGGGGCCAACAACAACTCTTACCCAGCTGCAGAGCTCTCCACAAACCCTCTCTCACCCAGCTCTTCCAGACCTTGGCCAGAATCTGCTGGCACTCTGAGGATTTTGCTCACAGCAGAGGAGAGAGGGATACCTTCCCTCGCACAGAGGGCTGCAAGATGTCAGCAGACTGCCTGCAGCCCTTGAGGAAGGGGCAAGCACAGGAGAACACTTCAGTGACAGGAGGTAAAGCTGTGAGACTGGCAGCTCCGAAGGTAGGGAGGAACACTTTCCTTTTTGCAGAGCACTGAGTATGCCACAGGCACAAAGAGCATCGCTCCCTACCACCTCAGGGCAGGATTCCCAGCTTTTCAGCCTCAAAGGCTTGCAAGAAGCAGTATTATCGAGTCCTTCTGGAGAGGAATCAAAATCTAGTTTATTTACAAAAAAACTATCACAAAATCCTTATCATGTTTCAAATATGAAACCTAAATCCACAGACAAGGCCACCAGCCAAGGCAGGGAGGAACATACCATCCTGCCATCAGGTCAGTGTGACCCAAACAATATCAAACCCTGATAAGATGCCCTCATGAAATGGCTGGGGCAAGGTGGCTGAGATGAGGCAGCTCATGTGGAGTCTTGGGAAATGGGGAGGGCAGATGTTAGGCATCAAACCACAGCTCTTCCATCACAGCCGAAAATCAAATGCAAAATAAGTTCATTTTACACTGACTTTCTCAAACATCAAAACAGAGGAGAATTAAAGGGAGGAAAACTTCCCTCTCCTCCCCTCCTGGAGGCCCGCATACAGGGGGATCCTTCTGAGAGTCACATCAAAGGCAAGATCTTACATTTGCCAGCTACGTGCAGGCTGCAGGGCTCTGCAGTGCTCCAGAGATAAATTCTCAGCACGTGGCCATTCTTTAAACAAATATCTTTGCCAGCTCTGCCCTTTCCCTTCCCTTGCTCCAAACAGAGAATTTGCATCAAGCCATCTCAAGCCCAGGATATCCCCCACAGTCAGCCATCAGAGATGGAGTTTTTCTGCTTGTGCTGGGGCAGTTGAGCTGTAAAGCTGGGACTGAGCACTCGCATGTCTCAGCACTGCAACCAACACAAATCAGTGCTGCTGTTAAGTCTCTGCCAGCATATCTGGCACAGCAGAGACCTTGTTCTAAGCCTTCCCTTTTAAACATATCCAAGTTATATTAGGGGCTGGGGAAAAATTATGAAACCTGGGTGCTCACAGTCTCTCCATGGGCTGTGGACCCAAGGTTTCTCCTTCTGTTGAAGACCTACATTTGATATATATGCACACAGTTCTGAACTAAAAGACACACAACTCTGCCTATGTTTACAGGCCTCCTGTACTCCTCCGGCCTTTGTCAGCATCTTCTAGATCATCATTGGTCCAGGAGTCCCCATCCCTCTCCTGTGTGAGCAAAATCACCTTCCTGCAAGTGACATCTGCTCACAGCCTTCCATGCTCTCTGCTGAACAGGAAGCTAAAGAGCTGGAAAAGGATCCTGAGACTAAAAAAGCCCTCATGTCCCACCAGTAACCCAGCTATGGCAACGTCTCTTCCCTCATTTCCTCCAGCACCCCCTCCTCTGTTCCAGGGGAAGGGATACCTTCACACATGCTGCCATCTCTGGAGACAGCATAGCCGGTGTCACAAGACATGCAGGAGTAGGAGCCCTCAGTATTGAGGCAGAGTCCGGAGGGACAGGGAGCCCGGGCTGTGCATTCATCGATGTCTGCATAAACACATGAGGGAGAGTGGGGGTAAGAGGAAAAAATGCAGAGCAAGCATGACCAGGGACACGTGTGCTGGGGGAACTAGCCAGCATGGTGGCCAGGACTCAGGCAGAGCCAAGTGCTTAGGGAGAGCCTAGGGAACCCTCTGGACTGAGTGTGTGACACTTCAGAGTGTCTGGACACATGGCTCTTTAGTACCTTGGCAGCTCTTCCCATCAGGTGCCACCTCGTAGCCCCGGTAGCAGGAACAGCGGAAGGAGCCTTCCAGGTTGACACATTGTCCATGAGCGCAAGTCCCCTCCATGAGACACTCATCCACATCTGTGTGATACAGCAGAAGGCAACATGGCATGGCAGGTGCTCAGGGCAGTCCCTCCACACAAGCTACGAGTGCAATATGCCCTGGCCAAACAGGCTGGCTGACTGCAGGAGAAGGATGCTGCCTGTGCCCCTGCTCCTTTTGAGGCTTACAGGGAGCACTGCTGTGGGGAGCAAGGGTGCTGCCCAGAGGCAGCCCAAATTTCTCACCAATACATCTTCCATTCCTGGGCCGGTAGCCAGCCCCACAGCTGACACACTTGTAGGATCCTGGTGTATTGACACATCTCCCACTGGGACAAGAGCTGGGATCCACGCACTCGTTGACATCTGCCAAGAAACACAGTTCTTTCAGGCTCCCAAAGGTAAACAGTGCAGCAGTCTCCAGTGTGTCCTCTCCAGCTGCATCCTCAGAGTTTTCCTCCAGGGCACAGCGATACCCAATAGGAGTTGAGATGAGTTTGCTGGGGCTTAGACAAAACTCTTACGGCCCCACCTATCCCTCAGGATCCTACACCCACATCTGAGGGCTGACATAAGTCAGCAGCAAAACTCACTGCTGCAGGGTGTTGCCAAAGCCAGGAATGTGCATGGGCAGAGAAAGGGATCAGAGAACATCTGTGCAGGGCCGTCTCATCAGGGCGTTTCATAACTATGATCAGGATGCAACCTCCAGCTCAGTTGTCCTTAAGGCAAGTGCTTTCTGGAGGCTGTGTGTGGGGAAGCAGCATTCTGTGCATGCCCTGTTTCCTGTACTGCCTCCTAAAATAGCCTCCACTCTGTGATGGAGGTGAGCTACTGAGAAAGGGGAGTCTTTGATCAAGCACAACATACATTGACAAGGGTGAAAGCTTTGAAGGGCCCAGGTCTTGCCATGTGAATGGGATGCAGTGGGGATGGTGGCCTGAGTCTCTCCTGCCTACTCTCCCTGCAGTCCACCTGCCAGCATGACAATTTTGTGACAAAACCAAGGTGGCATGAAAATATATAGCCACGTCCTTCCACAATGGGAAGCTGGAATAGGCTGGTCATTGGGGAACTCCATGGAGAGATGGGAGAATCCTGGGAGAAGTCCATTCCCTCTGCCCAGGAAAGCCTGTTCCTCCTGCAGCCAAAGGAGAGGACAGGCAGTCCTTGGGGAGAGCACAGGGCAGACAAATGTGGGGGTGTTCTACCTCCCATACAGGAGGAGACACAGACTGATGAGAAAAGGAAGTGTTCAGCCATGTATAGAGTAGGTTGGAGAGGCAGGGGGTGCTGGGAACAGCAAGCTTTACCTTCACACTGTCCTCTGAGGCCCATGGCAAAGCCCTCCTTGCACTGGCAGTGGTAGGAGCCAGGTGTGTTGATGCACTGCTGTCCTCGGCAGATAGAAGGCTGCTCACACTCATCTCGGTCTGGCAACACACAGGGAGACAGTCCTGAGTCTTCCCCCACCAGCATCAGGAAGGCTGGGTGGGGGAGGAGGACCTGCTCCCCCTGCAGCTGGCTCCACCCAAGGGATCTGTGCTGGGGCTCTCCTCTATCCTCCACCTGCCCAAGCATCCTCCTAGCCATGAAGCAGTGATCAGGGCTGGCATCACAGACTCCTGCCTGGATCATCATGGGCAAGATCCTATCCCTGAGCAAGCAGGAGAGTGATTGCCATGGATCAAGCTGTCTATGGCAGGCCTGTGGGAAGGGAGGATATGCAGGTGTGCATGTGTGTGTGCACATTCATGAGAGAGTGTGAGGCTGAGAGAACAAACAGGCCTTGGAGAGATGCCCTGGAGGCAGCTCTGTGTCAAGTGAACACTACTTACCCTCACAGCTTTGCTTGCCCACCGACACAGCCAGGGTGTACCCAGAGTAGCAGAGGCAGAAATAGGAGCCCACACTATTGATGCAGCGACCTTTTCCAGCACAAGGGTCTTTCAGACACTCATCTTCATCTGCGACCAGGCAGGGAAGGAAGACCAGCAGTCACCACCTTCTGCACGCAGCCCCCTGCCATGCCACCTTGCAGCAGTGGGCAGGGCCTCAGCAGAGCTGCCACAAGACCTTCCCCCAATGTCCAGAAGCACTGAATGGGCTGTTGAGGCCCAGAAGGCAGAGCAGTCAAACCATCAATTGCCAACCTACCAATGCAGCGGAGGCGGCTGGGGTCCAAGGTGTAACCAGGGTGGCACAAGCAGCTATATCCCTCTGGGGTCAGAACACAAGCACCAGCTCCACAGGAAAGGGGTGAGGAGGCACAGCCACTGACCGCTGCAAAGAGAGAGCACAGGGTTGGGAGCAGCACCAAAAGGGTGCATGGAATCTAATGTCTGCTTTGTGTCCCCAGCACCATACCAGAAGGCTGCTTTTTCCCTTCTTGGAGAGTGATGCTGAGCCTGCTCCTCTCCTTCAGAGAGCCTGCACCCACGGGACAGCAGGGAGGGCACAGCAGACCCTGCCACCTCCTGGGGCTCCTGCGGCCTGAGCTGGCATGCCCCAGTGCCGAATATTGCTCACCTGCACTGCAGCCCTATGCCTTAAACTAGACCTGGCAGCAGAGCCAGACACCTGACACCTGATGGCGTTCCTTTTGGGGTGACAGCAGGGCCCCCCGCCTCGCACCACGCTGCTAAGCCGAGCACAGGCAGAGTGAAGGGGCAGCGAGGCACCACACACCCCTGGGCATACAGCCAGCCGGGGAGGGAGGGGGCAGCCCAACCCCAAACAAAGGGCTATTGAGGAAGACGCATTCCTCAGCAAGGTGCCTCCGCCAGGCCTGCTCCCCAAGGTGCTCCAGCCCCCGGCGCAGGGCAGGGACCACACTCCCAGGCACTTGAGCAAGCCTGGAACAACAGTACCCTTGTTTCCGGCGCAGTAAACAAGCCGCCCCGCAGCCACATGCCTCCGCGGCTCTCCCCCCTCCCGATGAGTCAGCTCCGCCGCGGCAGGGCCGCAGCCACCGGAGCCGGCCGTGGTTCCCCTGGCCCGGCAGCCGCTGCAAGGGGGCTGCGGGCGGGGAGGGACTCGGGGATACAAACGCTTTGTTCCCCATCGAGCTTCGCTCCTGTGACTCCCCGCGGCTGGCCGGGTTTCCCTGGCTGGCAGCAGCTGGGCCCAGGCTGGGACAAGAGTGGAAGGTCAGGGACTTTTCTTTGGGAAATCAAAGGAGACATGTGGGCAGATAAACAGGCTGGTTAAGGGGGAGAGCCCCTGGGCAGAACTTAGGACATAATTTCACTGTAGTACCGGGCAAGGAAAATCCTCTTGATGGGTGGACACACACCCACCTGCTGGCACCTGTGTTGGAGCAGCAGCATCGGGACATAATTTCACTGTAGTACCAGGCAAAGAGAGGCAGGAAATCCTCATGATGGGTGGACACACACCCACCTGCTGGCACCTGTGTTGGAGCAGCAGCATCCCAGGTGGCAGTGGGGCCAGGCTGGCGAGGACCATGCCAGAACTCCTCTTCCTCTGCTGTGGAAGGAGAAGACAGGTAAGTCAAGCTACCTGATCCCAGGCAGAGATGACCACCCAAGATTTACCTGTGCTGGCTGTCCTGGCAACCACAGCACCAAAAGAGAACATAGGAAGAGGCTGCAGGGTGGTTGCAACTCTATTGTCTTATTATTTAACACAGCCTCCTTCACCTTGCTGGATATTCATCACCTCTCCACACTCCAATAGCCCCACGTCAGCCACCCAGTGTGATGGGTGCTGCCCACAGCCAGCCCAGCCAGGAGCCCATCCTGCCTAGCACCGGGGGCTGCCATGCAGAGAAGGGTGACCCTTGGGGCAAGCCCTGAGCTCCCAGTCTCCCCACTTTCCTCACTGACCCGTTCTCTTCCCCACACGTGGCTTGCCCTCCCACCAGCCTGGCACTCACCTCTGTGTATGGCAGGCTCTGCAGTGGCATCAGCAGTTCCCTGGGGACAGAAACATAGGATACTTGTGCATGGAACTGGGATGCAGCACCCCTGTGACATTTTCCCACCCACCTCCTGGCTCCTCTTTCTCCCCAAGGTCACCATCCTAGGAGGAGAAGCTGCCCCAGTTGGGTGCATCTGGCAGGGCCACTCTGTCCTGAGCACATTATCCTGAGCAAAACACAGCTTCAGGCCATGCCCCATGGGCCACCCACAGAGGGACTGTGGCAGCACACTGTGCAGGTGAGAGCAGGGCACTGCTACCAGGCAGGCACCTCCTCAAGGTGGCCAGGAAGGTCATGCAGGCACGGCAAATATTGCCACTGTCACCAGCAGCTCTGGAGATCTGAGGACTGCTGCTGCTTTGGTCTGCATCAAGAGTGCTCCATTACCAGAAGGGTGTTTTGTGCTAGAAGCTCGCTCTCAGCATCCCCTCCTGGCAAACCTATGGCTGCCAAAGGAAATGCTGGAGCACAACCTGTGTCCCAAGTCCCTGCTCCATGGAGCTTTCCACAATGGATAAAGAAAACAGGTGACAGAACAATATAAGTTCCAGACTTCACATTTGGAGGCTTTGGTTCCAATTTCTGCCCTGTCTTGAGATTTCTCACATGTACTTGACCCAAGTTACTTCATGTTTATAAAGCAGTGACAGTGGCAGTGCTGTCCCTTCCCTCAGAGGTGCTGTATATGTCTGAGGGATGAGCTGATATAGCAAGAGGGCACAGAGAGATGTGCTCAGGAGAGATATGGCCAAACCTCTACCGACAGCATGGATCAAGAGGCACACTTTTTTCAAGTGAGACTCAAATAAATTCACACAGCCCTAGGAGAGCCTAGCAGAAAATCAGTCCCCAGGCTGCTTCCATCCAACACGGAGAATTCACACAGCCAGTACTGGAGACTCCTGCCCTGACTGCTCCAGTGATGTTTCTGCGACACCCACCTCAACACAGAAAGAGCTGGCTGTGAGCTGGGCTTGAGCAGGACACTGGGTTCCATGAGAGAGGCACGCCTAAAGCTGACTACAGCAGTTCCTCTTATCCTGCTGCCCATCAGCCCTACAGCCAGGCCAGTCTGACAGTGAGTGCCCACACCTCAGCTGTGTAAGTACAGCTGATATTAACTGAAACTGGTGAAAGCAGAGCAAACTTGAATAAAAATGCAGCAGAGACCAGAATTTCAAACCAAAATCCTCCTTGATGTCCTTTTATAGTGGGATAGATCCTTGCTGTAATTCACCCTTTTGCTCCTTAGGGCTGAGTTCATAATGGATAATCCCTCTCTTCTAGAGCTTCAGTCCCTGTCAGATGCAGTGTAGACAGGGCTGGAGCCACAACTCCCATACCTGCCTGGTTGAACAGTGAAAAAGAGTGTAAGCAGGAATAGAGTTATAGGATGTTTTGGGTTGGTAGAGACCTTAAAGATCATCTAGTTCCACCCCCCTGCCATAGGCAGGGACACCTTCTACTAGACCAGGTTGCTCAGAGTCCCATCCAATTTGGTCTTGAAAACTTATAGGGCTGGGGCATCCACAGCTTCTCTGGGCAATCTGTTCCAGTGTCTCACCACCCTCACAGTAAAGACCTTCTTCCTAATATCTAATCTAAATCTCCACTCTTTTAGGTAATTTGTATGACATCCCACTTCCAGCCCATCCAGCTACCACAGATGCATCGAGCTGTGGCAAGACAAACCTTACTCACCTGCACAGCAGGAGAAATTTCACCTGGAAAAGGAAACAGTGCATCATGAGTAGAGAGAAGTCAGATAGGCATCCTCCTGAAACCCTGACTGCCCTAACTTCATCTCCCACCTGTAAGACACTGCCATTCTATCACATTTGTCTGCAAGAGCTTGTTCCCAAAGCTGACACACCTGGACTCCTGGCTCTGTGCCCCAGGAACAACTGCTCCAGCAAATACTGGCACAAGAAGTTGGTCACACTGCCTTCCAGCTGGGCTGGACAGAAGCCCAAGGACTGGAGTGCTAGGCTTGCCATGCAGGCCTGAGGTCCTGATGGAGGCAGCCTGGCCAGTCAGCACCAACTGCAAAGATGCAGTTGCAGGAGCCTGAAACACTCAACCTTCTTTCCAAAGACTTGAAGACCTAGTGCCTCATGCCTCAGGAACACTACAGTCTGTAGGAGCCCTTTGCAGCTAGAGGTCCATCCATGGCATATGACAGGCCCTGAGAAGTTTTCCACCCTTGCTAGGGGCCCAGATGGAGCAGCTTTAAGCAGTAGACCCCACACTACCCTGTCTTGCTGAGGTGCCAGGGTGGAGGAATGCCTCCAGGATGCTGCCACGCAGGCTGTCCTGCAGTTGCTGTCTCCTCACTGTCCAGTCCAAAGTCCAGTTGCTGTTCTCTCCTTGCTCTTCCAAGCTGAGGGGCAGCTCTTCTGTCTCTGCTTTCCTCATTGACAGTCGGATATCAGAGCTGGAGTAGGTGTAGCCATGTCCTGCTGGGCAAATTTCCTTGAAGGCCTCTGTGAAGGAAAATAAAATCAAAACTTTAGAAAGCAGAGGTTGGAGGCTGGTGGAGGGATCACATGGCTTACCATACCCAGATACAATGGGACAGTGGAATAAAGGAGTGAAGATGGGTGGCATGTATGTGAGTGCGGGGTGGCTTACCATACCCAGACACAATAGTGGGACAGTGGAATAAAGGAGTGAAGATGGGTGGCATGTATGTGAGTGCGGGTGCCAGTTTCCCCAGTCCTATAATTTTCTGTAATTTCTAAGAGTTAAATTCTTAAAGAAACACATCTCAATTGCAGTGGGTTGATGCTTCAAGCAGAAGGAATGTGCTCACAGAGCAGTGTGGATTTTGTACAGGCATTCCCAGACCCCAAAAATGAAATCCCTTCTCATGGTCAGTACTGCTAGAAACAGGACATGCCACAGGAAGGTCCAGGCTGAGCAAGAGAGCAGATAAAAGCAAACCCGGAGTACCTCAGCACTGAGCACTCTACACAGCACTCAAGATACTGTGCTTAAAACACCTGAACATTTTTCTGGTCCCTGAGGACTTTTGTGCTTTCCCTTCCACCCAATCCCATGCTGAGGTACTCAAATTCATCCTCACCTGTCCTTCCTCCCAGCAAAAGATGTAGGATAGAAAAGGGCTGTTGAATAAAGCCAGGCACACACATGGTTGTGTTCTCCCTCTGGTACAGGGTGGTTTCCCATCAGGGACTTCTCATCTTCCCAGTATTATCCAGGTCTGCCTCCTGGGTTCTGTATCCCTCTCCCAGGACAGCATTTGCACTGCTCAGCTCTGGGTCCTGCAGCTGTCTGCGTTCAGGCAAACCCAAACCCCAGTGTAACCAGAGCAAAGCTGAAGCAGGCACATCTCACCTGAGCCGGGCATGGGGCACTCCTCGCAGTTCTCGCCCCAGCCCTTGCCCACGCGGCTGCAGCAGCAGATCTGCTGGGTGATGCGGTGCGACAGGGGGAAGGTGCACACGCCTCCGGCTGCCGAGCGGTAGCACAGCCCCTGCTCCATCGACACCGCTTTGTCCGCTGAAACACAACAGCCGCGTCAGCGCCCGAGGTGCCCCGAGCTCTCCAAAGAGAACGGGGGACACTCAGCTCTCCCCCTTGGCTCTTTCTCTGCTCGTGCCTCCAGCCTGTTCAAGGGCTGCCCTATCTTCTCTCCAGGACACCCCCTGGCCATCAGCCATTGGGTCTTTGCCCCAGCAGTGTCATCCCTAAAACATCCAGCTCATGTGGGAGTTTTCTCATCCCAGGGGGCTGTGTCCTCTGCTGCCACACCACACGCACATTCCCTTTAGCCTCTTCAGGGACCATGCAATGTCCATGGAGAATGATAATGCATGATGGGACCTAAGTGCATGAACAACCCAACTCAGGTACCCTGAAAGGAGATGTGAAGCATGCTGTGGCTTCCACTCAGCCATGGGGTCCTGCTCAGGTCCCTGCCCAGAGTGAGGGGTTCCCTGGAGCACTTACAGATGCAATGGCTACGGGATGGGTCTAGCATGCTTCCAGGCTTGCAGGTACACCGGAAGCTGCCACGGGTGTTCATACACTCGGCATCTTTGCAGAGGCCCTGCATCAAGCACTCATTGATATCTGTGGAGAGAAGAGAACCTGTCAGATGTGAAGAAACTGAGGGTGTTCTAAACTCCCTACCCAGTGCCTCCCATTCAGGTGCTGTGAACCAAAGGGGTCTCAGCTGGGCTGGTGTCCGAGGCAGCCGCCACACCAAGCAGCACAGTGGGGACCTCTGTGGTGACAATAGTCACACATCTGCAGAGCTTGCTTGCTGCAGCTGCAGGATGGCTTGTGGGACTTCTTTCAGTCCTTGTGGAAAACAGATGTGGCAGCTACGGTGAGCCACTCTATCAGGGTCACTATTATCATGGTTGTTTGCAAGCCAGGAATGGTGAGTCCTGTCCTTTCTCCTGATTCCTGCTACTGCTTCCATAGAGCTGTCATCCACAGAGGATCCTTGTTGAGAAACTCAGTGCCAGCATGCAGGGAGGGCATTGACAGATCCCGTCCAGAGGCAGAGGGGTGGTGGGCCAGGCTGTGGCTTACTGTGTCTTCTTCTAAGAATAGGGTGATCAAGTGTGAAGTCATCACATTCAAACCCTGCCTCAAGTTCTGCCCCTGACTCAGCACTCATCAGACACAGTCTTGGGGAAGGAAGCCAGGTTTATCCTAGGGAAACACCACTGGGTTCATCCATTTGGCCTGCAGTAAAGGCTTTCCTACAGCACCATGTAAGAATGTATGAGCTAAGCCAGAGAAGACAGCATTTGGCAAAAAGTGCATTAAGGAGAGCTGAGGGCAGTTTTCAGACGCAGAGTAAGGAGGAAGGTGTCCTCATGGAATAATGCAGCCTCCTATCTTCACTAAAGATCTTGGCCCAGAAAAGTCAGAATGCTGAAGACATGTGCTGTGTCAGGAGACACAAGCAGTGCAGGAAGAGCTGGATGAGACAGAGAGCGGCAGGACTGGGAGCAACGTCAGCACCACCCTGAGACAAGCTACAGGAAGATATACTGCAGGCTAAGAGGTGAAAGCCATCAGTGAGAGGGTTTGGGGCCCACTCACTGCTCACAGGACAGCTCTGAGCTGCCAAGACCAAGAAATGCCAACGTGATGCTAGGCCAAAGACACAGGGCAGTCCCAATGCCAGGGTGCATGGCCCTGGTGAGACCTCAAGTGCCCTCAGAGCACCCAGTGGTGCTCTAGGGACTGTTTCAAGATGGATGGGGTTGAAGACTCAGGAACAGCTTTCCCAGCACTGCCTTATTCCTCAGAGCCAAAGCACTACTGCTTGGTGGAGGGGGCTGTCTTGTGAGACACGCAGCCAGCAATGACAGCTGAAGTTCCGACTTAATGACCTAGAGGTCCTCCCCAGTCCTGTGCTCTTAAACTCCTCCATTCATCCCACCAGCTGCTCCATACACAGGTGAGACATACAAGGGCCATGAAGACCAGGCCAGAAGTTAAGTCAATCAGCAGTACCAATGCTACAGAGATCTGCAGAAGGACAGGGAGGAGTAGGAGTAGGATTTGGCTGCACAATTGGGGGTTTGCTGCTCTGTACCAAGCAAAGGACAGAGTTCATGAGAACAACCAGTGACCAACCCCAAATATGCTGGGAACCCCACTCAGAAAAGACATTAGAGCTCTCTGGAGGAGCCTTGTGGCTTATCCCTGTCACTCCACAGCATGGTCAGAGTGTTATATCATTCTGACAGACCAACTGGACAAAGTGTTTGACCCCATATGAACAAGGGGATTGAAGGGATTAGAATAATGAGAGCACAAAAGCACCAAAGGCTAGGCTTTATATCCTTAATTTAAAACAGGGCCACATCCAGGCCTCATCCCAACACCCTCTATGCTGCTGTCAGCCACAGTGGAAGTCCCCACTGGGAATAAAAGCAGGCAGGTACACTCAGAGCTACACACTCCTACCCCTGCAACATGCCAGGGTTAGGGCTAGCCTAGAAGAAGAGGCCTCAAGGATCACAAACTGAGATCCATGTGCTGCCTCAGCTGCTTTTTTCCACCCCACACAAGCCTGCCAGTGCTCCTCAGAATCAGGCACACTGAGTCAGGCAGCCTGTGGGGGAAAGGTGCAGGCTGACCAGTGCTTGGTCAGCAGAAAGGACTCAGGTCAGCAACAGACACCAAATACACATATTGCCTCCCAGGACTTACAGACACCAAGGTGCCAGGGTGTGTCATGTGCAGTGACTGTTTTGCATGCACACCTCCCTACCTCTGAGCCTCCAGGACCTCTTCCAGTGCCATCCTTCCTGCTAGTCCCAGCAGCACTGGGAGGATCCCTGGCTGGCTCTGACAGGCACTCTCAGCTCACACTCCTTGCAGCCTTGTTCTGTTCAATAGGATGCAGCAAGGAGAGGAAAGGAGATACTGGAAAGGTGAACTATTTCTTCCTCTGCTGGAAGGCACTAGAGAAAACCCTTCCTGTCCATACTGAACAGAGGAAAGTGGGCTTCTGCAGGGTCCTCCTCCAGTCACAGTTCCTTAACAATAACCTGCAAAGCCAGGTAGTTGCTCCTCCTACCTGGGCTGGCAAAAGAAGGCTCCATGTAGCCTCTCCTACATCTGTCCACCAAATTGCTCACTCTGGGCCCTAAAGTGAGGTGCTAAGGCTTCCTGTCACACATTCTGCTGCATCAGTAGAGAAGGGAATAGCACCTTGAAGCAGTAGTGTCTGAAGAACAGAACTTCTCCAGTCCCGCTTATAAAGGAGCATCCAGAGGCACAAATCTCTGGTTCATGCTTTTTCCTGTGCAAAAACATCTTCCTAGCCAAATCCACACTGTCATCTCCCTCTGCTCCTCCCTGATCCACAGGGGACAGAAATCCAGAGCAGGCACTGCAGATCTCTGCTTTCTGACATGAGTCCTTCCAGCTGCTTTGTTCCTCCAACTCATATTTGATGTCTCTGGGTAGCTCCTCATAATCACAGCACTGTCTGTGGCCACACAAGGGATGAGATCTGAGCACCAAGATGAATAGTTGTTGTGTTGGTGAAAGTTCTCCCTCAGGACGATGTGGGGAGGTTGAATCATTAATTAAGTAAGCATGGTGGAAAATCCCAGCTAAAAGAGATGAGTCACTGGACTGCCAGCCCTGGGTTTGCTCCCTGCTGCATCTGTGAGATGACACCTCTCAGCTTATCGGGGATCACAAGAAGGGAACAATAAAATTCCTCTTTAGTCAGAGGACAGAAAAACACAGTGTAGGCCCAAGAAATGCCAAATAAACATGAACCAGAGAGAAAAGGGGAGAGATTGGTGTCTTCCTCATATGGAACTGAGGGACCACAGAAGTGAGAAATGGATCAATCCTGGCAGCATGGGGCAGGCAGGGGAGCCCAGCAGCAAGAACAAGTGACACAGTCAGAACGGAAGGCATCGCTTTTATGGCAGTCTCCCACTTGTAAATGTTCAAATTGGCACGCTCCTACTTGTAAATTAATAAATTAACAAGCTGATAACCTTCACAAATATTTTTAGGAAACAGAATTTCTGTTGCTTCAGACCATGGAAGAAGTGTTTTTACACTCACACTTAGCAGAGCATAAACACAGGTCCTTCTGGGTCAGTAGGACTTAACAGGGGAGTTCTCTTGTACTGGCCCAACTGTGTGCTCACTGTGCTTGTCAGCAGAGTCACGTAGTCCTCTGTTACCTGGTTTTCTTTCATTCTTGATGAGAACATGAAGATTTTTATAAGTCACATTCTTTGCTGAGCTACACCAGGGATTTAGATAAATGTATTTTGTGTAGATAATTTCAACTCTGACAGTGAATGTGAGAAGGAGAGAGACAGAAGAAAGCAGCATCCTTACCTTGGCAGTGGCTCCGGTTCAGCCTTTTGTATCCCTGGGGACACTCCACCTGTCCATTCTCAATCACAGGGTGTGCTGGGGAAAAAAGCAAACAGTGTGGGACACTGGCAGTAGAGCCAGCCATCAGTGTCCTCCCTTCTCTGCCTTCCTTCCAGAGGGGAAAGGGTCCCTAGGCCTGCCTTGGATGGGCTTCTGATGACTCCCAGGGCAGAGGGAAAGGTAAGAGCAGCCACGTCACTCATGCAGTGTCTTCTGCTTCTTGGCAAGTGCCAAACTGGTGACCCAGAGGCGCTGCCTGTGCCTCATATCTACCCCTGTGTCACTTTGTGTCCTTCTAGGTCAGTTTGGATAGCCAGGTGGCAGATGACAAAGGAGATCAGAGTAAAATGAATGGCTGAAGTCCTTGACAAGCTGCTGAAATGACAACTCAGGCCCTGTTTATTACATTTATTTTTATACTGCATGTGATTTCCTGCCCCAATCCCTCTCATCAAAGAAAAATTCAGATTTCTGCTTTAAATAATTTTGTGGGTTTCAAAATGTTCTGTAACACGCACAATTAAACCTCTCCAAATTTTTTAAAGGCAAGTAAAATGTGGCCCATAAATTCCTAGGAAGTCAAATTTAGGCACTGAATTTTGGAGCAAGGAAAAGGGAATTCGAGTGGATGGGTTGGGAAGTGAGTAAGAATGGGGTGGGGTAGGAAGAAGGGTACTTTGCCTAAGGTAGGGATTTTCCCAGGGTGGGGTTCCTTTTAAATTTTCTGGATCTTTTGCTTGGGAACAAGGAGTGCATGCAACAGCTAAGTGACTGCCCAGCCATATTCTAACCACTCTAATTTCCCCTGCCTGGCATCAGTAGCTCTCTCCTTGGTGTCATATGTAGAAAGCCCTCCATGGCAATAGTCATATCGAGGGTCTGGCAGATTCCTTACACATTGCAGCTTCAAGAACCAGGGACAAATTGGGACCATCCTTACAGCAGGAGATGCTTGGCAAGAGCCTGCAAAGTTTAAGACCACAAAGAAAGCCTGCAAAGTTTAAGAACACATTCTGTGAGAGGAGAGCAGGCATGCCCATAACTCTTTGTCCTGAAGACTTGAACTCTATAAAGCAATTTAAAGCCACTCTAGGACAGTTATTTTAAGGCAAAAGTTAGAGACCAGCCTCCTAAGATAAAGATGCTTAGGAAATAAAAGACAGGAGAACACATCATTACCAGCCTGTACCAGGAAGGAGAAAAGAAAATCTGGTTTTCTCAGGTATATTAAATGAAGCTACAAGGTTTTCCATATGTACATTGATCCTGAGCAGCTGAGTGAATGACAAAGACAAAAAAATCTATTTACCCCCTTCAACAGTTTAGTCACGAATTGTAGGCAGCAGGTGCTAACAAATATCTGGATGTTAGGGATGAGGGAGCTCCTGGTGATACTGAGAAATCCTGGGTACCTTCCAACCTTCTGGGAAGGTAAAAAACACCTCTGGCTTATGGGCTCCAGGCTCAGTACCCCAGTGGGATTTCAGGTCCTCCCACACCATAGCTTGTGGGCTCGGGGATGCCGACAGGCATTAACTGAGCTTGGAAACATCTGTCAACCTCAGCACAATGTGATAACAGACACTCAAATGAAGCACCATTGTTATGTGCAAGCCCTCTGAGCAGAAGCCAAGCATGCTGGAGATCAAACAGTGATGACATGTCAGAGCCATGCTCCCCCTCTGAAAAATTTGCAGAGAAACAGATTCTGCAGCATCCCTCCAACAGATGCTGCTGGGGAGAGGGCAAGGCTGAAAATGTCAGTGGTGGGCAGATGAGTTGCAGGTCTGTGCAACCTTAGCACTTACCAAACTCCAGTTTGGAGAAACCCCTCTACTTCAGCAAATCACTTGTGAAGCTACGGACAAACATCTTAACTCTGCAAAGAAACCCATGTTCCCTGGAAAGAATAATTGTAATGTAATGTGAGCAGATCTCTCTGTACCAAGAGGGGAACCAAGAGAGTTTTGAAGTGTTGGATGGAGGCTGCCAGGATCTGTCAACAAGGGAAGACAGTGTGTGGCTGCAGAAGGATATAAGCTATTAACTCTCAGCTTTGTGCTTGGTTTCTTGAGTAGAGGACTATTTCCTTCCACACACTCAGATGTGGCTGAATGACAACAGAGATGGCCAAAACCTCCTGAAAAAAACAGCCTAGGACACTTGGGTTTCCTGCAAAGGGGATCAGCATCCAACCTTCTCTCATGCAGCTGGTAGGAGGCTATTCCTCTGGAACCCACCAAAAGGAAAAAGCTAATCTGATGATCAGACAGGACAGAAATCTGTTGCATCCAGAGCTAAAGAGGCCCCAGTGTCCTGTGTCTGTCTACACTCTCTCCAAGAAGGGTTCTCCCAGAACCTGACACTAGAGATGGAGCAGCTGAGTTACATCTGTCATGCAGACAGATTTCAGGCTTGCTGAGGGCAGGGAGCCCTGGTTCCTGATTCAAGAGTGTGATTTCACAACCTTGCCTCCTGGGCATTTCAGCCATGGGGACACTGTGCCAAACCAATGTGGTCACCAGATAGCTGCACATTAGGAGTCCCTCCTGGCTCTCCTCACTGCTTCCTCTAGCTCTCTGCAAGCTCTGCAGGCACCAGGCATCCCTGTCAGGGCTGGGCTCATACAAAGGAGCATGCATGCAATAAGCTCACAGGCTCAGAAAGGAGGTGAGTGTGAAGCAGCCACAGCCCAGGACTCCCTCCAGCATCTTTGTCCCTGGCTAGAAAAATACTCAAGTAGATCATAATATGACAGGAAATGAGTACATGGAAATTGGGCAGAGAGGTTTTGTTGCCTAGCAGGATAATCTTTAAGCAATTAGGCTAATTTTTCATCACTTCCTAGGAGAAGAGATTTTATTCAACAGCCCTGGCTAAACTGTCTGGAGAAGCTCAGGGTGGTGGTGAAGTGGAAAACTTCTCCTAGTGGTGGTAGGCACAAGGGTGTGAAGTGAGACAATGTTGGATGAGACATTACATTAGTCCATACAATACCACTCTGTTAAAAGGGGAAGAAGCAAGCCTGTGGTCAGATGAGAAGAGAGGAAATGCCCATTTCCTGAAAGCTAGCCCCTTTATTTTGACTCTTTCCATCTACCATACTAAAGACATCAGCTGACTGAGAAACCTTGAGGGTAGCTTGGTGCCTCTGCTAGTCCTGGGAGGTGAAAGGAGCAGGAGTGAATGGTCTCATGACACCTGGAGAAAGGGAGATGATGGACTCAGTCAAGCCTCAGCCTGCTTTAGTGTGAAGTAGAGAAAATCAGCCTCCACTGCACAGAGGATATGAGCTGCTGGGCTCAGTGGCAGAAGAGCAGAGCAGCTTGGGCCCCACAGCAGCCTCCAGAGATGTATTAGAGGTGCCACAGCAAGAAGCAGGCTGTGGCTGTGGGGTTCAGCTGAGTTCTGAGGCAGAATGGACATGAGGGAAAGAGATAAATCCTTCTGTCTAGCTCTGTCATGCCTGCTCTCCTCTGGATGGCCTGTTGTAAGGAGGCTCCAGCAAGACTTTCTCCAATGCCCCAAAAAGAATTATGCTAGTAGTGGTGGGGAGGACATGCACCAGTGCTACATGTGCGATACAACACTAAGGCCTCTGGCTCTACTCATGATCAGTAAAGATCCTGAAGGTGCAAAAAAATGCTTGAAGGAAGAAGACTCTGATAATTCCTTTTTGCCATTTGGTGTTTCAACAGAGAGGTCCATATTCTGCTCCCAAGGTGGCTTCCAACTCCAACAAGGTACCTAAAACCCCCTAGTTTTGTAACACTGTGCTGCTGTGTGCTGCCAGGACAATGTTGTATGTGAACGATGAGCAAAACAAGCACTGTGCAGAACAAAGCAGTCCTGAAAATGCTGTGCTTTCCCAGGTTTCCCATTGCTTTCTGTGGTGCTGGCACCACCTTGCAGAGGTTTCAGCTTCTTTCCCCACCTTCAGCCTTTCTTTATTATTTCACACAGACTCCCAGTGGCCTCTGTAGCCTCCTTCCTATATATCCAGGGAATTTTTTTCCTGCATCCTACCCCATCTGTTCCCAGGAGCAGACCAGGGGGTTGATTTTCAAGGGGCATCCTGTGGCTGTTCCAATGCCTGCAGGCGCAGCGCAGGGGAGCGCGAGGCTTGCAGAGCCACTTGGCGTTTGTGACGATGACGGCTCCACGGGTGAGCTGCCACCCCTCTCACAGTGGGAGGTCTGTTCGGGGAGTGCTGCGGGTGCCAAGCCAGACATTACAAGATCCAACTTTCCAGTGAAATTCAGACTTTTCTCTAGGACAAAAAACTTGAAAAAACACGTGGAGTGGGAATAAAAACAAAACAATAGCCTTCAAAGACTTGTTTCTTAATGCAGTTAAAACCCATAGGAGGAGAGAAAGCAGCCCAGGAAGATCTGCAGTGAGCACAATGAGTGGGTGCACAGCCCAGCCCATGCTCAGGCTGACTGTAGCTGGAAATAAGGGACAGGGGGCACTGAGAAATCAGGAGCTAGAAAATGCAGGTTTACTCCTGCACCCAGAAAGTCTGTCATTTGCACACAAGGGTGAGCTTGTAGCTTCTGGCAGTACTGCAGATGGTGTCCACTGATATGGGTGTTTTCCTGGAAGGCTGCTGGTCCCAGAGGTGTGTGGTCTCACGGACAGAGAGGAAGTAGAAGAGCAGGGCTGTAATCCCCTCTGGACAGAACTCTCTGCTACCAGTTTCCTTTATCCCCCTGTGCCTGAGAAGGGCCAAGACTTTGGGAAAACCAGTATCCAAATCCACAACTGCCGTGGGGTATGTGTTGACCTGTAGCTCCAGTCTCATTGGGTTTAATTCCTACAGACCATCTTTTAATATTGTTCCAACATGTTCTTTCCACAGACCACTGTATCTACCAAAACAACGTATGGTCTGGCAGGAAAGCAGGAGTAGCTCTGCCCAGCAGTGTACCTGCTGCTAGCCCTGCATCCTGAGCTTGCCACAGGACAGGACATTGCTTCAGTGCAGCTTCCTCACCAGCACTGCTCAACTACCGTGCTGGCTCCTGAGCTCCCTTTCAGTCACATCCTAGTGTTTCTACTTCAGCTGCTCCACCAGCCTCTAATTCTCTTTTCCTACTATCAGTCTTCTCCAGGTTTTACTTTCCAGCTCCTGTTTGCCCCTACCCTTCTGTTCTAGCCTTTCAGTGTGTGTTCCATTGCTTTCTCCAAGTACGAAAGACCCACGAGAGTCACTGAATGTCTCCACATGTTTTATCCTATCTTGCAACACAACACATTTCATCCACCAAATTCTGGCCAAAGCTGAAGGACTGCAGCTGCATGGCAGCATGCAGGTGTCCTGCCACCCTCCAGGGCCCTGTCTCTGGCTCATCTCTTTCTTTCATGGACCAGGCAACAGCCTTTGCTCCAACAGCTCATAGAGCAAGCTCTTGGCTCTCCCCCTTCTCCCATGGCTCTCTGACATGTCATGGGGGTCCTGTCTTTAGTTCAACTTGCGTGAGCAACAGCAGCTCCCAGGAACTTCTACTATAGCCTGCTGGAGCACCCAGCTCTGTGCCCACTTCTCTGAAGACAACAATATACAGCCCCCCAGCAGCAAACCACACAGCCTGAGCATGGCCTAGGAAATATCTAAGGCTAAAGTAACACTCACTACAGAGACTCCTGGCTAGGTCAACCCTTAATTTTGGACTCAGCTTTTAACATGGTCTCATTAGGATGCAGACAAAGCATTTTAGTGCCTTGGCTTTTCTGATGCTGAGCAAAACATAAAAAATAGCGAGGATTGGTCATGGTAAGTTTGCTCAGACAGATGCCTCCCTCCTATTCATCTTCTCTGATGTCTTTCTGCACACAAACACGTACCAAACATGAAAGCTGCAGACGATGGAGACATCCGGACGTATCCAGACTCTACTAACAATCAGTGTCTCGGGCAGACAGTCAATCCAAACAAGTTCCTCATTTGTCTAGCTCTTGCCTGGCTGCACTTCTGTACGTTTGTAAGTGTTTACACTGAACTAGCTTCTGCCATTTCTGTCTCTACTTGCTGGAATTAAATTCCCAATGCTGTCAAGTCTGCTCTGGTGCATGCTTCCTTGGGACACATGAGAGTAAGGAGCTGTCTCTGAAGATCAGAATGCTAAGAAGAAAGCTGGAAACATACACTGGACATGTTATCTCTGTGCACGAGACACCAGATCACTGAACTACAGCCCAGTGACTTTGAGTGAACACAATACAGGCCAGCAAGAGCAGAAGGCAGAAGGAATGTGAGTGTGGGATGTGGTCTACAGGCAGGAAGTGCATGGAACAATGCCTTCACACTGGCATGGAACTGGAAACCCTGGCAGACAAGGCACAAGGCAGTGACAGGTCACAGTGCTTGGCGGCTCTGTTAAAGAGGTAAGGTCACTGAGAAAGATCTGTTTTGCTGAGTCCACTCTGGGGCCAGCTATCTTGTGTATGAAGACAACACGCCAGAGAAAGGCATGCCATCTACCTGGGCTCCTCACTCCACAACACCTGGGCTCTCTTAAGCTGCCTCCATCATGTGTCTGCCTTACAGCTCCTTACACCAGGGGTGGCCAAAGCAGGAGGATGCTTGTATACCATTGAACAGGATGAAAATGGCTCCTTCAACTAGCCTGAATTCCTGCCAAAAGCAAAAGAGCCATTAAGTCTCCAAGGAGGAACTTCATCACCCAAAGCCAGAGGGAATTTCTTGTGGCAAAGGAATATAAAAGACCCACATGGATACATTTTTCATATCTCCCTGGAATTAGTCTAAAAACAAAAGTCAGACAAGCATCTGTCCACTCAGTGAAGACCAGCAGTGACAACTTGCCTTGAGCTGCAACTGCTCCTGGGACACAGAGTATGTGTGGAGCTGTGAGCTGTGGAGTCTGCTGGCAGCTAGGAGTCAGGTCTTAAGTGCATTTGTCTGGCTGACTGCAAGGAGCACATGGGGGTATTTTGTGTCTGTTTTCCCATCTTAGAAGCCTGTAATTAGACACATTTTGAAGCTCTAAGTCCAGCACAGCAAATCATTGCTGCAGCTCTGTCTGCATTCTCTCAATCACCTTGCACCTTGCATGGAGAAGGAGAAAGGAGGTGCAGAGTTTTTGCATCAGTCTGCAGCCCAACGGAAGGATTAAGCAGCCCCCCTGCTTCCTAATGGAGGGGTCACAGAAAGATGGGTGAGAAACAGGGAGACTGCTGTGGGATGGGGAAGAGAAAGCCATGACTGGGGTTGTGAAGGTCAGGGACAAAGAAGAGGGGATGAGGCCTGTGTGGGGCATTTCCTTGCCTGCACTGAACCTGCAGACTCCGGGGTCACCCCCACACCACAAATGCCCAGGACTTTTTTGGGGCTGGCACATGGGTGAGGGCAGGCAAGGAGCAGCATGGCCAAGGCCACAGCACAGCCATGCAGCTTGGGAAGATGACAGCAATCAGAGCTCCCAAGATCTGGACTGGGTTCCAGGATGCTGACAACCTCGTCTGTGATTGCAAGGAATTTGGCTCCAGTCAGCACTACCCCTGGCTGAGTAGGAATCGAATTCAGGGAGGATAATGAGACACAAATTCAGCTCTTGGGAATGTGTGTGTAAGCGAGCAGGAAAACTCTGAGCAGACCTAGAAGTCACCAACAGCACACTTGCTTACAAAACCTGCTACCTTGGATACCTACACTGTATTTCAGGAGTCCAAAGTCTCCTGAAGCATGGGGTCTGTTTTCTTCAGTTCTTTGATCCAGCGAAGGGATGTGATTGAGCAGGCAGGCAGCAGTGAAAGGGGACAGGCAGGAAGGCAGGCAGGCAGGGAAGAGGTGAGCAGCTCCCTGCCCACATTCCACTAGGGGAGTGTACCTTGCCCTGCACCACACCCACACAGCACTGGATGCTGGAGCCATTGTGCCCACAGGACTGCCTCCTCTCCAGCCAGGAGTCCTCCTGTATGGCTTCTCCACAGCAACACAGCATGTGACCGTGGTGCAAGGGGCCGTGCTCGTCATGCAGCACCCTGAGCAGAGCAGATGAGGAATCCCCATCTCCTGCTAGATCAGTCTGTCCAGCTCCCAAGTGCAGCAGAAACAGAGCTGGACGCCCATGCCCCTGGAACGGACCCCGGGTGTGCTCCTGCCAATTGTTTGATGTAGTGTTATTTCCAGAGCCCCTGCCAAACCCGTGTTGGGCCCAGAGCAAGCCCGTAACTCTATAGGGCCAAGTCTGCAGCCTCCTTCTCCAACCTAGAACTGCACCTCCTAAAACCACGGCTGCTTTTTTCCTGTTTCTCCCTCGGAATGGGGCTAGCATGGTGGGAACCATTGGCCACATGAGCCTGGGACAGCACCCAGCCCAGAGCACTGTTCCCTGGGGCAGCAGCTGGCATGACCCTGCACTCACCTGGGACGTGCTGCCCATCCCTGAGGACCTTGGGCCAAGGAGAGCCATGTGTCAAGACCCACAGCTCTGCTCCCTGCCTCGGCTGCACGAGGCAGCCATTTTTCTTTGCCCGACGAGGGTGCAGGCTGTCCCTGGTGCTGTCCCAGCTCCTGGCCAGCAGCAGTACTCACCTGGCCGGGGGGGACAGGCCAGGCACTGGTCCACGCCCCAGAAGAGCCCCACACTGCCGCAGCAATCCTCCAGCTTGGTTAGCCCTGGCAGGGGGTTGGTGCACTGTGGAGAGAGGAGCAGATCAGGCTTCTGTGGGATGCAGAGGAAACATGCCCAGCTGGTAGGAGAGCAGCAGAGCCAGCACAGGGAACAGCTGTCCGGGGTCAGAGGCTGGCACGGCCCTCTTGGCACAGCTCCGCACTGGGACACAGCAGGATCAGGGATGTGGATTAAGATAGTAAAAAGTTGTGCAGACAGAACCTCCCTTGATTGCACCCTTCAGAGGGGAAGGGGCCATCAAACAGAGCAGAGATGAACCAGAGATGATATCACCTGGCAAAGCCCCAGAATCAGCCCCTTGCCTGGCTGATTAGCCTGTGAAATGGGTGCACCGCTCCAGCCCGGCAGGGAGCTTGTTGTCAGGCACTTTCTTCTGCTGAATGAGCCTCTCTTTCCCCCGCTCTCGGCAAGGCCCTCTGGATTACAGGCTTCCCCATCAGAGCGGAGCCGCTGGGCCACAGGCTGGAGCTGGCGGCCGTCCAGGCACGCGTGGCCGCCTGCCCAGCACTCGCATACCGAGCGGCGGGGCTGCGGCGGCCGGGAGAGGCAGGCACCCCGCCGAGCTGCTCACCCTCTCCCAGGCACGGCATCCCCCCGCTGGGCCAGGTGCGAGCACAGCAAGGGTACCCCCTGCCGCCCCTAGAGCATCTCTGACAGCCTCTCCAGGCACCCGTGAGCATCTTCGTGCATCATCATCCTCTGCTCCTAAGGCTGCAGCACTGCCATCTCCCCACAGAGAAGCAGGGCTTTTCCAGCCCCTCGTTCTGATCTCCTCTATTTTTGCACTAGAGAATGGATAAGAATATTTCCTGCTAGAAATGACTTGGATGGGAGTGACTGAAGGACGGGATGGGAACTAGGAGCAGCCCCCCCAAAAAAGGCTGGGGAGCAGTGGGGAGGGGGCTGAGTCCCAGACTGCCAGGCTGGGGGTTTCTCTGAGCATGAACTGCTCTGGGGGAGCTCACAGGTGTTCCTATGGGTGCCAAAAACCTCCAATGCTTTTCCAGTGACGCAAGAGAAACATATGGGGAAAGACAAAATAAGAAATTACGATGACTGTGGGACAGGGGTGAGAAAGTCCCTCACGTGCATTTGCTTCCCAAGCCCCAGTCGAGCTCTCCAGGAAGGCATGGTTCCATGGAAATCAGACTTCCATTTATCGTCTGAGAGGGAAAGGAATTTTCCTATGTTTTATACGTTTCCTACAATAATCGCAGAGCGTGGCTGTAAATGTTGCTATAAATAGGGCACCCTTTTAAAACCAGACTGTGTGTGAAAGCCATCAAGTCTGGGCTGTGCTGCCCCAGGGCACAGCCTGGTCAGGGCAAGGCAGTGAGGTCTCTCTGTTGGATCAAAGCAAGGAATTTTTTTCTTCCCAATTACTAACACATTGCTGCCTGTACCCATGGCACCTGCATGATGCCCATGCTGATGCTGAACAGCTTCACAGAATAAAGCCACCCCCTTTGTCCCCAAAAGCCAACGCTCCCCTACCCCAGAACAAGAAATACACAACACTTGAAGATGACCTCTTACCTGCCCATGGAGAGCCTCCCGAAAGCATCTCCCCAGCAGCCCTGGGGCTCTCTGCTGTTGCTGTCTGCTCTCGGTGGCAATGCTGTTCCCATTCCCATGGGAATAGGTGTACCAGGGCACAGCAGCCAGCTGAGGCACCAGGACTGCCTCAACACTGTTTTCTTCCGACGCCTCTGCATCACCCCGCACCCTGGCCACTTGGTGAATTTGCACGATGGCTTCTGGAGGGTGGTTGATGTGGACATTCACCAGAGAAGGATTTAGGGAAGCTGGAAGATGAGTGTATACCACATTTGTGACAATCTGGCAACAATTTGGCACCCAAATAGTATCATCATGAACAAAGTCAAATGGGAGGAAAGGTAGATTGAGCCCACCAGGAAATCTAGAGGAAGACTGCCTCTAAGAGAAAATATTTCTCTGGCCTAAAAAGAGGACAAACCTATCAAAATTTCCACAAGAAACTATGGAAACCTCCTGTCTAACAACCTGGCCTGAAACAGCAAGCATAAAGAGGTAGTGGCTTCCTCAGGCCTGTTAAAAAATATCTGAGAAGCACACAAGTAGACGTAAAATGTGGAGCCTAGAGCCATTGGCCATGCTCACCAAGCTGGTTGGACAAGGGCAGGGTATATGTGGAGTGCCTCATGGAGCTGCCAGCTGGGGTCTTTGGGACTCTTCCTCCTTGCTTCTTTTCCAAAGAGGGAGCTGGCAGGTGGCAGAACTTCCCTGTGGAGTTGGAGGGGCACCAGCATTCATCCCGGCCCACACAGCGCCCTCCATTCAGGCAGGGGATCTGACAGAAGTCTGCAAGGCAAAGAAAGGTTAGCTCAGAGGAGAAACTGAGACACTGGCTCTAGCCAAGGGCAGCTGGGGGACACCAGGCAGCTGCACCTGGACAGCACTAACCCCATGATGTCTCAAGGACCAGGTCCCCATGCTCTGCTCACAACTGGAGTCATGGCTGGAAGAAGATGAACCCTCCCTTAGGCTCTGGGGCCACAGCCAGGCTGGGGCACCCATGTCCTGGAGGCTGCCAAGGTGGTGTTGCTGACACAGCAGGATCTTTTGGAGTGGCTCAGGAGCCATGGCAGCCATATGTAGCCAAGTCTGCCTAATTTATTCACTTCTGCATCGCCCCCTCCCCACTTGGCAGAGTTTTTACTCCTAGCCCAGAAGGGAACTCAGCAGGATGGGAGAGGCAGACAGAACAGGCAGAGAGCCACATCCTCAGAGCCTGTCTCACATCCAGCCCTGGCCCTGCCAGCAGTTCATGTGGGAGAAATGTGGAGTGGGACAAAATAATCAGGAGCAATTCATCTGCACAGTCTCAGAAAAAGCATCTACAGATGAAACCAAAGTCATGTCCTTTCTGACCTCATCATGCTTGGAGCAACCCAGAGCAGTTCTCAGTGTGAATTAAACTCAAGCAATGCAGGGGTTCCTTGACAGATTATCCTGACTCATTTCAGTATGAGATGAGACACTGCTGCTCCACATTCCTGACTGGATTGTCAGGTTCATCCCAGGGGATGAACACCCATCCTGTTTCAAGCTCATGTGCTCAAGCCCAGCACCCAGTTTAAGGGGAGGAGACACATTGCAGAAATCTCTGTGAACACAATCTTCCATCAGTGTCCACAACAGCAAGACTTTTCATTCTCTCAGGAGAAGAATTTGCATGATATAGAGGCACTCAGATGACGAGTCCCAACAAGTCCAGCATGTTTCTCCCACCAGCTTGCTCCAAGACAATGTGACTAACCCCCAGCTGGATATCCCAATGACTTGATGAGCAATCCCAGTGGTTCTGAAAGGTGAGCAGTGGTTTCAGAGAGCCCTGTTTATAAGAACAGTTTGCAACCTGCAGCCAGCTCTCCTGGCTGCCATGTGAGTGAAAGGAGAGAACAGGAGGAAATTAGGTGATGAAAGTCAGTCCCAAGACTGGATGCCAACTAAAGCAGAGAGCTGGCTCTGAGAAGAAGGGGGTGGTGAGGCTTGGCTGCAGGCCTGACTCAAGCACATACAGCCCCCTCTACCCAGGGTGAGATGGAAACAGGATCTGCTTGCCCAGGAAAGAGAGCAACGAGGCAAAATCTCTCTTCCTCCCCCAGAGAGAGAGTAAGCCCCAAAGACCCCAGAAGACATCTTCCAAGGCCTACTGAGAGTAGCCATCACTTCCCTTCCCTACAGCAGCCCAAGCCCTCAGTCTGTAGAGTCAGGAAAAGCAGGAAGAGAAGAGTGGGGAGACAGGCAAGAAAGTAGGTGGAGGACATGGGAGTGCTCACAGATGCGGAAGCCAGATTTGGGATCGTGGTCATGCCCCCCTTGGCTATAGAGAGTGGTGGTGTCTCCTTTCTCGCAGCTGTTGTAGCAGCGCCCACTCTGGCACGTCTGTTTGCAGATGGTGGGTGTGAAGACAATTTTTATCTTCCTAATCTTCTCTGTCAGGTTGGCCCCTATGAAAGAAAAAGAGTGCTAACTGGAAACAGCATCTCCAGGCTGGGGGAGCTGTTATTTGCAGCTCAAGCTGTCATTCGTAGCTCAAGCTCCAGCGCATTCCCAGTGCAAAGAGGGGTTTACGTCCCTCCCCAGGGTTGTTGAGTCACCATCCCTGGAGGTGTTTAAGAAAAGACTGGATGTGGCACTTAGTGCCATAGCCTAACTGACAAGGTGGTGTTACATCATTGATTTGACTCAACGATCTTAAAGATCTTTTCCAACCTAGCTGACTCTGCAATTCTGCGATTCCGTCTCTCTTTGCCCCTGCTCACTCCAGCCTGTTTTCTGCTCCAGCATCTCTAAGAGTTTGTCAACATATGAACGATGGCAAGCAGCAAGTTCTGCCAATTTGGAGTGGCATAACAGTGTGAAGGGACACACATGCACTAACTTCATCATAAAGGGAGTTTTTCCACTTTAAGCAATAGTCTTTCTCCAACCACATAAGTAGTCAGAAGACTGGCTGCTCTTAAACCACTGGAAGTCTTCCCATATAAACACACTGTCATGTAGAAGAGAGAGCATCAGGTTTTAAGAAAACCATTGTCACCCTACAAGTGTCCCCTGACCTCCTGCAGCTATCTATGGTCCTCCTTCTGGTCCCTCACCATTCTCCCACATGATGGTAAATCACACTTAGAGCTCTTAGGGACTTGTGGAAAATGGTCAACAGACTGAACTGTTGTGTAACCAGCTGGCTTGACACCCGAGCCTTCCATCCCACCCCAATGGGACAGTCATGTGCTGCCCTTGCTGTGCCCACCCCACTCCCTGTTTCAATCGCCATTTTCAGACTGCAGCTTCAGACAGGTTCATGACCCTACTCATAGGGGCTGAAGTGCCACATGGTGCCTTCTTGGGGAACCACGGCTTCAGGAGGGAACCAAGCTGCAGAAGACAATTGGCACCTGTCCTAGCTGGAAAAGCATTGAGCTCAGCATCTGCATATCCCAGCAGCCTGGCCTAATCCCTGCTCATGTCAGAAGGCATCAAAGCAGCAGCCAAAGGGAAGAAATAGATGTTGGTTGCACAATCTGACCTTGAGAGCTGCTCAGACTGAGGAGTAAGCTGGGAGACACCATTCCTACAGACTGAGGCAATTCCCCTCGGGGGAAGTGTGCTGGGGTGATGTTCAACATCTCTGAGATGCAATTGTCACATCCCCCGGCTCCTGTCTTAAGCCATCAGCATTTTGCTTCCCTGATGTGTCCTCCTTCAGTAGGGCCCCTTTCTTTGCCAAGCCCAGCAATGCCCATGCTGGCCTTTCCTTTTCATTCCACTGAGCAGCACAGTCCTGGGAGTCAGTGGTTTCCTGGGGATCCCAGTTAAAGTGTTTCCCTTTCCCATGACCCCAGCAAGAAGCCCCAAAAGAGTGACAGCCCTACAGACCTTACCTTTTGCAGACAAGGTGTGCTCCTGGGAAACAGCGTGTGGGCCAGATCTGCTCTGCTCATGTCCATTCCCATTGGGAAGTGCATTAGAGGTGAGCTGGCCATTGCTGGCTGGGTAGCGACGGACAGTCCTTGACGACCCTGTGTGCTGAGGGGAGACAGGAGAGCCAATTCTGCTCTGAATCCTGTGGAAGAGAAACAATGGACCAATATGCCTCACAAGTGACTGCACTAACCCACAGTGCCTGTCCACCAATGTACCTTGCAGCAACCTTCACTGCCAAGCTGCCTGAGCTGCCACCTGGACACAGAGATTTGTCTACCTGTGCAGGATCCCACTCTTCCCCTACTTTCAGTCATCACCATGGCACACTGTTTCCCTCTAGGAACCATGCCCCATGTCCTGAGCCTGCCAGGACACGGTATTCACCAAGACACCCTCTCTGTACCATCACATCAGGCTGTCCTTCCACAGGGATGATTCAGCTGCCTTGAAGAATCTCTGCCTGCCCATCACACTGAAGATGTGTGTTGTTCCTTGACCATAGCAAACATAAGCAGCTCCAAATACGCTCGTTCTTATGGTGGAAGCTTTCACAGGACCTGCCTTTCCAGCCCCAAACAAGCACTAAAAACACAGTAAGACAGTCAGGGCAGAGGCCAGACCAAGCAAATACACAAAACCTGGCCCATGAGAGTCACAAACAAGAGAGTCACAAACAAGAACTGAAGTCTGTAAGGGCAGTTACAACTTTCTGCACTAACTGCATTCATGGCTTTTGGTACTCTCGGGGGACTAAGCACAGAGAAGCCATCCAGCTCACAAGGTCACATCTCGCACACATTCTGTTATAAAGCCATGCAGACTACAAGGAACAGCTCTTTGTGAGGTATCTGTGAGATATTGAGTATATCAATATCTGTGAGATATTGATCTACTGCACTTGCTCCAATTTCCTTTTACTGACTGCAGCACTAAGCCTCCAAGAGGGTACTCTGCTTTCCAACAAAAGTATCTAACTCTCACCTGCACTACCTGCAAGGAAAAAGGTTTGGTACAGCCAATGGCCAAAATAAGTTGGCTGCCCATGTGCTCCTTCAGTTTCTTGAAAGTCTCAGCCTTGGTTGCCTCTGAACATCAATCCTGACAACTCTTCTGCATACCCTGTGCAACACCTCCATCTCTGATGAACTGGCTGAGCAAAGAGTGGCACTTCCAACTGAAGTGCCCAGAGAGGTCTATCCCATTCTGTGGTTTTTGCCATCTTCCCTGTCACAGTCAGCAGAGATGTGTTACAGTGTCTACAGGGAACACAAATTTCTAAACCAAACAGAACTGGGTGATTCAATGAGAATTGGCTGACAGCAGCTCTGCCTTGCAGACATTCCTTGGATAGCTTGGAATAACAATAAGATCTGGGGAGATGGAAAGGGAGCTCATGCTGTGCTGGTATTCAAGCAGGTCAAGAACAACACACAAGGTAACTGTCAGCCAGCAAGCCCGAAATCAGCCCTGAACAATGGAAAAGATGACACACAGGTCAATTAACTGGCAACTAAACAAAAGGAATACAAAGTGACGTCAGAGCCAAGGAAGTCTGTGAAGAACCACTCTTGTCAAAGCAGTCCATTTTCATAATTTGATAGAATTAGACACATGCACACCAACCATCTGAGAGCCTATGCTATTTCAATAAAAAAATAAACAGGCAGTACAATGTCAATCAGGCACATGTAAAATTAATAACAAACTGGCTGTGAAAGAGAACACAAGAAGTAGTTGTCACTGGGGAGGGAATTAGATGGGTTCCAGGATGATCAGTATGAGGCCTGGCATGATTCAAGAATTTCATCTGGAAATAAATATTTTTATTTCTAAATAAACATACAATCGACATTGATAATGTGTGCTGCTGACACAAAAATTTGCAATGTGGTGTATCATGATGAGAACAGAGCAATCACACAGAGCAGTTTGGATCTCTGTGGAGGGTAAATACATCCCAGCAACATGGGATTTTAATAGAGCCAAATGCAGGATTACACTTCTAGGAAGAAGGAATGCAGGCAGCAGCTGCAGATAGTTGGAGATGATCCTGGAAAACAGCAATTCAGAAAAGATTTCAGGGCTAATGACAAGCAATTAAATATGAACTGTCAGTTCAATGCCCTGACATTAGGACATTGAAACACTGCAAGAACAGGGAGGTATTTTTGCCTCCCTACACGTCCTCATTACAGGAGGGTGGATACGTGCTATAATATCATCTTAGCTGTGATGTAAAATATGTCACATCTTCTAAGGGATGTCAAAAATATGGAGACAATACAGGAAAAAATATGACAGAAATAATTGGGGGACTGGTGAAAATGCCTTTCTGTAAAAAAACCTAAAGTACTCAATCTCTTCAATTTAGGATAAAGAAGAGGTGCTGTGATTAGAGGGGACAGGCTTCTCCACAGGAACAAAATGCCAGGTGTAAAGGGCTAACAACATCTGCAAACTGAAGCCGAATGATTCCTTACTAGAAAGCATTCCTACATGCAGCAGTATAGCTGTCTTCCTTCTGCAAAACCTCAGCGGTGGATTCCCAAATTCCCGATACATCTCTTCAACAGAAGAGAGTGTGCTGACAAAAATATTTCTTGTCTTAAAATCAAGATATAAACTGAGATGAGGACAGCAAATAGTGCTTCTTTTCAATAATCAGAAAGGCTAGCCAGAATAATGAAAGTGAACCTTATTTCAGTTCTGCTTCAGTCCCTTTCAGAAGCTCCCCTGAGATTCTGCAGAGCACCACCTACCCCAGATGGCCAGGCCAGCCAGGCATGACCTGCCCACACATTTCTGAGCTACTAATTCAGCCCTGCAGCCAGAAAAGGAACTTCTGATGACTGTTGTGTACTGCTTTGTCACCTGGTGTGCTAGTGCTAGCATTGTTAGTGACAAAAGAAAAGCCATATGGAACTCTAGGGAGGCTAGGGAGGAGCTACCAAACCTTGGAAGTTCAGGCACATTTGTTTTCTGATCTCTAGTAACAGATCCTAAGCACAGTGCTATAGGTGAACATGGCTGGGATTCCAAGGTCTTCTACTGCAGAGATGGAAGCACCCTGAGGTGCATTCCCCCAAACACCAGTGACTGTCCAAGTGCTGGCCCTGAGATCTGAAGATTCACTGGGTGAAGGTGGCAGTAGTATAACACAGAGAAATATCAGCTCTTCTGCTTGAAAACCCTCACATCATGTCTACCCCTGAGAAAAGGGAGCATGCTATGTGCAAGCAGCAGAGCTTGGCTGGGCTCTACACACTGCCTGCCTGAAGGAACGTCACCCTTTGTCTTTAGGAACATCTCTTGTCATTCCCAGGATTACCAAATTTTGTAACAAAACCCACAAAACCCCATAACAACAACATGTGAAGGGCTTTAAATAAAATAATCATTAGCATTTCAGTTCCAAAGAAAGAGGGATTACATGACCTTACTACAAGGGGCAGTGCCAACTTCAAATAGGAAGAACAGAGTAGGAACATTACTCTATGGTTTGCAACACTTGAGGAAAAGTCATCCTACTGCAATCCCATTGGCAAAGCATTCCAGTGTGAGTTGAAACAGGGAGGAGGTGTGGGGGGGGGGGGTCAGATTTGCTTTGAATTAATTTGTTTATTTGGTTCTATTCTAGGCGGATGAGCACTGGGATTTGTGGACTGAGTTGAGTAATACCATTCAAGCCCGGGCTACAGAAGTCAATGGCAAAAGGCATCTTTCCATCTCAATTTGTCATGCTGAGCAGCTGGCTCATGGTCAGGGAAAACAAAGCAGAGTTTTTCCCCTCCAAACCTTCAGAGTCAGTCCATGCTGGGCAGACAGGAACTGGCTTGCTCGAGGTGTCTCAGGAAATGCACCTGAGCTCACCACAGCAGTATGGATCTGATCAGAAGCCATTAGCAATCCCTGTCCATTTGATGGATCTTAGTAAAAGCAGGGCCAGATCTTGGCCAGTTTCCAGGGATCTGCACTGCCACAGGTTCTCTCAGTGGTGTGGCTGTCCTAGGGGGAAGAGTGAGGATGGGAAACAGATGGGGTAGCTCTGAATCAGCAGAGTGTGGAGCTTGTGTTATCATGGAAGCTTGTACCTCCACCTGCTTGAGAAGAGGCAATGAAGAGGCAGAGGAGTTTGACACTTCAAGCACTATGTTCCAGTCACTAGAAGTCCCAGGGCCTCATATTAATTCAGTCTTACAGCCTCCCTCAACATGGTATCACTCACTTCCACTCCTTCAGCCAGGCACATGGCCAGCACAGATCTCTGCAAAGAGGCAGTGGTCTCTTCTTTTACAGACAATTGCCTGCTCTTCATCCATCAGAGCTGCTGACAACTTTCTCTGTGTCCGGCACAGCCTGTAGGGCAAAATCAGCATGCAGACTCCTAGGACACCTCTCCTTCTGGCCTGTCCTGTAGCACCCACCTCTGGAGCTCACAGTGGCAGTGGTCCAGGACAGAACATGCAGCAAGGAGGGAAGGCAGAGGGAGCAGAGTTTTCCTTCCAGGAGCATGGGTGTGAGCGCTCCTGCTGATTTCTACCAGCTGAAAGGTCCAGCTGAGAGCTGAGAGACCTCAGTCACCTTCACATAGAAATACCTAAAGGTATTAGGTGCTTATCAAAATTAAGAGATGTGGGATGGGAGGGAGCTGTGCGGACAGACTGACCCACATCTGCAATAGTTCAAAACTATCCAACATGCACCTTCAGATGCCCTATTCTGAGGTGCAGGTCAATGGCTGGATTCTCTATAAGCCTGAGGACACAGGCTAGAAGTCAAGAGAACTAAGGGAGGTCTGTTCCCCTACATACTAGTGCTACATATACCTGCAGGACCCAAATAACACCTGTATTTCCTTCAACAAGGGATCCCACACATTGCTGCAGCACTTTTGTGTGTAAACATTTTATTTTCAATGAATTTTGGTACCACTTGAACTCTGCTCTATATTTACTTTAGTCTTAGGGTAGAGAAGGTACAAAAATATTATATGCTCTGGATGTCATGGCTCTCCTGCCGGTCCCACATGAACTGACAAGGTGCCCATTCTCTGAACTGAGCAGGTGAGTGATTTCCTCTCACTCCACTGAGGACTGAGCTGGAAGACTCCCAGAAACTGCACAGATGGATAGGAGGATCTCTGTTTTCTGAATCAACCACAGGGTTTTTTTAAAGCCTGCAATTTCAAGATTAGATACACAGAGTCACAATAACCAAGTCTAAATCACTGAGACTGAGGTATCTGGAAAACAATACTGTTTTCCTAACCCACTGTATATAGAAAGCATTTCCAAATCTCTGATCACTTCTGATGATCATAGTTCTCTGGGTAAGCAAAAGCCAGAGGGAGTACAGGTGGGCAAACTGTTCTCTTAGTGACTTAACACCAGGCATCCTCCTTGGAGCTGGAGGCAAAGGTGGCAAACTCTTCAAAGCACTTCCCTCTCCCCAGCAGCAACACCTCAGTCTTTCCTGGATTTAGCTTCTATCGGCTGCTCTTCATCCAACTGTTGACTTTGGCCAGACTGCTAGTGAGCTGGGAAACGGTGGGGTTTTTTTCTATTTGTGTAAAAGAAATGCAGAGCCAAGTACCACAAGAGTATTACTGGTTTTTCATCCAGCCTGCCTCACCCTCTCCCCAGCCAAAGCCTGACAGACCACAGCAGGGTGGATGGCTTGAGGCACTGTGGAGAGAGTGAGTCCTGGGCAGTGTGGTCAGCAGGGAGGGGCACTAACCCCAGACAAGGAAAGGGCTGGAGAGATGAGGATTGGAAATTTACTCTTCCAGCTGCAAACAAATCTTCTGATGGTCATGCTGAACATCAGGGAGAGATGACAGAGACTACTGAGACTTAAGGAGCAACTCTCAGAAGGGCAACAACAACACTGGCCAAAACAAATCTGAAGATAAGCAGCTCTCAGAGAAGAAACTATCTTCCCAGGGTCTAGAAAACCCCATCTCAGGGCCCAACAAACTCCACCTCTCCAAAGATAACCAGCTTGCTGCTTAGCCAGTACCTGCTGCCTCCAGGTACCCAGAAAGGACACGTGCTGCCCAGGGGGCTGGGAACAGATTCCCATGGAGGGCAGCCACTGCAGCACTTGTAAGTCCACCCCAGCTAGTGCAGACCACAGCCTGCATGTGCATCTCCAAGATGAGTGGGCTCAGCCAGGACAGGGACTGATTCATGCTCAGCCCCTCATAACCTGCCAGGGCAACAGGCAGGTTCTCCCCTGGATTTTAAATGCTGAACAATATACTTGGTGTCTGTCTGGTCCATCTGCCTGTCCCTCTGGCAAGATGTCCTCCCTGCTTGGGGCCACAGGGACCAAAATCAGTGATTCACTTCCCCCTTTGTAATGCTCAGCAGTTGCAGTTGCTGATTTTCCACTAAAGCATAACAGAAGAATGGGCAGCCTTAACACCAGCATCTGTGTCTATGGGGGAAAGAGAAGCAGCCAGCCTTGGAAAGAAGTAAATTGACTGCAAACCAGAAACTTCCCCTTTCTTGGATTCCAAATAGGTTCCTCAGCAGGCAGAAAGGATTCATGGCTCAGTCAGCAGGCCCCAGAGCACAGGAGAGGCATTGCTTAGAGAGCACTCAAGTTTGTTATCAATTAGCTCACAAACATGCTGACGAGGAAGACAGCTCTGTTAAGACTCTGGGAGGAGGGGGAAAACCACACCATACAAGGTACCTGACTTCAAGCCCACCCACTTTAGCTCCATAAATCTTGGCTCAGTTTATTATCTCCAGGGGCAGCAGAAGCACCACTGAAACCTGCCTGCTGTCCCTCCTGCTGGTGTCTTCAGCCCTGGTACCTCCCATTCAAATGAGGGAGACCCTGAAGTTTGAAGCCCATGCTCCTCCCCCGCATTTGATGG
The DNA here is from genome assembly GCF_014805655.1 of Passer montanus. Lineage (NCBI taxonomy): Eukaryota > Metazoa > Chordata > Aves > Passeriformes > Passeridae > Passer > Passer montanus. The sequence goes on from NW_024365381.1 coordinate 16,606,425, forward strand.
AAGGCAAGGGAAGTTCTCCTGCACAGGGGAAGCAGCTGCCAGCCTCCCACAGGCATCAGACCTTCTCGGGAGAGCCAAGCAGAATCTCTGTACCATGAAGGCCACAAGAGTGACTGCTCAGTGCCTTTGTGCCAGATTCACAGACGCCTACAGCCAGATGTCATGCAAGATGGAACACAAGACACAAGCACCTGGACCAGCACAGGGGCATCAAAGTGCAAGTCATCCAAATCTTTCTCCCCTTCAAGACCTCTAGAGCTGCTGTTGGCAGAGTCACTGATGACACCCTTTGCCTTTGTGTGGGAGGGCACAAACAGCACTCACAAAGTGGGGCTGCAGGGCCAGGAGCATGTGTCAGGCTCCCTGCTGCACATTGTACTCTGTCACTGGCACATGCCAAGAGTCATGTCAGCCCACCACCCAGGTGCCAGCCCTGTCCCTTACCACAGTGACCAAAAAGCTCTCACAGAGCCCACATGGCTCTATTTTGGGCTCTCACCTGTGCCATGTTGCAGTGGTAATTCCAACTGCCTGCTCCACTCAACATATGTGCCAATGGCTAGCCAAGATTTCTCTGAATCTCTTACTACAAACTGTAGCAACAGATGTGCAAGTCCATGGGACTGCAGAGTCATCCGCTGTCTGCTTCATGCCACCAAGCTCAGACTCCACCACCACCCTGGCATCTTCCTTCTTCTGGCCCCCAAAGCAGTGCCAGTGCTGCAGAGCCATGCTAGCTGGTTCCCAGCCTGCTGTGTACTGTGTGAGAACAGAGAGAGAGAGGGCTGTGAACTCTAATTTTATCTGTTCAGGAGTTGCCAGACACCACATACATAACTGAACCCCTCTAAGCTCACAGACAATTAACAAGCTCTTTTTAACCAGCCTCTTGGGATCCAATTTTCTCCTTAGCCAAAGTGGCTGCTCACATGCCTCCACACAGCTCTCTGCTGACATTAAATGCCCTTCCCTTGCCACATGTGCCACACATGCCACCTGCCACTCTGTTGAATGCTCTTCTTTGCTCTCATGTATTAGGCAGCGAGCAACTGACTCCCTGGAAGAAGTCCAACTCTCCAAGCATGGGAACAGCACCTGCCCGGCCCAGCAAGGCTGCAGAAACATGCCCTGCTCAAGGACACAGCATCAGGTGGTCCCCAGGAGCTGCAGATTGTGCTCATGGTTGGATCCACCAGACCTTAGTGCTGACCCATCAAATGGCCAGAATCATGATTTCCAAATGCCAAATGTGATGAAGAGCTGTTTGCAATCTCCAGAGATGAAGTATAGGCCAATGCCAAAAATAAAAATGCAGCCTGCAACTGCTGTGAGCTCCAAGTGGAGCCAACAGAGGAACGATGCCAGGTTACTTGATTACAAATGCCACATTTGGGCCGTACCTTGAACACTCCATAGACTAAAACAGGGATTTAGATGGTGAGGGAGACCAGAGAAGCTACCACCTCTGGCAGAACTGCCCAGGCTGGCCTGTGGTGCTCAGCTGCACACTCCTTTGGGCTGGAACAATGAGAAAGCTGCTTCAGTTGGCTCCCCTGCTGCATGGAGGGGCTGGTGCTGAGCAGCACGACCAACAGGCACAGCACTGCTGCCAAACACAGTCTCACACCTTAGTGATTAGAGACACATCCAGAAGCATCCTAACAGCTGCCATCCCATGCAGGTTTCCATCGGTGTCACCATCTTACTGCAGACATTGACATCACGCCGCAGCCTGGGCACCATCACAAACCCCAGCACAAGCTGCTGGCATGGTCAGAGCTGGGCTGTCAGTCATGCAATGGCACCACCCCACTGAGGTTTCAACCCCCTCCCCACCACAGCAAGGCCTCCTCTGCCCCTCTCCTACTCCCCATGCTCCCCACTACAGGCTCCTACCTGGCAGGGAAGGATCTGTATTTAGGGCGGTGGCATACAAGAGGAGAGGACAACATATCAACCTGTGCTTGTGCACACAAGCACACAGATCTCCATCTCAAAGGGCCCTCTGTTTCCACAAGACACAACAGCTGCGAGCTGAGGGCCTGGCTGCCATCTAATGAAACCTGCTGCAGAGGCATTAGCCAGAGAAAAGCTCAACGCTGGCTGCAGGGAGGTCACTCATCTCCCCCATAACACAGTGAGAAAACAAGCACATTTGAGTTTCATTTCCATCTTGTTGACTAGTAACACCCACCCCCTTCACTAGGCTGCCAGCTTCAAAGCCCTGAAAAAACACTTTAGCCTATTCATCCTCGCACCCACATGCACCCCTGGGAGCGGGGGGAGCCAGCTGCCTGCCCACTGCTCTACACAGGACACAGAGGGGGCTGGAAAAGCCTCTCTCATCCCAGGCATGTGAGTGGGGTGAGGAGTTTGTGGCTGAACACACACACACACACACACAGCATGAGAGCAACAACGTGAAGAGACGTGTGTAGTGCTCTCATCTGAAGAAGTGAAGGCTTTTCATCTACAGCAGGTGGTCTCCCACTCATCCTGGGAACACTGTAGATCTAAGACATATTTTAAGCTAAAATCATGGTTAAACACCCAGCAGGATGTCCTGGCCTTTGGATCTATTACCTCAGTGTTGTTAGGTCTTCTCACATTGCTCCGTCCCCAGCCACACACAGGATTCCTGCACCTGCAGCACTCAATCCATGAGAGCTGAGTTGGGATGTAACCTTTGCTATCCATTCTTGGAGTCTGATCCCTGCCGAGGATCAGGGAATCAGCATCCCGGTGATTTTTAGTCTTACTGCTCTGCACTGACTCCATCCCTGCACTTGCTCACTAGCCAAAAGGCTAGTGGGGTCTGGGAACCAGGAACACTCTTGGCCATGTAAGCATGATGCCTGAAGGCAAAGCCAGTGACTTCAGGAGTACCATGACCATCAGCCTGCTCTAGACCTCTCTCATGTAGCCTTCAGTACCCACACCAGGGACTATAAGGGAGGAACAGGTTTCACAGACTCCTCACTGAGAGTGGATGTGGAGCCCTGCACCTGCTCTGGCAGTGTCTGGACTCCAGTTCTGCAAAAGCAGAGCTCCAAAGTCACGGAGAAGGCAAAGCTCCAGTGTCATTATCAACCTTTCATTACATCCCTGGAATAGTTTGGCACACTGCTTATTAGAAAGCCATACCATTGAAAAATTACCATGGCCACCCTGCCAAGGCTACAGGCAACCTAATACACTCTGCCCCATCCTGATAGCCTCAGCCTCCAAGTATGCTCCTCATCCTCCAAGGCCAACACTTGGCTCAGTTTTGCAGATGTGGGTCTGTTAACCATTCCACTCAGCTCCCTCCCTCCCTCAGAATTCTTTCCAACTTGTCAAGATCTTTCTGGCAATAAAGAATACCTTGACTCAGAGCAGGAGCCCAGGGTGTACAGGGAAAAAACTCATCTGACTTGGGTCCTAAGCACCGTCAGTCCCTGGTATGCACCACATACGTTACCCTCCATTGACTAATTTGCTTTTCACTCCTACTCTGAAAAATCTTAGCCTCTCCTTCCAGATTTCTTCCTTCCATAGAGGATATTTTTCCTTCAGCAGTAACAGATAAGATTTTTTCAGCCTGAATGTCTACTTAATTCCTGCCTAGATGTTTAGTTTCTGCCTAAATTAGAGACTTCACACATGTGGGAAAAAAATGAGGTGGTGAGGAGAGCAAGATAGCAATCCCACCAAGCACCAAGAACTCGGGGCAGCATTTCTCAGGATGCTTCTGAAGAAAGGAAAAGAGAACAAGTAGATTTTATATGGAGGCTTTTAAATCTTCATTTCAACCACTTCTTGTATCAAATCAACTTCAATTAATCCCTTGTTTCCTGCTAGCACTGGTAATTTATGTGAAACATTCACAACTAAAGAGATCAGCTTTGATTTTAGTGAAGTACCAGTTTAAACCAAAAAAGGCAACACACAGTCAGGTATGAGAAACTGCAGCAATCCACAGGCACAAGGGAGCTGAAAGCAAGATAGATGGCAATCCAAATTCAGGCATTAAGAAAACTCTTCCCAGCATTTGATCATGTGGCCTTAGTGCTCTTCTAACAACTTTCTTTTTTATACAACTGCTATATAAATTGTATTGTCATAAATGTCTCAAATGATATATGTATAGTATATAAAATAGGCTATAAACTGGATTTTCTGTACTACCTTACCTACCACATGTACAATGTATTTGCCCTGCACCCTGCTCTCTTGCATGGAGTCTCAGACTGAGCTGACAGTAGCAGCACTCTTCTTTCAGTTCGAAGGAAAAGTGCATTTGAACTGCCTAAAGGCTGCATTAAGCTATAGGAATGGTTCCCAGGGAGGTGCAGAAAAAACAGGTCTAATGTAAAGACCATATTTGGAGTTTTGAAAAGGGGCCTGAAAGCCAGCTATTCTCCTGCTGCTCTGAAGGGTATGCAACCCCCCAGAAAGTAAATACATAAAACATATAAACCAGAATGGTGCTGACAGCTTTAAAACACTAGAAAATAAAGCAACTGAATCTGGGGGTAGACTAGAGAAGGTATATAATGTAATTTAAAAATAGGAGTTTTTTAATATAAGGAAAATGGCATTTACACTCCTCTTGAGTAGCTAGAGTTTTTCCTTTAGGCTTCTCATTCAGCTTGCCAAGGACTTTTGACTATGTCAAAGCAGGAAAGGGGCCGAGACCTGGAGCTATGGAGATCTCATTGTCCTGAGTGACATATTTTCCTTTTCACATATTCTCACCCAGAGTGGCACTGGCTTTTTAGTTTCAATGTTTTAACAATGTCTCAGATATCTACTCAAAGTTGGCTTTGGATCAAGGAATGTAAATGTTTGGCCACCTTGTACAAACCATACTGCCAAAGGGAAGCACCTTAGAAAGCTGCAGTTAGGGCTTATCTGCACTGAGAAAATATGCAATTCAAGCTACAAGCAGAGCCACTGTAGTGGCACAAGGCTGGCACCAGTGTTTTACCCCGGGAATTCAACATCATGTTCTATGGATCCCCTGGGCTGGTCCCATACCAAATGAAGTGGGAAAGCTGCCACAGCCTGTGCCACAGGAATGCACTTAAACAGGGGGATGCTTCTCATCAAGGGCTGGCGCTTTTTTCCTCTGATATTTGGATATTAATAAATTGTAACACTCATAAATGTGGACTGAGTAACAGTCAGAAGTGAGCAGAAGAGTAAAGATGCATTGACCATGTATGTAGCTAGTACAGACCTCCTCCTCGTGCTAGACATATGGTGGACAGCCCTGGACACTCATCAGCAACCCAAGCAAGGCAGTAAGCAAGTTCCCCTTTTTCTCATAAATGTGGAAAGTTCAAAGCTGGCAAGACAGGAGGCTCCAGATCCTGCTTTAACAATTAAGACAAATCTGCCTCTGTTTGGAGCAGCATCTTTAAAAAGCAAGTGACCTTGCAGTGAACTTTTTGTTCTATCTGCTAGTCCTCAATGACAACAAGCTCATCAAGCTGATTTTGCCAAGCCACAGTTCTCAATGTCCTGTTTTAAGTGGCAACCCCAGGGCAGACAGCTTTGTATCCATCCATGGGATCAACTCCCCTTTGCAAAGGATCATGCTTGACATTTGACTATCACCAGGACAGGATTTTCAAATGAAAGAGAACAATTTTCAAATGGGGAGAAATACACTTTCTCCATCCAGCAACCTCTGCCACACACCCAAGATCCTCCCATCTGCTTGCTCCCTGCTGTTCTAATCCTTTGCTTCCAGGAGAAAGAACAGAGATTTTGGCAGAGCCTGCCTGCTGGCATGAGGTTCCCAGTGTTCCCACGCCAGGAGCGCTTGCTCCTCAAGGGCTGCATACAGCACTTCCTCTCATCAGGAAGGGAGGAGATGTCTCCTCCAGGGTGCTGCAGAGGAGAGTCTGAGATCAGAAATCAGTGGGCCAGGCATGTTGCAACTCAGCCTTCTTCCTTCTCCATCCTGAAAACACCAGGCAACTCCCAGCAACTGCCTTGCCTAAACAGAACCCTCTCAGAGGAAGCTCCCTGCCCTCAAGAGCTTAGCTGCATTAAGCTGTCTGCACAGTGTCTCAGCACCTTACACCACAGCTATGTCCTTTTCCCTTGCCTGCATTACTGGGGAAATGCTCTGCAGGTCCCAGACATCTCTGCTTCTCATCCCAGAGGAAGGATGCCTTGTTTTGCAAGCAGCCATCACCCAGCACACACATCCCATCCAGGCAGCACAGCTCCCTTGCACAGATTTATGCACAACACTCCTGGCAGGAGGGACCTTCTCAGGTGGCAGCAACAGGACCCTCCACACACACTGCCCAGAGTCAAGGCATCTGGTCAGCCGTCCTGAGGGTAAGGGGCAAGGGAACAAACCCTTTCCACTCCCTGCTAAATAAACACGAATTCTGCTGTTACTCCAGCCTTAGGAAAACAAAGCTGTTTCCATTTAGCTCGGCTTCTGGGCTGAGGTGCAACTCCACCCGCACAATCATCCATCAAGGCTTTGCTTCTCCAGGCAGAGATTCAGGCTGAGATCAAGAAGAGGGAGGATTTGCAGTCCATGCTGGGAGGGCCTCTAACACCCCCAGGATTTTGCTCTCCAGAGCACTTGCTGTTCCAACCAGAACAGAGTGGGGGCCTCTCAGCTTGTGCAGCAGCTAACAAGTCTCCACAGGTTCTCTAGGACACCTGACTCCAAATCTGCACTGAGCCCAGACTGCTGAAGGGACTTGGGAAGTGGTACTCATTGCTTAGCCTGTATTTCCAGGGATGGCAGCTGGAGTATAACCAGCACTGGTGTCAGCAAAGTAGACCCAGAGCTGCCCTTCTCCTAGCCTTGTCCTTCCCTGGGCAAGAGCTGAGCTGAAGTAAGACTGACTACATCTTCTTCTTTAGCCCCAGGAAGAAGAGAGAATGCACACCACAGAGGCAAGCAGGATGGAGTGGTCCTTACCCAGTACCTCTCCAAACAGAAACACTGATGTAACTCCACAGCACTGATGCCTGTGCTCAGCACAACATTCAAGCTGACCTTCACATCCACATCTTTCCAAGACTGCCAGCACAACCAGAAAAGGATCCATGACAGCTACAGAGGGAATGCTCACAGGTCCATTCACTAGCCCTCACATCTGACAGGTGAAAATACCAACCAACCAGTACAACCAGTTGTGTATGACTGGGACAGCCCTGTTGCTCAAGGAGCTGCCAGTTCTCACCCAGGGTGAGAAGGTGCCCTGAGGGTAGAGGACTGACAGTAACATCTCCTGCTGTCCCAGCTGCGCTTCCTGGGCTCTCCTGGCAGGGAAGCCACAGAATGCTACTGTGGCTCTGGAGACCATGAAGCAGAACCAGAAGCACATACATACCATAAGCAGAACCATGAAAACAGGCAGCTGTCTGGTCATGCTCTTCACCAGCGCTTTGTGGGCTCCTACAGACTCCCAAAGATTTCCTACCTCCAGACCAGGTTACGCCCCACAATGAAGGTGCACCATGATAAGCAGCAAGTCCAACTAGATGAGGACAAGAAATAATTTTAAAGCAGTCCAATCACGCAGGTAAGTGGGGAATATTTTGGTCCAGGCAGTTCCTAACTATTTCAGATGGCTGCTCTCTTAACTCTCTCTCTGAAGACTCACTTCAAAACACATTGAAGCCAAAAGCAACCCAATTACTTCTTACAGACCAGGTCTCTGTGGAGGATTCATGGACTTTGTTGCATGTTTTTAGGAAATCCAATAAAGTACTGTTCTAGCACATGGCTTCAGAGCTTTTGATAGTTAGCTCTGTACAAACAAACACAAATAAAGCCAATATAGATGCAAATAAACAAAAAGAGAATGCAAATTCACTCATGTGAGGGTTGATTTCCTGTCTTGGAAGAGCAAGGCAAGGCTTAGATGTCTATAAGCTCCTACTCTTGTGCAACTCCTGCTTGTAAGCAATGCAAATGTACAGGGAGGTTGGGGACTGGGTATTTGTCCAGGAACTCAGAGTCTTCTCGCAACACTGACCTAGAATCACCAGTGTCCTCCATCCACTGAACCATTCAAGAACTTCTTCTACCTCTTCCGTATTGACAAATCAGACAAGTAAGCCAGCTCCTGTGAAATCATGCCAGGCTGACTAGAAAAAGTCAGTGTCCACCAGCACAACCCATCCTCATCCATGGACCAAAGATGCCAAGCTGTTCCTCTCACACTTGACAGTGAACTGAACTCCAGTAAATGCAACTCTGAGTTTGTAGTGCCTAAAAACCAATCCTCATACCTGCAAACATGAACAACCACGCTCTTTTAAGACAAACTTCATTAAGACATACCTAGGTCTTTTAAGACAAACTTCTTGCTTTTGCTGCTACAGCCCAACTGTATCAAGAAAGCTTCATGCAAAAGCACAGAAAGTACTTCAGTGGAAAGAGATGATGTTGTCACTGCAAGTTCAGACAAGTCTAAGAGTGTGGTTTCATGAGACAAATAACCAACCTAGAGAAGTGACTTCCCCACCCCTCCTTTCCTCCCCTGCACTGCTAGACTTTCAACCCTGTCCAATTATTCTGGCCTCATGATCTTCCTATAAGCCAATTTAGTCCACGGAAGTGGCAGAAAATTATCTTTGATTTTGCTGTGTTCATTTTTTTGCTGGCTTACTGAACTGAGCCAACTCACCCAGAGACCAGGTGGGGACCAACAAATGAAGCAATGGAGGACATGGCCAAGACCATGCCTTTGGCTGCAGATGCTCACTCTTACAGGCTCTGCAGCTAGCCCAGAAGCTGGAATGCTGAAAGGGACACTCAAAAACTTTTGGGAAACAACTCTTCTAACAGCAAAAAACTTTTAAGTTATGCAGCACAGACCACAGAAAAAATCCAAGTGACTGAATTGTACAAAAGAACACCCAGGGCTGAAGAGAGGCATTTCAATGCAGAGCAGTGCCAGGGTGCAGGTAGCCCTCCACCTGCCTGCAAAGCAGGGCTGGTAAACATTGCCTGGGCAGCACAGCACTCAGAGGAGTGGTGACCGCTCCCTCTTGGAGAGACACACAGCAGCCTCAGCGAATCCTTCAGGACATCTCCAGAAGGTAGTCAGTGGTGGACATGTCCCAGTGTCCTACCTGTGGACATTGCTAAGGATGATAGTCAAATTCTCTTGCTGAAGCGTGGGATAAAGATGACATCCTATGGCCTTCATGGGTAGAGAAGGAGGAACAACACAGCACGGTCCTTAATGGAGTCCTGTTTCCTTGGGATAGTGCCAGAGGATTTAAGGTACGTCGGGCAGCTGGGCATTCAGCAATCCCAGCTCAGTGATCACTAGCTGCTATGTCTGACTGACTGGACAAGAATGCTCTGCCAGTGCCTGCCCAGCCCTCCATCCTCTGTGCAGAGCCTGAGGTCATGTTCCTTACAGGGAAAGCCTTCAACAGGTGCCATATCTCCAAGGACACTGCTCTCCCTCCCCTCCAGTCCCTGGGCACAGAGTGGTAGCACAGAGGGGTAGGAGGAGGTCATCATCGCTGGGAAATTCATCAGCAATGCCCAGGATTACAGGCACGTGAGAGGGCTGTATGCTTACTTGGGCAGCAAGCCTCTCTTAGAGCAGCAATGACAGGGGCTTGGCCACCTCTCCCTGCCAGCATCACCTCTGCCTTTCCTGAATTTGGTTTCTATCAGATAGTCTTCCATTTAGGCACCAAGATATGTGAGCTTCAGCAAACTACTTAGTGCCAGTAAAATCTCTGCCAGTCATTTGAGCCTCTCCAAAATTGTTGACAGCCAAGGGTCTAGAATTGTCTCCAGCCCATGCATTGCCTCTGCTTCAAAAGAGACAGAAAGGCAGTAGCTACCGTAGGAGCAATGGGCACATTGGAAACAACCTGTAGGAAAATAGAAAAACAAAGGCCAAACTGCCCTCTTCTCAGGCAGCTCAAAGTGATGTTGACAGAGAAAGCCAAAAGTTTGGAGAAGGTAAAGCAAAAACTGAAGTTGCTTCCTGGTTAAGCACCTGTAATTTGCTGTATTGTCTTCCTGACTGTGACTGAGGGGCTCCTGCTGGAAGCCATGAGAAAATTCTCTGCCTTAGTGGCTACCAACAAAACCAATCTTTCTGGCCCAGCAATTGAGTGAACAGCTCCAAGAAATACGGGGGTGATGCAATCTAACACTTTGCTCCCATGTTTATGGACTCTTACAGAGAAGTGGAGATGGTCTAAAAAACCAACCTACAGCTCCAGCAGGACATCACAAAACACAAAGATTTGTAAAGGAGTGGTAGCTCAGGTACAGGAGCATCTCAGCACTGATCTGAGGCAGGTGCACTGAAGTGCTAGGTCCTTCCTCTCTGAAAAACCAGATGATGCCACAGTTGTCACCCTGAGCTTAACACACTCCTCACAGTCCCTCCTGCATGGACCTCTGAGCTCAAGCAGCACCACCTTAGCTTCTGTACCCAATATTCAGGCATCCACCTGGGTACCAAAATGACCCAAACCAAAGCAAAATTACTCAGAAATATAGAACAAATGGTTCAATTATTGCTAGAGTCTGCCAGGAGACATCTGTGAGTGTCATTGTTTTGCTAACACCAGCACTTACAAGCACACCTCACGTGTACTCTTCTGTGGGTACTACCTGGATACATTGCTCTAAACATATCCTCTTGGGAAGGATATGTTTAGAACATATCCACCCTGTCCTCTGTCCATCCTTCTGCTACCATGAAGGCTATTCACCAACAGGACAAGGGCAAATGGATCACCTTCACAGTACTCCTTCCTCGTGGGATCATCACTAGCCCATCTCATTCCTGTGTATGCCAGGGGACTGTGACAAAGTGCTGGAAACAAACAGAGTCCCTTGGAGGGACAGCAGGACCTGACCCCCTTATGTCAGCTACCACAGCCTACGGAGGAGTTTTCATCACGAGCCAGGTTGCCTGGTCTCGTGCAGCAGAGGCTGTGGCCCAGCTGACCAAGGTGTAATTTGCCTGAGGGATCGGCGGAGCATCATGCCAGGACTCAGGTTTGACTTACACAGCCGGGACGTGCCGTGGGATGGGCGCCTGAGCCCCCTGCGGGGAGGCATCCCGCCCTATTGTGCTGGTCCTCCTCCGGAGGGAGCCTGTGGGGGGCTGGAAGGCAGCAGCGGCACCAGGCGGGTGGTACTCCTGCTCAGGAACAACTTCTTCACAGCGGAAGCCCTGGAAGCCTGAGCGGCAGGTACAGACCTGGGGGCGGCTGCAGGAGCCCTTGTTCTGGCATGGCGGGTCGCAGACAGCTGAGGAGACACAGAAAGGCAGTTAGTGGACACAGGACTTTAGCCCCATGGTGGTGACACCCAGCTGGGGCAGCACAACTGGGACAGTCCCATCTCATCTCTACAGGCAGGTGACCTTCACAGTCTTGGTGTTACAATTGCTGCGGGCCCCTGACACATGGTCACCTCTACTGGTCTCTGCAGAGCTTTTCTCCTGCAAGGCTCATTTCAAAAAGCTCAGAAATGAGCAGCACGGCCTGCAGAGAGCACATGGCTGCCAGCATTGCCCAGAGTGCTCTGGACAGGAATAGGTCCTAATTCGCAAAAAAAGGGATTGCATGCTACCTTTAGTCTGTTTTGGGGTCTGATTTGCACAGTGCCCCTGGCCTGTCCCCTTCAGTGCTTTCCAGATTTCCTTCCACAGCTGATTTTGGAGTCACTCAAATTCCTCCGCTGCTACGGGGACTTACAGTTCATTAACCTTATGCCTAAATCAACCTCTGAGCCTGTGTGTTCCTAATTACAGCACATCAGCTTCAGTTTGCACCCCAGGAGGAAAGTGCTACTAATTATACACAGGACCCTAACACTTCCCAAGTCAACAGATGCCAAATTGGGTTTATGACACAGGCAGTGGCAGCCAGGAATCCACAGATTGCTCCAGTAGGACTGGGCTCATTGTTCTGAGCAAGGGTAATTGAAAAGGCACTGGAAAACAGTGCTGTCCTTCATAGAAAGAAGGTGCCAGCTGGTCAAAGAGTAATGAAACCTTGCTGGCCAACACAAGGTGGACACTAACCTCCAGCCACATGGAAACCCTGTGAATGGGTTTCAAGCCATGAAGCCACTGCTTCTGCTGAAACCCCCTCTCCCAGGACTGCCCCAGGGAGCCTGCAGGGGTATCTCACCACCTTTACACACAGCTGCAGGGCTTTCAAGAGCATATCCTTCCCCTTCCAGCTGTGCTCTCCACTCCTGTGAGACACAAGCATGCCTTCGAGAAACACTGCTTCTGGACAACAAACATACAGACAGCTCTTTCCTCGTGTGCCATGCATACATCATCCTGCTGTCATCAAGTGAGAGAAGTCCTTATGCAGACACTTGAATTCCTTTCACAGCAGCATAGCCCCCACAACCCTTCCCTCATCCCAAAACTAGCCTGCCATCAGCTTTTCCTGACTAGATCAAGGATATGCTCACTGGAATGCTTCATGTGACATTTATTACCATGTTAACACTCAGGAAGAGAGGGAGATCTCAAGGAAAAGGAGACCCCAAGTCACGTAAGGCTGTATAGGTTAAAGCCAGAGGTTTTGATGAAATCTCCCAGTGAAATAAATCAGCCAACACTGCAGTCTCTGGAACAGGGACAAGGTCCTAGTCAGGCAGGAATTAAGCGTCTCTGGGAAGTCTGGCACTCCAGAAGTTGATGTAATTTATAATACAAAACTCAGCTGTGATTTAAATAGGCTGCCAGTCCCTACTGTTATCTCCCAATAAATGCCTGTTTTTTAACAAAGGCCACCAGCCCAGGAAGCCTGCCATTGAAAACAACCACTTCACATGCTGAAATACTGCAGAGCCACGATGCTGGGACCTGGAACCACGGCAGTTCTCACAACCTCTCCCACCAACAGAGTCACCTTAGGCTGTACCCTTCAGCAGGAAAGTGCTGATAAGCGACCAGGCACTCTAAAAAGCCCCTAAAGCAGTTTACATAGAGAAGAGGAAGGGAATGGGATTAGTCTTCTGGTCTCTTCAAGCAGGATGAATGGGGAGCTGCCCTAGCTGAAATATTTCAGCTCTAGGATTAATCCCCTTCCTAGTTGGCTTTACAGACTCAGGGAGAACTTGAAAGAGCTTTAAAATTTGCTGGTTTTCACTCAGTTCAGCTATGCAATATAAAGAGAGCAGATCAGTCAGTGGCAGCACTGCCAGTGACAAGTGTGTGAAATCATTAGTCAGGTTCCCCAAACCATAACATTAGCTGAAGAAACAAGATGGTTAAAATGCATGTATGTATTTGAAATCTTTCTCTTTGCTTTCTGTTTTCTGACCTCAGGGGTTACTTTGAGGTGTTGCTCCCCAGCTCGGGGTACAATAAACAGTTTCTGTTAAGATGACAGGCATTCATTTCTTCTCACTCGAGTCTCATGTAATCACCTGTTCCAGGAGCTGGGGATTAGGGGAAACAAAAACAGTCATCTGAAAACTCTTAATAAAAGAATAAGACTTGAAGCACTGCTGAAGTATTACTAACAGAAAATGTAGTTTGTTCAAGAACATCTAGCAGTGCCCTCACAGGTTATGTCTAGTGCATAAGGTAAGTCCTCCCAGCAAGGTCACACAGCAGGGGTGACTGTGGCACGACTCTGACCACCCAGCCAGCCCTGTCAGAGGGGAATGCCACCAAGCTCAGCTTTGCTTTTCCTTGCAGGCACACCTGGCCCAGGTGACATCCAAGGTAACATTTGATTACTGAGTCCTGAAGCTCTGCTCATGCTCTTCATCTAGGAGAGTGATGTAGATCTTCACTGTAAGCAGCTCCTGTGCAGTTCCATTCAAAATGCAGAGGAACCTGCCCATCAGCTAGGGCTTCCATGGGAAAACTGAGAAGGGTGCTGAAGGACTTGTACCACTGGGGTTATTTAGTCCACCTTCTCATGGAAAAGTTATGTGTGTAAACTCAGTTCTAACTTATAGCTCTGACTGTGGGAGCACACCCAGAAGGGATGGACAGTTAATCACAAGTGAGGTCTGTGCAGAGTGACAGGGAGGTAGATCAACAGCAATGCAGGAATAACAGAGAAAACAGAATTTCAGTGAAGAACAGCCAGGGTTCAAAAAACACTATAGCCACCGTTCAGAAGAAAGACAAACGAAGAGGCATGTGAATGTCATTTTGCAGATGTGGAAAAGCCCTAGGGATGCTAATGGGACTGTCTGAAGTCACGCTGTGAGGCCACAGCAGAGCCAGAGACTCAGCCTGGAATCCCTGCACCTCTATTCACCATCTTAACTGAAAGACCATCTGTATAAGATTGGAAAGCCCATTCGTTTATTTAGTCCTTCCTGACACACTGATTAAAAATGTTTCTTTTAAACTTTAAAATATTCATGTCAGGGAAAAAGCTCATGCTGCATTCCCAGCCCAGCCCAGGGTACTATCTCTGGAAGCAGCAAAGAACCATCATGAATAAAGCTGATAAAAGTGGAGGCTGATAAACTAACATGGGGAGGCTGAGCATGATGAGCTAATAGGCAGCAGCTAAATTACTGACAAGTGTACACTGCAGCCACTGCAGCCCCGAAAATGTGGCCAGTGCAAGGGGGCATCTGGCTACTTGTGTATACAGCTTTCTTCTCCACCAAACTAGAACATAATGGCCAAAGTCTCACTCCAGAACAAAGTTAAACAGGCAGGAGGTTGAACCCTTCAGGCCTACATTCAGATGCAGCTCACTATCCCTAATGGCCCCTTCTGCAAGAAGACCTCTGGAGCCCCACGGCATGGAGCCCCTGTGTGCAGCTCAAAGGGGTAACCTGGCAGTGTGTGGGCAGAGATCAAGCCCGCTGCAAAGAGGCAAGGTCTTCCTTCTAAACTCCCTGAGCTCATTTCCACTTTCCCAGGAGACGTTGTTGCTCCAGGGAAAGATGTTTTTCTTTTTATATTCCCAGTCACAGATTGTCTGAAAATTCCACAAGTCCTCACTGCAACTTTGGTCCTCAAATCTGAAACATACAGAGAGACACTTCCCTAAGGCTGGAGTTAAGTCATATGCAGGGATATTGAAAGAATAAAGTGCCTACAAAAGCATGGGTGAAGGAAGAAACCACCACCCTTGGTAGGTGAGAAGAAGTAGATTATGGCAACAGTTTGACATATCTTCTCTCCTTTACCCAAGCTCAAATCCTTGAAAACCAAGTATCTGTCCAACACCTGAATACCAATTCTTCCATGTTTCATCACTCTTAAGAGGTTCTCTCTGGCTGCATTTCTACCCCACTGACTTCCTTGATATGCCACATATCAAAGACCATGGGAACAGATATTAAACAGCATTACAGTGCAGAAACTTAACGGGGATGGGCTGTCCAGCTTGCCTTGGCAGCTTTAAAAACAGCTGTATGTCTCCAGCAGCTTGAATTCCAGCAGAAAAGCTCAGGGAGGGAGGTAGCTGGGAATGAAATTATGTTTACACATCACCAGTCTCCACCGAAGTCCTGGCTGAGCATTACCATCCCCGGTCAGGGGGACACTGTCAGGCCTGATCATGTTGACACTGTCCTTTTAATGAATCCTTGGGAACAAGGGCTCAGCACCTGAGCAATCACCAGGCAGCCTGCGTGGCTGCAAGCCCAGATCTACTGCTCCTACCAAAATCCCTAATGAGAGAAAGATGCTGCCATGGCTGGCCCCGCGCGGTGTTTACAGACACTGTCTGGCAGCACAGCACGCTCTCTACCGTTTGGCTTCTGTCGGCATGGGGGAGAGGGAGAGGGGAGGTGAGTCAGCCCTTGGCCCCCTGCTCCCAAACAGCGATTGCTAATGCAATTACCCCAGCGCGGCCAAAGCGCCGTGAGATCCGCGGCAAACAAAGCCGAGCCTGCTTCCCTGCTTAACATCTGGGCAGCTGCTGCCACTCAAGTAAAGGCAGATGTTCTGGGCTGCCCGTGCTCCTGCCCTCCCAGCACGGCGGGCAGCCCCGCAGCCCCCGGGCCCCAGCAGGTGCATGGGCCAGCAGGCCCTGGCCGAGGCCCACGGAGGAGCTGCGTGGTGCAGCCCTGGACACAGGGACAGCCATCACAGCAGGGGTCTCAGAGCTGCGGAGCTGTTGAGGGTGGAGGTGACAGTTCACCTGTCTCTGGTGTGCACTGCACTGGTGCCTACCCAAACATGTCTCCCAGGGCTGGTCAGGAGCCCACAATGACCACAGTCCCCAGGGCTGTACCAGGGCTGCCTGGATGAGCGGAACACTCCATAATTCCTCTGTGGGTAGGCAGGAGGGTCCTGGCCAGGCAGTTTTGCACCCTGTGCCTCACTGCTGCACACTCCAGCCCCACCCATCCCAGCCCTCGTGCCAAATCCATTAATTGCTTTAGTTAATAGCACTCAGATAATCCGCAGCCCTGATTCCCCACTCAGCATCAGCAATGCTCACCCACATGAGCACAGCCCCAGTCTGCCAGTTCCCAACTGCTGGGGCACTCACAGACCCATCTTGGCTCCAAGCAGGATAAGTGAGAGCCCAAGGCTCAAAACTCACACATAAATTCGCCACTACAATGCCCTGCCCCAACAGGATCCTGCCATGGATGGATACTAATAAAAATAATGAAGTAAAACCATAATTACTCAAACTTTGCTGGCAGACAGGAAGAGCTGACCTACAGCCTGGCAGTCCCACAGCAAGGCTGTGGCACTCCTCCACAGACCCCATGATTTATCTCCTGCCCTGGCACGGTGCATGGGGGGTGTGTGGGGTCACAGAAGTATTCAAGCCCTTTTTAGAGGTGCATCTGAGACTTGCACTGGCTGAGACTGTCATACTCACGTTTGATGCAGCGGTTTGTGCCTGGAGCTGTGGTCCATCCTGGGCAACACTGTCTGCCACAGACATTTGGCCTAAGCAGAGAGACAAAGCAGTGTGGTTAGGAGAGGGGGAAGCTGAGGTCTTGCTGCAGCCATCACCTCTGAGTCACCCAGAAAATTATTTCCTGCAGCATCTGATATTTCCTTCCAGATGGACCGGCAGCTGAGATCAAAACCAATGGGACAAGGGCTGGGTTGTTTAAGTGTTTGGAAAAGAAACCCCCAAGGATTGTGAATGCTGCAGTGTGAGCGATCCCTGTGAGAGGAGCTCCCTTTTGAACTGGCATTATGCTGCATTCCTGGCACAGCACACAGCACCATTTTCCTCCTGAGAGCAATTGGAGGCCAGCAGCCAAAGATCATTAAAGATCTCATGGTTCTTCATGGTATTGGGGTGTAAATTGGGCCCAATTTCAACTTTGGTCATAGTGCCTTGCCTCTGCCAATGTCCTGAGCTGCTCCAGCCGAAGACAACACTTCATTCTGCACCTAACTGCTGCTGCCTGTGCCTGTGCATTGCCCAGCCCTGCCCTGGCAGGGATGGCACATCAGAAGCTGCACTCTGGGGCACTCCCCAGCTGGCTCTCCAGTCCTGCCTTTGTGATCTGTCTCTAGTGCAGTGACCCAGGGTGCTGAGGACTCTCTGGTGCTATGAAATTTGTGTCTACCTGGTGTGCATAGAGCGACACTAATTCCAAGATGCTGAAATCATTTCCATGAGTGTTGAACACAGGATTTAGTTGCAGTTACTTTTTGCACTTACATCCTCCCCACCTCTCCCTTCTTATGTTTTCAGGTAGGGATGACTGAGCTACAGCTATCAAAGACAGTGCTGGGCATTTAAGGGGTGCTCTGCAATGCCCAAGCAGGCAGCTAATGCTGCTGCCTCTGGTCTCATCATATTTAAGTGTCTATAATGAGAAGGAATAACAAGTTCCAGAGTGCTCTCCAAAAGTATTAATCATCATGGAGGGAAGCTTTTAGAAATAGGTAACCTTTGCATGTCGAGGTAGATGAGAAAGAACAGTTGTCAAAAGATAGAAACTTAGAAACAGCCAGAAAGCTCTGGAAATCCTCTGGAAAAGAAGTGGAGAGTATGGTTTATTTCTAATGCTGGACAAGGCAGTCAGAGCTGCTGACAGAATTTACAGGAACCACAGAAACATGCACATTTGTCTTCTGGGTTGACTTTAACATGGACACAGCAGGGTCAGAGGAAGATCCTGCTCTAAACTGGCATCCTCCTGACTCCTGCATGCACATGGCCTGAGGTGAGGCTCCAGAAGTGCCAGGGCTTGAGCTGTGGGGCTCACGTTTTAGGAGAGCCAAGGACAGTGGGTGGCAGGTATGCCAAGGATTGTTCTGGTGCTCACAAATGAAGCTGCCTGCAGAGATACAATTGCTCCATGTGGGAAAGGGAAGTAGTCTGAGAAGACACATCATTTAAAAGAGTTACTTAGTCCTTCAGGATCAATGTTTTATTAATCTGAGCAGATTTTTGTAGGGAGAAAGCACTTAAATTCCCTTGGTGTAACTTCCTGCAAGCAGACCAAGCCAAAGTAATTCTAGCACCCACCCATATCTGCTCTGGCTGGGCAAAACCACCAATTTCCAGCATTTTGTCTGTCAAGTCAAAGAGATGTATGTGTCTCTTCCTTAAGACATCCTCAGAAATAATCCATTAAAAAAAACCCCTTCCTTTATTTACTGCATAAGAGCTCACAGGCCTTAAACACTTTCAAGGTGTCCTGATCAGTAAAAATAGAAAACTATTGAGCTGGAGCAGGTCTTTGGACAATTAAGGTCCTGAGAGGGACTCTATTCCAAGCAGCAACATAAGCAGCTTTGCTTAGACTGTCACAGCTCCCATTCTTCCTTTGGCACAGGTGAAACACACCTCACAAGTCATATTCAGTCTCTTCAGTGAGCAAAGCCCTTGTCCTTTCCCACCTCAACTTTGCCAGAAAATCATGCTTCTTGTGGGCAAAATAGCGACCTTCTCCAGAGAAGCTGCTTTGGCCTTGAGTCATACTATTAGTTCTTTGTGGGATTAATGTTTGAATTTCATCTACATCTCTCACAGGCATGCTGGAGAGAGCATGTTGCTAGCTGCTCTCAATGCCAACACCAAGCCAGAAGTCATAGGAAGAAAAGATATGAGGCTAAAATAGACAGGGGCCCAAACCTGAGCAGACAAGACCACTCCTGAAGTCATTAAACCCCTGCTGGGTTCAGCACAAATCTCTCCTTAACAGAGCCACTCTGTGTCACTGCCAAGCCCAGAGAGGAGCTGCCAGCCCCAGGTGAAGGGGTTGGTGTTGATGCCAGCACCAACCAGGGAGATGTTCCAGGAGGGAGGACAACCTGGCAGGGATGCCCTCAGGGGCAGGGGCAAAAGGAATACCTGGATGGGAATGTTCCTTCCTACCACAAGGTCCTGGATGAGAGAATGGGAACAGATGGAGGCAGGGAGGACCTCCTAGACTGGAAATCAGAAGTTGGAAGGAACTACATGCAAGTAGTGCTGGAGAGTAGAAAAGAACCACACCACAACTAATTCCTGATGAAAGCCCAGTGAGCAGGACCTCACAGAGCAAGAGGCACAGCTAAGTAAGAATATCAGCTGCAAGAAAATAGATAGCTATGGGAGCTTTGCTGCATGGGACCCATTCCTGAGCACTTCTGGTTCTACTTCAAGTATTTTGTTGTCATTTGCCCGGTTTGAATGCCATGGGGTTTGTACTGGCTTGCAAAGAATTCAGAATGAGTCCCATGAAATTTAAGGAGTGTGGCATGTTTACAACACTGCGGGATGGTGCTTGAGAGACAGTGGTGGCTTCCATATCCATTTGTCCTGCTGCACATGACACCACAAACACTTTAGGCAAAGATGTGGCTCAAGCACGAGGCCCCTTTGGGGCATGTCCAGTCTCTCCATCCAATGCTGCTTCTGGAGAACAAACAAGTGGCAGGGTCCCTCCAGGTCTAGTGTCACCACAACGGGGGTGATTCCTGAAGACCTGCAGACACTGAGCAGCCTCTGATCACCCCTCCTCACACAGGGAACAAGGCCTTCCAAGGCATCGGGCAGAGCTGCCCAGCAAGAGGAGCTGCTGTGTGCCATGACACACCGAGCCCCTGGCAGACCTAACAGTGACACAAGCCAGAGCCGTGATCGGAACTTTGAAGCTCTCAGCAGCTGCCTGAGCAGGTTTTCTCCTGCTCCCCACTCCTTGGAACAGGAAGCACAGCAGAAAGGAAATGGGAGCATGACTCACACCCTCATCCAGGGCAGCTTGGGCCGCAGGGAGACCGGAGGATGAATGGGCATGTGGAGGGGCCAGCAGCTCTCCCAGCTGGAAAGAAACTCAACAGTCAAAGCAGAAGGGAAGGCATGCCCTCACATGGGTCCTGCAAAATGAAGTTCCACTGAACCTCATACTAGGTCACGTTCCACAGGATGCCTTAATCCCAGCCCTAACACTGATGCCAAAACAAGCCTTCAGCAAACGATCAGTCTTTCCTATCTCTGTCTCCTTACCAGTGGAAGAAGTTAATAATGTATTTGCCTTCCTAAGGGTCAGGTCAGCTAGCACATATCCTGTGAAATGAAACATTGCTGAGAACATTCAAAGGCACTGAGACTTGATTGCTTCTAACACTGTGCTGCTACAGGGCTCATGGGCCACTTAGCACCTTCCGAAATAGTTTCCAGCCCAGCTCTGACAAAGCAGACAGAGATCATTTCCAGTAGCCAGTTCCCCCTTTTTGAAGAGGAAGGGCATTGGATAGCTCAGACAGCTAAATAGCCACAGTACCAGAGAAAACCCTAAGGCACAACTCTGCATTTCTGGGAAAATGCAGAGTGGGGCACTGGATCCACATATCAGCCTCTGCCTCAAGTACCAGGTACACCCTGAGGTCTCCAAAGAGCACAGGCAGCAGCAAGCAACTGCAAAACAGGCTTTTGCTTCATTCTGTGGCTCACATGCACCATCCATGCCCAGGTATAATCCCTGGCATGATGACCTTGGTGTACAGGAGCTCCCAGGCACTACTCACCCACCTGCTCCTTTTCTGGGACAGAGAGCCCCTTGAAACTCCCCACAGAGCTGAAGCCAGTGCCATGAAGCCTCCTTGCACCCAGAAGAACCATTCATAGCCCTGACTGGATGCACTGGCACAACCTTGGACTTGAGCAAAGGAGCTGCTGCAAGCCACTCCTTCATCCCCTCCTTTGCTGCTGCAGCCAGAGGCACCAACAGGATCGGACTCAGGCATGCAGTGGTGCCCAGGACGAGAACAGCCTGCAAGACTTTGCAGTGCTATCTTAAACAAGACCAAGCAACCACAACAGGCACCAGGGGAAGGAAAACAAGAAAACAGTAGTAGGATCTTGGCTTTTACAGTAATGATCACATACTGTTTCTGAAGCATTCAGTAGAACACTTTTTTTCACCACTTATTTTAACAGCAATCTATGCATCATCTTTCAGCTTCACGCAGAACTCTGTGCTGCCAGATATGCTGACTCCATTCAGACCATGTACAGCATCCTCACAGGAGGCCAGAGGGACCATTAGATCATCAGGTCTGCCTTTCTACTGCAGGAAAGTGAACTTCATCCAAATGCATATGAAATATTTGCAGTCAGACCCAGTGAAGAGCATTAGCAAAAGGCTGCTGGCATCCATGAGTCACTGAAAACACTCTGCCAAGTCCACACCAGCATTTAACTGCCTCCACTCCTGAGCAATCCTGTAAACACACTGCAGTGAGAACCTATATGCCACAAAGCCTGGGTAAAGCAGGATTATGCAGCCACAGATGGTGTCTACAACAGTGATTAAACGTGGACTGGGGTGTAGAATGCCCAAAAAGAAAATGGGATGGAGAAAGAATGAGTCTGGGACTCTCTGCTTGCTACCTGTGAAACCTCACATGCCCCTTGAAACTGTCCAGGCAGGCACCAGAAGTAGAGGCTTCCCCAAATTACTCTCCCATTACCCACCTTCCTCATCACTGTGACCCACCCTCCCAGCCACAGGGCAGCACAAGAAGAGGGGACACAACCCAGGGGACACTGACACAGAGGGAGATGCCCACAGTGTCCTCGCAGCAGGACTGGCCAGCCCAAATTAGGGATGCATCCAGCACACAAGTACAGTCACAGCTGGCTTGTGTTGCTGCTACCCTACCACAGAACACTCAACAGGAAAATCCTTCTAGTCAGGGGAGCTGGAGAAACAGGGATGTTCAGCTGAGCAGAGCAAAGCAGTGATGTTTTCAGGGCTGGATTGTTTTCTTCACTCAGTGCCAGAAGGCAGTAGTTTTCTGTGATGTTTGCTGGGATATCAAAAGCTCACAGTGAGTCTTCTGGGAAAATACTAAAATCCAGCTCTTCCAAGTCTTGAAGTTGGATGCATTCAAGAAATTGTTTGTACAAGTCACACCTGCAAAAAGGTCAGACATGAGCAGGATGGCATCCAAAGAGTCCCTAGGAAAGAACCTCAATCTTGGGTATGCAGCTATCAGACAAGGTGAGAAAATAATTATCTAGAAAAACATAGAGTGCCAATAAAAGGGTTTTTTTTTCAACCACAGAACTCCACGGGACCCCTGCAGGTACCAGCAGAAAGCTCTCACTGGGGAATCTAAAAAGGCAACACATGTAGGAGTTGCAATTCTTAGCCAAAATAATTGTATAAATAAACAGTACTGGGGTTTAGTGTACCTGCAAAGTTACCTGAGTAAAGGAAAATGAAGGTTGTCATACCAGAGACTAGCAGGAGTTCAGTGTAAATAGCAGAACAGAAAATATCCCACCTGGCAAAAAAATGAAACATCACAAATTGAAGTTTTTTAAGGGCCCTGAGTTTCCTGGATGAAAATGTGTCTGGGGCAGCAAGGGGTGTGAGAAGATGGATGAGGTGGAAGGACAGAGTCTCCCAGAATGGCTGGAGGCAGCAGCAGCTAGCTTTCCATGAGGAGCAACACCATGTGGTTACTCATGGACAGTTATTTCAGCTAGGCTTTCTCTTAAGCTCTGAAGACAGTAAGTTATAGAGAAGCTTCAAAAGTGAGAGTTTGACAGAAAGCCATTACAAACACTTTGCAGAACTGAAGCTCTTGGGGATTGTAGAAAGCTCTGACCCCCAGCCTTGATCTTACAGTGCAGAGCAGAGGCAGAAAGTTCAGCAGAGCCTGCACATGAAACACAGCACTAGGACACAGCTCTTCCTTACTTTGAGCTTGGAGGCAATGGCACTTTCAGGTCACAGGCAAACTGTGAAAATGCTGGACCAACCATCCCTGTTTACACCCAGGACTGAGGGATGAAAGCTACTTGCAAAAAGGTTCAGCGCTCTTCTGAACACAGTGTGAACCTTGGGCTGCCCTCCTGCTCCTGACAGCAGCACAGGCCAGCTGTTGTCACCAGAGGCAGCTGCACTCTGAAAACAAACATGCTAGGTATCAGATGACTCAAATTCAACCAAACTGCTACATGATCCCAAAGCAACACTGACAACATTCCAACTGCAGAAAGGGTAAAATCTTTCTGAGCCCAAAAATGTCCAAATCGGACTGAGCACGACTGAATCTTCCCAATACCCCCTCTCTGGGTGGCTGACAAGCCAAGATAATGAGCTGGGTAAGCTCAGAACCTATATGCCTAGTTGTTAGTGATACTTTATGTGTCAAACATAATAGAAATAGAGTGAACTTGGTGCTTCTGTGGATCTGTTGAAGGAAAGTGGCACTGAAAACAGTTCTGTCTCTAAACTTTACAAGGAGATGAGTATGGGAAAGAGAAAACCCAGAGAAGTTCTAGTGAAGCTCCCCACCAGATGTTAGAAGAAGACATTTCTGCCCATGTCAGAGGGCTGTAAACCCAGAGCCTGCCCCCACAATCCCCCTAGCAAGGCTCACATGAGAGCAGACACACACAGTGCCACATGGGTTGGTCAAACTCCTGCGCGATGGTTTTGGCAGCCCTGCCCAAGTGGCAAAGGAGCTAATCAGCCACGGTAGAGCAGCGAGGGAGCTGCCGAGGAAGGGGCCAGGGCTGAAGAGTCCATCAGCCTGTACGGCTCTCCAGGCTCCCCTCACGGCCGAGCAGCTGGCCTCGCCATACGATATCCCCTCCACCTCCACAGGGCTGCAGCCAGAGACTGGAGCTGGAAGCGGCCCTGCCAGGCAAGTCATAGGAAGCCTCCTTCGGCGGAGCCAACTCAAGCCATGGGAAGCTGCGGCGGGGAGTGCTTACAAGGGGCCCATTATGGGAGGAAGGAGCCAAGAGGCCAGGTACCTGCAGCAAGAGCGGCAGCAGACAGACCCCGTGCCGCAGAGCCAAGCAAGCCCCTCCAGCTCCTCCACCACCTAAACCACATCACATCCCCCTCGGAGTCCCCCACCCCGCATGCCTCCCGGGACGGCCGTGGGCAGCCCCAGAGGGCAGCTGGGACGCTGCCCGGGGCCGCGCAGCTGTCTGCCAGCCGGGGCCCCGCTCTGCCAGGAGGGCTCTGCATCCCAGAGCCGGTGGCACGGCACCCTGCGCGCACACCGACACACACGCACCCACGAGCGGCCGCAAGTGCGGGGCAGGCGCGCCGCAGGACAGCGGGCATGGAGCGGGCTGTCGCTCCGGGAGCGCGGGGAGCACTGCCCCGCCATCCCGCGGGGGACGTGGCAGCGCCCGCGGGATGGAAAAGGGGGTGCAGCACGGGGCTCGCGATGGGACCCTGCCCCTCCGTCCGGGGCTCACGCAAGGCACCCCCGGCAGGATTCCCCCGGCCGCAGCACTTACCCCGCCATCCTCCCTCTGCCGCTTGGCTCCTTCGCCCGGGGCACCACTCGCGCTTTCAGCCCGCTGCCCTGCCGCTGGCGGGAGGCGTCCTGCCTGTTCCTCTGTGCCACGCCGGGACCGAACGCGGCATCTCCCGCCTGGCCGCGGGGCGTGGGCAGCCCGCGCTCGGGACGCTGCCCGCGGCCGTCGGCACCGCTCGGGCTCCCCGCGGCGGCCGCGGAGCCGCGATCCACGTGGAGGGCTGCGGGGAGGGGCCGTGACGGTGGAGGGGACCGGGACGCTGGGGACAGGCCGTTCGCCGTGCCCGCCGCCCCCAGGGCAGCCCCGCGGCTTCGCAGCCGCGCCGCTCCCCCGGGCCCCGGCTCCAGCCTTGCCGCCGAGTCCGGCCGGCAGCGGGCGAAGCCCAGGAGGACGGCGAAGGTGAGCGGGAGGAGGCTGGCGGCAGCGCCCCGCATGGTGTCAGCCGGTGGCGAGGGGACACGGGCGGAGCGGAGCGCTCAGAGCCCGGCCGGCATCCCCCGGCGGGCGCGGGGCAGCGGGGACCGCCGGCTCTCCGCCCCCGTTCACCGCCCCATCCCGTTCCGGGACTCCGACGGGACCTGCCGCCCACCGGGGCCGGGGGCGCAGAGAGCAGTGCTGAGGCAGGGGAGAGGGCTGCCGGGCGGCCCCCGCAGGAGGAGGAAGAGGAGAAGAGCGGCCGGCCCCGCTCTCCGGGTTGCCAGCGAGATCCCGCGCTCCGCAGGCAGCTCCAAGCACCTTCGCGCCTGCCTCTGGCACTGGCAGCGCCTGGAGGGGATGGAGGGTTTTATTTTTGGAAACCTCCCCCTTTGTGTCTTTTTGATGCTGACATCCCCCCTCTCCAGAGGACACGGCTCGGCCCCCCTTCTTAGGAGAGGAGACATTCCAGCAACACCCACTTTGGCAAAGGGAAACAAACTACAACAGAGAAGCCTTAACCCCTGCCTGGCCAGGGAGACCCGGCCCGGCAGGCGGTGTGCAGCCTCCGCAGCCCGGCCCGCCGCGGCTGGGAGCGCAAAGGAAAGCGCAGCGACCCCGGCTTGGAGAGCGCGGAGCAGAAGACTCGGAGGCCGGAGGAATACACCGCTGCCCCTCGGCATCTGGGGACTTCTGGAGCTGCATCAGCACCGCTAGCCCTCTCGCTATTCCGAATCACATCTACCAGGAGAAAGGCACGGCAATGGGAAGAGCCTTGTTGGCTATCCCACACTGGCTCCAGAGCTCTTAGATCCTCTCAAACCCATTCAGGGTTTTATAATCTTCCTTGTATAAGTTCAGGCTAGAAAAGAACCCACCTATAAGCTCGAGGTCCTTCAATTTGAGAGATCTTTCAGGAGACGTATCAGGAGCTTAGAGTAGATGCCCATCCTTCCCCCCATCTGCCTCTGCTTGAGTACCAAGAGGTCAAGGGAGGACTTAAAATGCCTGCTTTGCTTTATATGCACTGAGAAAGACTGAGAGAAGAGTAGGAGGAGGGAAAACAGGAGCACAAATCCCCTTTCAGCCACACACATCAGCTTAAGCTCGTGCTCTGTCACATCTCTACAGATCTCTGCTGCTCTTGGCCACCTTGGGTAAGGAGCAAATCCTCCCACTGTCCTTTATTTGGGGTGGGTTCATTCCCACCCACAGAAGCAGTGGTTACCTTAGTAGGTGACTAAAGGTCTCTTGCTGCATCTCTACATGCAAAGAGACATATTAGAGCACTGCAATGCTCACAGGAAGGAGATACTCACTGGGTTCTGTGCCTGCAGTGGGTCCTGTGGTGACCCTGAGTGCAGCAGCTGGATGGCTGCAGGGGAACACAAGGAGCTCTGTGTGTGCACAGAGTGATCCTTCAGGGGCACCTTTACATCTTCCAGCTTGCAGGGTAGGGGCTCCTCCAGCCAGCTGCTGCAGCGCAGCCACTGGGTTTAAAAGGCAAATTGTCATATCAGTCCATGATTGTATCTGATTTCTTTTGTTCCTTTTGATCTGTGAGGTGATTGCAACATAGGACTACTGGCTCCTCTTCTGTGCCCACTGCTCCCCCAGCCTATTACAGCCCTATCCCACTGATTCTCCTCTCCCTTCAGCCTCCTACTACAGGCGCTGCCTTCCCTGGTTCTCACCAAGCTGTCTGCTTTCCCACAGCTTTGTATCAGAGGGGTCTGTCCAGCTCACCCTGTTCTATCTTCAGCCTCCAGCAGCTGTGCTCCTAAAGCCTCTCCTGTTTGAAACCAGCGGTTCCATCTCCCTCTTCTCATTGCCCCTCGACTTTTACCCCTCTCAGACCACAGCCACCTCTTTCTTGGGATAGGAGCACTGCTGCCTACCCTCCAGCATGCAGAGGAGCTGGGGAAGGAGAAAAAGCACAGGGGATGAAAGCATGCTGGGTCTGGGCCTCAGCACATCCCTTCTGGCTGGGGACAGCAAGTGAGGGAGCTGGGAGTAACTTCATGGGTGAGCAAGTGTGAACAGAATAATGGGCAGAGCGGGTTCAGGCTTTACCTTGGCACTGGCAGCTGAAGGGCAGACAGAAATTTCAGAGGGTGCTTTGGCACTTCCTGGGGTGCAATCAGCTTGCCTCTCTGTCCTGTCAGGGCAGAGACAGTCACTTGGGCAGGGGTTTGCATGACAGTGGATGTCATAAGCAATGCCTACTAACAGCCGTGGCTTGTTCCTTTGTTCTGAGGAAAAATGTCCTTTCCATCCTCACCTAATTACTTTCTTATGCAGCAGTGGAAAGAATGCTTGTGCCTAAACCTGACATGAGAAAATTATCAATGCCATAAACAAAGCCATAAACAAAGCAGCCAAGAGCCAAGGTGGTGCTCAAAGCCAGAACAGGAGACCCCAGAACAGGGAGCACAAGTGCATTACTCCTTCCCAGAGATGTTGGGTCACCCCTGAGAAGAAGACAACTTCAGCATCCCCAGGGGACAACATGTGCACAGGAGCCTGCACTTGGGGCACCAGCAGTAGTGGGGCTCCAGGAGCTTGTGGCCCCTAATGGTGCTGAGCAATGAGATGTGCAAAGGGAGCCATCGACGGCCCCCTGGCACCTCTTGCAGCCACCCCTGGCTGCGGTGGAGCCTGGCCCAGGGAGCTGGCATCCCTTCTCAAATCAGCTTAGCTCCGTGTTTACAGTAACCCCCCTGGAGGTGGACACTGAGCTCCTTGCTGCCTCACACGGGCAAACACTCCTCAGCTTTTCAGGGATGTGCTGATGCCATTTGATCCCACAGGAGTGCTGCAGCAGAACAGGGGCCAGCTGAGGGCAGTGGCCCCCAGTCCCCCCACCTGAGGGTTGTCTGGCATGAGGAGCTGAGGGCACAGGAGTTATGTGCAGGTGTTCCATGGCTCATATTTTGGCTATTCCCAAAACAAAACCCATTAGAAAAGGGGAAGGACAGGGAGTGTGGGGAGTCCTAGTGCAGGTTGGGCTTCAGCATGCGGCACAGTGGGGGCTCTGCAGTCACACATTACATACCTCATTGCTCAGGAACTCACACAGGCAGAGTGTGGATGGTTGGGCTGCTTGCCTCTGAGGTCAAGCCCACACTTGGGAAGAGAAAACAGCAGCAGCAGAGTGAGGATGAGGCAATAAGCCAGCAAGCAGGGTTTGACAGCCCAGTCCCCAGCAGCAGGGAGCACAGGGCACCCCTGGGGACATGACCTTCAGGCAGGCAGTTCAAAGTGCTTTTTGCTGCCTTCACTTCCCTTAATTTACCATGTGACCTTCTAGGTGACAAAATTGGCACCAGAGGAGAGTCCGAGGGCAGACACGGTTGCAGCATCTCTACAAGTCCATGCTTTCTAGGGCCAGGGCACTGAGCTGAATGAGGCAGACCTGGCAGCCAGCTCAGAAAGCAAGGGGCTCATCAGACCCTGCAGAGAAGAGGAGCAAGTGTGGTGGCATTGATGACACTTCTCATCTGCTCTGTCTGTGGCAGGCAGGGTGGGGTGCTGGGGCAGCTGAGGACCAAAGCCACAGGGCCAAAGGCAGAGGGGCAAAGCAGGCTGTGACCTGGAGGGATGAGCATAAGTCACTTCATCTTGAGCCCTCTCAAAGGACAGGGAG
Organism: Passer montanus; assembly: GCF_014805655.1. NCBI lineage: Eukaryota > Metazoa > Chordata > Aves > Passeriformes > Passeridae > Passer > Passer montanus. Next base: position 16,635,151 of record NW_024365381.1, read on the forward strand.
AAGGGACTCTTCAAGACTGTGCTGATGGGGGCCCCTCTGTGCTAGGCCCCCTCACGCCTTCATTACCCCAGCCACTGGGTCCACACCAGCTCTGCACAATTCCCTGGGGGTGCTAACACCTGGGAGCCATGCTTCCAGGGCCAGTTGGCCCCCAGATGTGGCTCCTGGCACTGTATCCCTTCGATTAATTAGCCCCTTTTCTTCCTCTTCAGAAGGGTTCACAACCCACATGTGCTCCTTCCTCTGCTGAGAGCATACCCGTAACACGCTGCAGATGGGACACATTCCAGGGATTCAGAAGCTGCCTGCAGCTCCCGCAGAGGAAGAAGGAGTGCTCCCATTGCTCAGGGCTCAAGGGCAGGGGAAGGTTGGCCAGGCTCACTGGCTTAAAAATCAGGGTGTGGAGCCAGCCTTGTAGAGGTAGAACACGCAGCTTCTCTGAAAAGAGCCATCTCACACCAGGAGGGAGGACATGGCCGCTGTGGACAGCTGGATCGAGAAACAATTTCAAGGCAGCAATACAGAGAGATCTCTGGAGAGGATCTCTGTAGCCATGGGCATCAGAGAGGAAGGAAAAGCAGCTTCTGAATTTGCAAACACAGCCAGTAAATCCTCCATGGACAGCATTTTCACCCATTGCCTTTGCCATGAGGTACATGCAGCTCAGCATACCCATATTTATGGGCACTCAGGGAAGTAGACATTCCCACCCAACAGACAAGCCACTACAGCCAGACACACAGCCTGGTCCTTCAGCCACCTCCACACACTCATGGTGCATCCCTCAGAGCCTGGGGAAATCTTGGCTTCTCCCTGGGAGCTGAGAGCTGTGTAAGCAGTGGTTTGTTGTCAGAAAACAGAAGAGAAATTGTCCAGTTCCTAGTCTAAAGCCAAGGCTTGCTGGTTCCATTGTTCCTTCTGCTTTCATTTAACCAGGAAAATCTCTGAGAAGAAGGCACAGACCAGGCAACTGGTGTCCTACAACTGGATTTCCTGCTCATGCTGTTGTCTAAGCATATGTCCATGCATTACCAAGGGCTGAGACCACATGCTGAGAAAGAGGTTACAAGAGAAGATAAAGACATGCCACTAGAAAAAGAAACCTGGAGAGAATGATCGGGTGACAAAACCCAAGGGATGGGAGTGCAGAGTGAGGCAGAGAGGAGATTGCTGTGGGCTATTGCTGTAGAAAGGCCCTGGTTGGGCTGGCTGCAGAGCACAGCTGGTTCCTTATTTATCCTTCACACTATTTAGAGCCCGTTTGGCAACTCCTCAGGAGAAAAAAAAGAATGGTCAGTTAGAATGTGACTCATACAGAGCTACAGCAGCTCAAGGGAGTCTGTTCATTTATAATTAATGAAGTCCTGTTTGAAATTATCTGACTGCAATCTTCCCTCTTCCCAAGAGGCTGGTCTGGCCTTTCTGCTTCTTCAGTACCTGTGGCTGGAACTGCACATGGCAGTGAACAGGGCCTGAAAATCAGGAAAGCCTGATCGTGCCCTAAGAGCACAGAGGCTGCCCTGCCCAGGAAATCCATTCCGTCACATGTTCCCTGTGGAACCAGCTTGCTCAGGACATCAGCCGGATGGGGGACTTCAGCTGCTCCACTCATTTGTCAGCTGTCCTCACTAAGGAAGGAAAGGGAAAGGGAAAGGGAAGGAGGAAGCAGAACATCTTGCCATTTTTACAGGTTGTGATCCTCTCTTTGGGAGGTCAGGGCACTGCTGAAAACAGTGGAAAGGGCCCTGACAGTGTGAATTACCATAACCTTCTCTTCCCCCTTTCACTGTGGTCTCAGTGCCAGGAGGCTATTCCAGTGGCAGCTATTGAACACCAGCATGTCACAGACTGGGAGGGAACAGACAAGCAGGAACTGCAGCTTGAGGCTATGCAGGGAGCCTGAGGTTCTCTTCTATGTGAAAAGTCCCCATTCCCAGTGTCTGGTACAACTCACAGGCAGCACTTCTGAACGAAACCACAACCTGCAGAAAATATAAGAGATGCAAACGAGTTGATCCAGCAGTGAAGACAGAAGAAACCAGGCAATGCCCAGACTGTGATGAAGAAGCTCTTCCTCAGAAATTCCTCCCACACTGAACTTTTTAACAACAAAGAGATCAGAAACAAACCAAACCTGAATCGAACTTTGAATTCTACAGAGTGTTTGTGACTAAAGTAGTTTCATTCCTACTTCTGATTCCAAAGCAATCTTTCTAAAAAGCAATTCGTTTCCTTCAGGTTGGTGCTCCTTCCTTAAAAACTTCATTGTGGCTGCCCGGGGCATGGGGAACTTGAACTTTAACTTCTTCAACTTTGCATAACAGAGTAAAACTGATGAGGGTAGATCCTGAAATAAGAATGATTGTTGGGGGTGATGTTTTATCTGCATATTAGTTTGATTACTCTGCCATCCTGAGACTGGCTCACACCCATCACAGGGTTTTAGGTGCTTTCCTACCAGTTTGGGCACTGCAATCACTGTGTGAGCTGTGATCTCAGCTCTTTACAATGCAATGACTTCAAGGGGATGTTTAATAGCTTATTAATAAGTGAATCTTAGGGAACTGAAAAAGGTGGCAATTATTAGGTGGCATGTGTTAGAGCTTAAATAGTCATCGTGCAGGAGACTAATGCATTGACACTTTACAGTCCCATTGGGTAATTATTGGGATTAGGCTGAGTACCCAATTTCCCAGCTATGACTTCATAGGCTGGGAATCCAGCTCTCTGGTGACATCACAGCTCCACAAGTCTCCCTCACTAGCTGCCATGCTGGCTACTGTCAGGTGGTGACTACATTTAGGTGTGGCACACAGCCTTAAGAAAGGACCCACACTCTTACAGGAGATAAGAATAATGATGAATGGGAGTCCAACAAAGAAATAAGTGCAGGTCAGCTGCAGAGAAGATGAGCCCCCTTTCTTACCACACCACATCAGATCATAATCTTCCGAGAAACACAAGGAGCTTGAGATGGGGAAGCATCAACTTCCCACCCAGACAGGGGCCATGCCAGGCACAGAAGTCCATAATATGATTAAAGAGGAGGCATTTATGATTCTCCTACATCTCCCAGAGGAGTTTGGAGCTAAAGACAAAAGCAGGGACAATGTTCTCTGATGATGATCATTACCTCTGTGCTCAGCTCTGGCATGCATTTTCAGGCTGTGCCTTCCCACCCTCGCCCCTTTCCTCATTTCAGCCCATCTGAGCAGGCACGGAAGACTGCACAGCTCAAGCCCAGATCAGTGCCAACAGCAGACAGCCACCTGCTTTCTCTCAGGGCTGGCAAGCCCTGACAGCAGAGGTGGCAGCTGAGGAAGGCAGCTGGCACCATCGATGTTGCAGAGATCCTTCCTTCCTCCCTCCCAGAGCCAGGCCCTCTGCATCCCTGAGCCAAGGGAAGCTCCTGAAGAGTGGCAGGACTGAAGGAGCTGGGGAGCTCCTGATACTTCTGGGGAACATCCCTGCATCAACAGCATTAGGTCAGAACTGCCTGCTTTGAGGTTGTGCAAGCTGAGCTGGTCTGTGGGCAGCTCCTGCTGCAGAGGACCAGCAGGAAGGCAGGCAGGGCTACAGAGCAGGAAAGTTCTTTCCCAGCCAGGAGTGCAATCTGGGAGCAGATGAAAATACAGCAACAGCACTCACTACTAGCCTTTTGCCCACTGTAAGGGACACTGGGATGCTGAATGCTCCTGGCTGGGCACAGAGCATGTCCAGGGCCACCCCAGGTGGCAAGAAAAGTCCTGTCTCTGGGCATCCCTCTCAATGCCACTTTGGTTTCTTGTTCCACGAGGATATGGGACCCAGATGGCCCCTGGCCTGAGTCACCCTGACCTTGCTGCTCACTTTCAGCAAAGGCACCTGCTCCTGTGGCAGGTTGTTCTCAGTCAGGCTCTGCTTCCCTGCAGAAGTTTGGCTGGATCTGTGCAGGGTATGGACATCACTGACAAGCTTTAGGCTACACAAATCACCAAGAGGTAACAGTGGAACTAAAATCCCATGTGAGAGCAAGTCTGGGGACCTGGGGAGCAGAACAATAGGCTATCAGCACAGACCTCATGTCTGAGTTTGCAGGCACCATGTGTGGTATCAGGCAGTGGTGTGGTATCAGCACCTTGTGCCCTGCCTCATCCTCACCATCCACAAGCTTCCTGTCAGCCTGCACCTAGGGCTGGCTGTCCTTCCCACACCAGAGAACTGGTGCCCTCTTTGGTAGCTCACTGCTGCCACCAGTCCTTCCTCTGGGACTGTGCTTCTCCTCAGCATGGCTTTCAGAAACTAGATCCAGACCCAGCAAGACACCTTTCCCAGCCCAGAAGGAACACCTGCTTTTCAGGACAAAAGTGCATGTGAAGTTTGGCCCAAGGAAGCAGCTGCCCCACTTATTTCAGTCCCCATGGCAATGCCAGTAGGGAGGGGGTCTGACCTGCAGTGCCTCCCAGACCACAGGGCTCCTGGGGATGTCACGAGAAATCACAGGCTGGTGGCCAGCTCTAGCCCTGTGCTTCCTCACCAGGACAGATCCAACCAAGGCTTGTATGTGTTACCCATACAAGCAGGGCAGCCTCTTCAGTGACAGCTCCAGTGCTGCTAAGCAGAGCCTGGGGGCTGGGGGATATTCTGGCTTGTCCCTTTCTTCCCTCACAGTCTGACTCTGAGTTGATGTGAACTGCAGCTGAACTACAGCTCTCTGCCTCACCTGTCCCTGCCCTAGTATCCATATCCTATATGGCATCAGCCCCTTGGCCCCTGCTCAGTTCAGGCCTCCAGCTGGCTTTAGAGCCACTGCTAGAAACATTATAGCACACCTGTTCTTCAGATGAGGGTTTACAGCCAAGACTAGCACATCTGGATTGTAAAATAGACATTTGGAAGTTTATCAACATGTTTCCAAACAGTCTGAGTATGGCAGAAACTCCGTCTAGTCGTTTTAGTGGAGGAAGCAGCTGGGCTACAAGGATGGTTTGGTGCCCTTCTCACGCCTCATGCAGGTGGGGCTGAGCCTCTCCTCCCTCCCACCTTCCTCTAGAAGCTGAACTGCCCCTTCCTGACACTAGTGGTCCAGGAAGCTCTGTCAGCAAGGCTCTAGGAAGGAAACAGGGAAGTGAAATCCAGTGCCCTTCCCACCCCGAACCCGCTGACGCAGCTACACAAAGCCTAGACTTCAGCCAAATGTCTCCCAGAAACCCCACGTGCTCAGAAAATTGATTGTGAATCTGCACCATATGGGTTGGGAGGGGGTAACTGACTCCACCAGCCTGGTCCAGTGCAAAGCTCAGCTGCCAACAGGCTCCAGGGCTGTTGCTCTCAGCAAAGTCCTGATCAGCAGCAGCACCAAGCTGCCACTAATGGGTTTGTCAGCGCCAAGCAGATCTAAAGGGGGAATGGGGCCCATGCCCTGAGCGTTCCACGTGCACAGCCCCTCTCATCGTATTTGTTTCTCAGATGTGCAGCACTCACGCTGGTGCTAACAACAGACCTCCCACATCAGTGTTCAGTAACATACTCTACAGATTTTGGTCTCTTTCCAGTCATCCCACACCAAGAGAAACACAGCCGATACTTTGGGGTGTGACAGAGGCAAGAGACACACACAGCCTGTAAAGCTGATAGGGCAGGAGGTAGCTCTAGCCCCAGCATGCAGGGGAGCTTTGGTAATGTGGTGCTTGTTTCCCACAAGGTCTTCGGATGGTCTGGGCCAAAGTTAATCAGCAGCTGATTAACAATCCTCTCATCTCCTCCCATTTTGACAGTCCGCCCGCAGGTGAAGGCAACATTCCTGCCCTGCAGTGCTGACTGCCAATCCATGCTGTCATCACCCCCAAAAGAGAAACCACTCTGCTAACATGGTGGCTGAGCACTGTTGGAGACCATGGAGCCATTTGGAGATTGGGGCAAACAGATTCTTCCATCAGCTCCACCCCAGTGAATATCTTCCCTCCCAAACTTACATGCTCTCAGCAATATTGAACTACCTCTTTAGAGTCACCAATTCAGACTGGTTCCAAATTCAAGAGGATTTAATGGAGGAGCATGGGGAGAGATAAAGGTGTGAAGGTCAGGAGTAACCCCAACCTTCAAACAGTGTACCTGTAGTGATGAAGATACATTTCTATGGTGCTTTGCACTCAGTCAATTTCTATGTGTTTGTTTTAAATTTCTAATTTGTTTGTTTTAAAAACATGGGGGGAAAGTGGAAATGAGACCACCCCACACACCCACTCTGTGTTTACCCATAAACCTTGCTAGGCCCTCTGGTGCTAGAGTGAGCCACATTGCATAGAACAAAGGGCAGGAGAAAACACCTGAATTCATGTCAGAGCTGTACACTGCTTGGGGGAAGCACCATGTTTAGCTGCTCCTTCCACTGAGCACATATAATATTGTCAGAAGTCCATGCCAGGGCCCAGTTCTACTACTGGATACTTCTTCTATGAGACTTGAGAATCTACAAAGTTGCTGGAAGGAATTCAGGTTAAGAGGTACTGCAAGACAGAAAAGAAGAGGTTGGAAAATAAGGGAATGGGATTCAAAATATCATTTGAATCTTGCCAAGCTAAATTCCCTTTTCCTTCTGCGTGTGCCAGTGAGCCCATCTGCTCAGACCATTCCAGATGGTGTATTTTTACTGAGAGAGGAGGCAGCATAGCTTCACATTTCTCATTAAATTGAGTTGGTCACCTCTAAGCTTACAGGTCAATGGGTGTGTTGTCTCTTTCTCCCCCCTGGACTATAAATCTAACCCCCACCCCAGGCCCTCCTCCCTGAGGCAGGCAGGTCCTGCTCATGACAGCCAGCGCTTTGTTTAGCAGCTGAGCCAGCACTTCCTCCCAAGGGAGAACACAACCTTGCAGAGGCAAAGGTCAAGTGTGCTCTTCCCAAAGCTGAGGATTTGCCTTTGCCACTTAATCCAGCCTGAGATCTCACAGCCAACACAGAGCTTCTGTCAAGCCTGGGAACCCTTTGTGGGCAGAGGAAGGCACGCACCTGAGACACAGGTGTAAGTGCAAACATCTGTCCTTTACCACACGCCTTCAGGGCACCAGCAAGGAGGCAGCTAGGAAAAAAAACAAAACCCTCCAGATACTTCATCACTATTTTGTGAAATAACCCTGCCCTCACCCTCACCAGTTCAGGCCCAATGCCAAAGACAGCCAGGTGGTGCCGAACTTCCACAGCTGCTTTGCAGCCCTGCCTCCCACTGGGAGGTGTGGAACCAAGTCACTTCTACCACTGTGGGGCCCAGCTGAGATGGCTTCCAAATGCACTCTGCTGTGCCCTGGAGTGCTCCTGCCCTGCGGGTCTCAGCACAGCCCTGCAAGCACTGGCACAGGCAAGGGAGTGGTGAAGGACTCCATCACTCTGGTTTCACAGTGGAGGTAAGGAGAAAAAACCTCCTACTGTCCTTGCCTCAGCCAGCTATGAACCTCTCAGCCACAGACAAGCAAGCAGGTTGTCCTGGCAGTGGAGATCATTCCCTGGTGCTCTCCCACACACTCACAGACTGGTTGAGGTGGAATGTGACCTCTGGAGAAGGGCCCAGTCCCCTGCTCAAGCCAGGATGCTGGAATCACATTCGATTGAGTTTTTGAACCCCTCTAAGAATGGAGGCTCCACTGCGCCCCTGGGCAACTTGCTCCAGCATTGTTAACTCTTTTCTGACCTCTAACACAGGTGGCCATCCACCAACTTTGCTGTAATGGGTTTGGTCACCATCAGAGGAGGTGGAGGTGCCCCTCTTGGGGATGTGACATCCGTGGACCCACATATGCTTTTAGCTGCACTTCCTGGCTCCAGTCCCAAGAGGTTCCCTCAACCCCCAAGCTGGTCAAGAGGCTAAGCCTGGAGCCTCATTCTCCCTGACCATGCAAGCACAGTGACAGCAGATCCAATCCTTCCTGTTTCCCTGGTTTCTTGCTTTCTGTTCAAGACAACTGAAGAAGCAGGGATGGGGAGCAGGGGACATCACTTGGGAGGAAAACTTTCTTCTTTCAGAGTTGATTGCCTCTAAGATTTAGGAAGATTAACTCTGCAGCCCCTCCCATAAACACCAGACTACCCCATGGCCACCCTCCCCTCCAGCTCTTTCAGGCAGCACAGATCCACAATGATCCCAGGCCCACAAGCCTGTTTTCACAGGTCTGTGCCATTTTACCTCCTGCTGTTTTCTGGTTCTCATTATCTCTGCAGACCTGATGACACTTAAGACATTTTATCCCCTGGAGGCTTTCTCTGGCACTTTAAGTCAACAGGTCCTGATGTCCTGTTCACCCAACCTCACCCCTGGCTTGTTAACACCCTGGCTGGCCAAGGACCATTCCCTGCCTGCCAGCAGATCTGAACCAGGCTGAACCTCTGCACTCACCAGAGTTAAAGCTTTGGCAACTTTCTCCTCCTACCCCTTATCCTCTTATTCATTGATGGTCCTTTATCACAGCAGCCTCTTCCCACAGGGGTCCCATGTCCACAGACCCAGATCTGCCCCTGCCAAGGAAATCCCAGGGGCAGGCACTGAACAAGGGCAAACCCAATCAGCAGTTGTCAGGTAACACTTCCAATGACCTTAGACTGGTTATTAACCTCAGCTGCTGGGAGGGCATATCACCAGCTTAAGATCCCTTCCCCAACCATAGATTTTTCTGGTGGGAAACTCAGCCTCTTCCCAGCTTTGTGACTTCTGCTCTTGTTAGAAACCAGTTCAGAACACAAGAGTTTGGGAACCAAACAACTCTTAACACTTATCACTGCCTGCCCCCAGAGACAAGTCTAATTCCAAACTACAGTTACAACACATGTATATCTGTTTGCAACACCTCATTGGAGGAATGAAAAAGTGACGATGATACTATACTTGGGACATGATGACAACTGCTTCATCCAGCCAAACAAGGCTGGTCCAGCCTACTAAATGGTGCTAGAGCTCCAGGCTGGGCATGGTACCAAACCCTACAGTGGAGCCCCTCTACACGGCCCCTGGATGTCTTTGTATTTGCAGGCCTGGAGACCTTTCCAAGCTTTTCTCCATTATGCTGCTATTTCTTTTCAGTCTGTTTCTTCCTCCTTGTCCACACTGCCTGCACAAGCTATTTTGCAGGAAGAAGGGTCATCTCTCATGAGCTGTCTGTGTTGTACTATTGTGAGGTGGGGTGAACAGCCTCTGCAGAGCAAACCTTCCACTTCTGTGTTGTGCTTGGATGCCTCGGCATCGCTGGTGTCATGGGAAGGGCCTGTCCTCTGTCCAAGCCAACCACTGCCATCACACAGAGGTGACAGTGCTGTAACCTGGATGCCCCACACATTCCCTCCAAGACCTTTGCAGCACTCACATCCAGCCAGGCCCACCAGGGAGGCAGACTGAATGAGGGCAGCTGGACAGGAGCCCCGCAAAACCAACCAAGCCTCCACATACCGGCCGCTGAATTTGCATCTGAAGCCACTAACAAATGAAGTGAAGGAAAAGTCTGGAATAGTGACCAAGCTTGGGTTTGAGTCCTGACTCCAGAGCAGCTGGTGCAGTCTGGCAGGCAGTACACAACTCAGCTGTCCCCAGCACCCTTGCTGAGCTGGAACTTCCTCCACCGTTCCCACAGGCCAAGTGTCCCATTTCATCTCCTTGAACTCCTGTAGTCCCCACAATTGCAGATAGAGACAGGACCCTCTGCCCCACTCCCAAAGTGGATTTTATCCACCCACGGTACAAGAGGGGGTAGTCAAGACCAGCTGCTCAAAGTGGTTTGCAGTGATTCACCACAGCTGAACACCCTCAGCCTCAAATCATAAACCCTGAGACCCCAACAAGACATCATCTACAGCACATCAGATCTCGTTGTGCTGTGAGCTTCCCTCATAACACAGCTGCCCCTTCCCACTCTGCTTGCAGAGCTAGGGCAGGCCTTATTCCAACTGGATGCCATCCAGAGACTCTGCTGAGGTCCAGAGAGGGAAGAAGGAGGTGCTCCAAGGGGGTGGGAGAAGGGACACAGAGACCACGGCTCAGGGGGTTAAGGTGGCACTGCAAGAACCCAGTACCTGTAGGTGGTGGGGTGAGAGGTATCACAAGGTCACTTTTCTATCGCTAAAGCTTCACAGATTTCTCTCTCCATCTGCCTTCCCACCATCTGCTGAGGCAACTGCAAGGGAGAGGAGTTTTGCAAGGGTCACTCTTGGGCCAAAGCAGATGGAAAGGACCTGCTGTGAGTACTTTACTAGACATGGGCCAGACAGCTGCAGTATGCCCCCAGCCCTGCTGACAGCTCACTGGATCCCCCAGTGCACACAGTACCACGGTGAAGGAGCTGGCTCACATCTGTGCACGCTGCCCTGGAGGCTTGCTTGCAATGATGAAGGGTCTGCAGCTGTATGAAGCAGTGAATTAACAAGCTGTTTAAGTCCTTCATTGGAGGCCTGAAGAAACAGATGGTGCCAGGAGCTGGTCTCTTCCCCCTCTTGGGGACCATCCTTCAGGTCAGAGATGTTTTTTCTTGGTGCTCTCTGAGGGGAAAAACCAGCAGAACCTTTGCTACCCAGAGCTCCAGAGCCTTCTCCTCCCCCTGAGCCTTTGAACCCTTTCCAAATTTCTCAGCTCTGCAGGCTTCCAGACCTCGCCTGCTGCAGACCTAATTAACTCTCTTGTTCATTTATGGTCTTTTGTCACTAAAGCAAGTAATTGGTGCACACAAGCAGCAGATCCTCGTGGGCTCACATGGACTTGACTGCTCCCTTGGTCTGCTGGGGAAGCCCTCTCCTGCTCACCAAGGGTGCCTGCAGTCCCTCTCTGTGGCCAGCCACTTCTGGATCATCTATGGAGAGCACACTGCCTCCACTTCCAGCAAGCTCTCTCAGTACTTTTGCAATCAGAAAACACAGATTGCCTCAGGACACGACACCTTTGAACTTGGGCAAGTCTAGACTGTGGACCTGGACTGCACCTTCCCCTTCTCCCTTGCTAGCACCAAGAAACCCCTTGGGCTTTCTCATCATGTGCTGTTGTTTGCTCAGTGCTCACGCACACAGACACACACTCAGAAGCCTCCAGTTCAGGGGATGGCACAGACACCAGGCCTGGCAGGGATGCTGCTGCCACAATAGTTTCTCCCTGCACTGATACTCACTCAGGTTTGCACACTGCCAGATACGTGTGAGAACGTGACCCCACTGCTCTTTTACCACCACCACCACCCTCTGTGTTCCCTCCTGCCCCCGGCACCACCAGGATGGAGAACAGCAGAGAAAGGCAGGGTCCTTTCACAGGGCAATAGCTGGGCAAGATTATCCCAGGGTTCCTGGACCAGACAGCTCTTCAGCCTTTGGAAACCTCCCTTGCCTTTGTTCCTTGGCCCTGTAGGGTTGGGGGAAGGGATCCCAATGAACATGTTTGTGCTGTTCTTCTTAATAGGGTGTTGTGTAACACAGAGGGAAGTGACTACACCGGGGACCCCAGCTGAGAACAGAGACTTTAATCCTGCTGCCCAGGAAAAACTTGGAAAAAATACCTACATCTGTTCTGCTGCATTACGCTCATGGCTCAGAGGCTGACAGCTGACCCTGGCTGCTCATGATGCCAAGGTACAGCCCCTGCCAAACAGTGCCAAGGTAAATTACCGTGACTGATTAGAAAGGCAATAGGCAGAGAAAACTGGGGAGAGTGCTCTCCCTGGGCAGATGGGAGAAGGCCAAGCCAGAGTTCATCCGGGTTCTTCATCTTCTCCACTGCCATATTGGCAAACAGAGTGGAAGGAGCAATAGTGGAAGAGAAAGAGGCAGAGGATGAGATGCAGGGAGAGGCATGAAGGTGAGGAGGCAGAGAAAAACTACAGCTGCATCCACCTCTCCATGGGGTTCACCAAGGATGAGCTTCAGGAGACAACCCTCCTTCTCCTCAAACCTGTGCTAGGCTGACACCACAGAGGACAAAAGGAACTGTTTTATCTGCAAGCAGGCTTCACAGCTCAAGAAGGGCACAAGGCAGGTGTTGGCCTCAGGGAGCAGTGCACACTCCCTGCCATGAATCCAGGACATGGAAGAGCACAGGTGTGGGTCTCCCTGATGCAGAGCCACAACACAGCTCTCTTCCAGGCTCAGGCTTTGTCATCACCCCACACTCATGCAACAATTCAGAGAGTGAAAAGGAAATAAGCTATCCAGCAAACAGCAAAACACCACTGAAATTTGACTAACAGCAGACTCCTAGACACTCTGGAAACATGTCAAAGACTTCTCACCATATTTGGTGACACATCCACTGGGTACATGGTAAGTGCTGCACTGGGGCCATGGGGCAGGAGGAAGAGCACTTCTCCATGTAGTGCCTCTTAGAGACACAGCAGGATGTTGAGGGTCGCCCTCCCCTAGATGGGAGGAGGTTTCCTGGAAGGACATTAACACCCAGTTTTGTGAAGGATATGCCTGCTCCTTACTCATGTATTAAATTGACTCAAGCCTAATTAGCACAATATCTATGACAGGATTAAAGTAGATTCTACCTTCTTCTAGGGCCACCAGCTACCAAACACTCCTCCTGGTCAACATCCAGCACAGGACAGTGGATAGCTTCAAGAAAAGCAGAAAACTACTTCCTTTCTAACTTCTGTCTGTCAGAGACAGGCTTTGGCCCTGAAGCAGGAATGTTTATTTGCTTTAAATCTTATTTAGCCGTGGATGTTTTCATTAACCACATGCATGTCACACTCTTTTATCTGCCCTTAGGAGGGTAGGCAGGAAAGCTCATGCTTTCCCCAGTCCATATGTGGAGCAGACAGTTTTGATTAGCCACATGCTTTTTGCCTTTCAATGCCTGCTGGCTGTCACTTTGACCTTGTTCAACAAGACAAAAGTGATGTGTTTCCTTCAGTCTCATAAACTTGAACACCACAACCTCATATCAAACTCTGTTCCCCCCCCCATCTCCATGGGCTACCTGCTCATGCAATCCTAAACCTCCAGCACTAAACTGAGCACTTAAGAATCACGGATCCTGCTGAGAAATGCAGGATCTAGAAGCATTTCTGCACTAGAATCCAAAGATGCCTCTTGAGTGCAACATCACCAGTGCCATGACTCTTTACCACCTCCCAATGCTCTGCTGTTGTTGACCAGCCTGGTGCCCTTCCCTCTGCTCCTTGCACTGCTGGGGAGCAGCCCTGTCAAGGCCAGAGCTTCAGGCCTGAATGAGCTCCACAGCATCAAGTGCGTTACACCTCAGTAATGTCTTTGTTACACAGCTCCTCTGACACTCTGCCACTTCAAACTTGAAATGAAGCTCAGCCCTGCCCAGGAGGAGGAACCACAGGGGATGAGGACAGCAGAGCCAGCTCCTAGAAAGACGTTCTTAGAGCACTTTCCAAAGGCCCTGCCAACAGGCTACTGACACCACTAACTGCTAAGTGTAAGGTTAGCTGGTCCAAGCCACCTCTACTCAAAAACAACCTGATGCAAAGAGTATTCAAGGAAGGCACTGGCCTGTGCAGGGGCCACTTCAGGACAGCTTCCCCCCCGAGGGTGGTAACAGGGTCCTTTTTCCTTCCTGTCCCTGGAGCTACTGCACTGTTCCAGTCACTTACTGAAACTCATCCAAACTGATGTCAGCTTCCACTCTCCCAGGTTCTCTGGAAAGGCTAGAGGTGCCTGCAGTTAATTTTTAAAAGTCCATTATGCTATAATGAGTCCTAAAAAGAGAATATCAGCTCTTTCTGTGGACCAGCTCAATTCTGCTTTCCTGGTCCACACATTAAAACTCCCTCTCTCCTCACATACTGATGACTAACCTGTGTCTCAAAGCCTGAGGGAGCACATCTAATCTGGTTAGTGTCTCTGCTGTTGTTTATTCATATTAAGCACATTACTCTTACTAAGCTATTTGTGCTGAGTCTCCTGAGAGAATGCTGCAGGTTAATAATACATATGTAAATCCAACTTCCTTTCACGCATTTTAAATGTGTTGCCTGTTGGAAAACAAAATGGCAAGTGGGATGGTGCAACAGGGACACGTGCAGAACCAGCAGATGCTTTCTAGATGCTCACTTCTCACACACTTCGGTTTGGAGATTAGAAGCACAGCAAAAGGCTCTACCAGCCTACTTGTTTGCTAGATTAAGAGGTCTGCTGAGCAAAAAAAAACCAAAAAAACCCACCAAAAAACCCAACAACAAAACAACCAAAACAAAACCCAAAAAAACCCAAACAAAACAAAAACAAACAAACAAACAAAAAAACCAACCTAGAGAACTGTAAGACAAACTGCAGGGTTTCAAGAGAGCTGAAGTTGGCCACTCTCAAACGGAGCTGGCGGTCCCCCTCTGGTGGCCAGCCAGCCGCAGTCAGGGTCTGAGGGCACAAGAGAGCTGCCACGGCCACTGTCCCTGTCCCTGCACCGAGGGTGGCACCCGAGCATCCCAGGGCCAGCAGCAAGGCTTCTGAGCACGGAGCTGTCAGGCAGCGCGGCACACAGGATGCCATGGAAGCCTTCTCAACCCGAAAAGATTCATTAGAAGAACAGCCAGCAGCTGCCCAGTCCCTCCAGCCTGCCAGCCCTGTCTATAACTAAGCCCTTGGTTTTTAATAGCAATACTGTGTAGCACTAGGAGCTCCCATCTTGAAACAGGGCCCCATTGTGCATGGGGCTATGAGACATCTGGACACAGAGAGTCCATAAGCTCTTTAGGATGGGAAATAAGATGGAGAGAAAGAACAGAAGATGGACAGGAAATGAGCGAGCAGAAGGAAATAAGATAGCACTGGTCAGCACAGAAGACAGCAGTCAGTGAGATGCTCTCAATGGGTGAGCACAAAGGCAACCATTCAATGTCTTACTTAGAAGATACCAGGGCAACATTTTTGGCCTGTAATTTTCAGTTTCAACAACGTAGACAATTGCTACCAGTGTATTGAATGTTGTTCCCAATATAAAAGGGCCTAGGAGAGAGAAGGCTGAATACCCCTGCTGACTGCTCTAGTCACAGACAAGAATTTTCATTAAGTGGTGGTCTGAGTCTTTTCCACACCAGCAATAAAGTCCTCTGCAAATCTGAGCTAGCTTCTATTCAGCAAGCCACTTCTTCAGACAAACCTGAAACCCCCACTGCTACTTTCATCCTCCTCCAAGAGGACTGCAGGGAATTTTATATCCTTGCGTTTCTTCACCCACTGCTGTAAAAGCAGCACTATCTTATCTCAAGGCAACCTCACACTTCAGCTACTGGAGCACAAGAAAGCCCCAAACAGCTGTTCTTTCTGGTAAGAGATGAGATTTCTAAAATTACTCAGAAAATTGTATGGGTTTACAGGCCTTCAGTATTATGTTATCACAAATTCTTAAAATAAGGGGCTGGTATGGGCCAACATACTCACAGCTTAGCAGAAAATTGCCTCAAGAGGGTGAGAAGAATTTGGTTTTGGCCATGCAGAGTCACTCCCCCCAAAACCACCTAAACTCATTCTGGCCTTCACATGCCTCAGAGAAAAATCTGGAACAATCTTGGGCCAATTCCAGTTTCTCCATCCCAGTTTCTGCATATATTGCAAGACCTCCACTTCCTTTGCTTGTATGCATTGCAGCTTTATACCAAGGTGGAGAAGTTTGGCTCTCAGCCTCACTCCCCACTTCCAACCCCATGTGCAACTGCCCACGCCTCAGCACACTTTGTAGCACTCCATTCCTGCAGAAGGGTAGCTGGAAACAACTCATGGGGAATTTTGGGTGAACTTCAGCTACAGCTGTTTTGTTTTACTGCAAAGAAGTTACAGCAAATTATGTCTAAAAATGAACATGTTCATGCAGTAACACCTCCTCTCCTACAATCAAGTTTCATGCTCTGGAAAGCAGAGATTAGTGTCTCTCACGCATTCAATCAGAAGACCAAAGAGTTTAAGAGGAAGATTCTAAATCTTAGATTCTGCACAGTACAGCTGATGCCAAGACAGGTTGAGGTTCTGATCAGCTTAGCTGTTTCCCATAAGTGTTTCCCTTTTAGAGGTCCTCTAATCACACATTCAAATTCTTTCTGCCAGGTCAGTCAGACACAAGATGGTAGCAGAACAGCTCAAACCATACAAAATGTAGTAATTCACCATGAGAACCAGAATTACAGCTTGGCTCAATTGACTTTCATAAAGTAATGGCTGAGTTGGTAAGAACAGATCTTATCCAAATCAAGCATAATTTCCCCATTTTCTCATTTAGGTATCTGAAGAAATTAATTCTTTGTAGTTCCACAACTGAAGCAAAAAAAGCTGAACAGAGGAACTGAATGTACAAAAATCCATTTTCCCAAGCAGCACATCATGACACACCTCAGGGCAAGTGGCTGTGCATGGAATCAAGGATCCAAAGATATCAACTCTTTGCTATTGCTGAATATACAAGCTGGGGCATGTAGGATTCCAGCATTAAGTGCATGGGCATGATTTCTCTCAGAGCCCCAACTCCATGCCAAATGCCAGGATAAATGGAGGCTGTGAAGTCAGCAACAGGGCACTGTCACCACTCCAAGAAATCACAAGAAACTGGAGATCAGGATGGACAATGTGAGCAGCCAGATGATATCATGCATCCTGTAAAGAAAAACTGAAACTTTAGAACTTACTTCATGCTGAAGTAATCCAGCATGCTGAGCTCTCTCCTTCACACCCAAACAGATAGTTTCTGAAAACTCCAGGCTCAACTTGGCCCCCTTATGAATTGTACTGGTCATGGCATGTAAAGGCATGTCCACATGGCTTCCAGTGTATCAGTTTGCTGGCAAAGTCACCCACCTTTTAATACCCTGGCCCCAATGCCAGCAGCTCTATTCACAACTTCTGCAATTCTCAGGGGACACTGGAACTTCAGTTTCTGTATTCACAATACACTGTGGTCACCACTGCTTTATGAAACCTCCCTCATCTGAGTGCATCATTAGACAATTCTGTTGCCACAGAAGCTTTTAAGTAATACCATGACCCAACAGTGTTAGAGGCAATCCCTAAGGATTGCATGCACCACTCACTCTCTTCTTTAGCCAGTGCTTATGGCCTGAAAGCCAGAATCAACACTAGATGCTGGTTTCACATGTGAGAACATCCACCTAATTACATGGTGGAACACACACAGCCAGCCAATGCTCTGCTGGCTGAAGACAGGCTAAATCTAGTACAGCCCAGGAAATAGTCTTTCATCATTTTACAGGCAGAAATCCTAATAGACACAGAATCATCTTGCAGAATCATCTCGTTTTAAAGTTATGATTTTAATCCTTAAGGTGTAAAGGACTCAAAAGCCCCCTCTTCTCCTGGCTTCACCTAATCTTGACAGCACTGTGAAGCACAAGCTCTTCAAGTACCTGAAGCTCAGAGTCAGGTAATATACAATGAGATGGAAAAGTGATTGCACCAACTGCATTATTAATTTACATAAAAGAGTCCTTTAAATTCTTTCTAGCATTACTAGCTGCTTCACAGCATTTTCCAGCTTACCTGCAGTGAGGCCTCGCAGTAGCCTGCAAGCCCCAGCCCAGAGTCCTGCCTCTTCCCAAAAGCTCACAGATGCTGGCTTCAGTCAGTCATCCTGAAAGGCTGCAGGTGGAGAACCATAGCCTCCCCCCTGTACCAGACTTCTGCTGGACATCTGAACACCTGGAGAGGCCCCTTGCCCACAGACAGCACCAGTGAGATTCCCTCTGTAAAGCCCAGAAAGAATGCTGAGCTGAGAAGACATAATTTTTAAAATATTTTATTTATTATACAAACTATTTACAAAATCAGCTACTACAACCACAGGCTTCCAAATTTTGGCTGAACTCTGCCAGAAATTCACCAGAGGGAAGTAGGATTTGACCTGTATCATCGACAGCTCCTGGTTTTCATGCAACATGGCCTGCAGGTGCAGGCTGAAGCCAGGCCCCCTGCACCTCAAAGCAGCTTCAGGAAACACGGAACCTGTCTAAGGTGGTATCAGGATCCTAATGATTTCTACAGAAGAGCCTCTATTAAGTGGCAATAAATAAGGAGAAAAAAAAGGGAAGTAATGAGCCTCTGCCAGAAGTAACATACAGTATAGGTGACCAAAGCACATCCCCATTGCAGCACTAAGGGCAGCATTAAAAGTGACTGTACTGGGAAAGGGTGTAAAGCTAGAGATAAGTTTAGAAGTATTGTGGTGAAACTCAGGAACATGGGGGCAGCCTAGAGGCCTGTGCAAACAGAGGGGATGGGCTTACTTGACTAACAGTACCCATCTCAGTTCTGACTGCACTTGTGTTAAGAAGGAAGTCCTTGGCATCTTCACAGCTGCTGGGAAGTGTTGGGTGCTGGCTGCAATGAAATGAGAAGCATTTAGGAGCTCTTTCCAGCAGAAGTCCACTCAGTGGTCAGCATCCTCAGAATAAAAAAAGGCCAGCTCAAGAGAAGGGAGAAAATTCCTGAGGGAGATGTCACTGTCAGAGCTGGCCCATAGCTACAGTACTGAAAACACCCTCAACCAGGTGAGGCTACAATGTGGAAAAAACACCAAGCCATGCCATCCAACAAGCTGGAATTAAGCTGAGCACCACCACCTCCTCTCAGTCCCTGGGGAAAGCACTGAAGCGGTGGCATGGTGAACACAGGAGCTGTAACTCTACTGACCATGGAAGCCACCTGCAGTATAAATAAAATGGTACCATACCCTCCACCCAAAGAAGGTCAGAACCTTGCAGAATGCAGCCTGCACTAAAAAAAGGAAGAACAGCCACTACTAATGTGATCTGTCAAGGGCACAACAGTGGCAACTATCAAGCTGGCAGCCTCGCAGCACCTGGGTGCCAGTGAGGGAATGAATTCACAAGGCAAAGAAATCCCCCTGAGTAGTCTCAATGTTCAGCTGACTGCTTTTTGGCACCAAAATGGCTTTTTTTTCTGTAAAGAAGTATCACACTCAGCCCAAGAATGACTAAGGTGCTTCCTTAAAAACATTTTATAGATGTAGAATATTTCCCACAAATTCCCAGTCAATTCAACTAAACTATATTTGAAAAGCACACACAGTTAACTTAAAATATCCTTACTGTGCTCAAGTCTGACCGGATCAGCCTGAGGACAGCAGAAGGGGACTGAAGAGGATGATGTGACATTTTATCCAATACAGTGTTCTAAAATTAGCTCAGGGATGCCAGTCTGAGAATCCATTCTGGAAGAAATCCAGCAATTCCATAATCAAGTGAAAGCTTACATTGCAGGTAGTAGCAATGCATTTCTCCCACTATTACTCCTGCATGCCTTTGACTTACTTGTAGACTGTAGAAAGCAAAGATCTTGAATTTTGCTTCACTGAAGAACTCATCAAGGTTCCCAGATTCCCCTTCCCTTTACCTCCCTGGGAAGGGCTGAATGGATTACCAACTACAACAGAACCCAATCATAAGCTTACTTCTCATTCTGGTCTACCCACTCCTTTCCCCACAAGCCAGACAATGGTGGGTGCAAGCTGCTGAGTGACCACTTAAGTGAAATTCTAGTTAACATATTGTGCTGGAAAGCTAACAGCACCAAATGGAATATGTAGAAAGGAAAGATGAAGAAAGATGGTAAGAAGGTTGGAAGGGCAGAAATCTAGCTGCTCTCCAGGCACCAACAACTCCCTGGACACTCTGCCTGAAATGCAATAGAGAAAGAGAAGCCTCAGGCTGCTGCATGATAGAGGTAGAAGCCAAGATCCTGTGGGATGCTGGGGTGGAGGTACCATGTTCTGCCCAGTACCATCATCCCAACAACAAATGAAAGCACAGTGCACACTGTAGCTGCTTATTGATCTGTCACTGTTAGCACATAACATACATACCCTGAAGGTGAATTTGGGATAGGCATTGGTGCTCAGCATTGAGGGATCACACTCATGCCCATACTCTCTCTCCTGAGGAAGGGAAAAGAAGGCAAGGGCATGGAATAGCTTCCTGTGCAACATCAACTGTCAGAAACATTCAATGGAGGAGAAACTCCTCTTCCAGTTAGTTTGCAGAAGCTAATTACCAGCCACTGCTGGAGAAGGGCGCTTCTGCTGCCGGGCCCTGGTGGAGGTAGTACAGGATCACTGTCAGGGCCAGCACTTGTGCTCCGATTGGATTGTTTTCCTCTTTGGGTTACTCCCTCCAGTGGATACTGCCCTTTTTTCTCTGTGGCACAGGCAACAACAGCATCCAGAGCAAGATGGAGAAGGAGAACCAGAAACCCTTCGGGATCAGGTGCTGAAAGGATGGACAACTCTATTCCCCTCATGAATCATAGTGAGATATCAGGGAGCATCACTGGGGGAGTTGAGCCAGGGTAAAGGAAGTTATTAAGACTTCCTATGAACCAAGGCTTCCAGCAGAGCTCCATGCTGGTCTTCCCTCTTCCTCCTAGAGAGCTACGGTAGAGGCAGCTCAGCAGATCCCCTGCTCCTCAATGTAACTTCTGCTTATGAACTTCATCTTCTCACAGAAGGATGGGTATACAGGGTGCGTGCAATATCTCCTTGACAAATGCACCAGTCCTTTTGCTTTTTCACATTGAACCAAAGGGAGAATGAGGAAAAGGGAAAAAATGAGCTCTTGATGACATATTTGGGATACAGAAAGGCCACATGACATCTTCTGGATGACAAATTCCTTTACATGGAGTTTTTGCTCTGCCTCCACTGCCCAAGTGAAGGGAAGGAGAACAAGCAGAGGATTGAGCTTGGGTCTTGCCACAAAGAGCTGAGAGGCTAAATGGTCCCCTGGGAAGGGGAAATCACAGCATGCCAAATCCCTCACAACCCTCGCTGATAGCTAGCTGCAGCATCTTGTGCACTTCTTCATAGGAGTCATAAGTAGGGAGGCACAGCTGGTTAAAACTGTAAAAAAAAAAGAAAAATTCCATTCAAACTAGGTCTGAGAGGGAACCATCCCCATTAGCTGCCTTTAGATGGATTGACACAAGCATCACACACATTACACTGTTTGCCCACCACAACTGGCTGGTGTCATTCCCAAAAGCACAAGGAAGAAAGTCCTACCACCCCAGGATACTCGCCAGGTGTGGGCTGTCGGCAAAGTACTGTGAGTCGGAGCTGCAATGATCTGGAAAGATGGACAGAGCGCAGCAAACCCTCCTGGGGGCAGCTGGGAGGAACCAGTAGTGAACTGCAAAAGCCTGGCCAGCTCTTCCTGTGTGAAACTGGAAACCACAGTCCAAAACCACCTCATGACCTGTTACAAACCAGAAAAGGTAAAGAGAGGTCAGCCAAGGAAATCAAGCAAGTGCAGCAGCAACTTACAAGAATATCAGTCAACTGCAGTCACAAGCAAGTGTTCTATTAACAGTTAGACTTGATTTGTTTTAACAGGGTGACACATAGAGGCAAGTATTACATAGCTCCTAATCAGCTAAGAGATGTCCCACACTACTATCTCCCACCAATCCTTTCCCTTAAAGCAGAAAGGCTTCTTCTGCTTCTGCTCTTCCCACAGAGATTTTATTTTTAGAAATATCTGCATAGGCAGTGAGGTAGGTTTACAATGCAGAAAGTGCACTTCCTTATTGCACTATGTTAATTTCTTAGTTTTTCGCATCATCTGGTACGTCTGCAAGCAAGTGGAACCATCCCAGTGTTTACAGGTTGAAAATACAAGTTTCTATATGTTTTCGTCTGGGGTGTTTTGGCAGCTTCTATTATTTTTCTAAACAAAGCTGCTACTATTCCCATACTCCTCCCACTGGGAAATGCAGAAAGGGATGAAAACCATTAGGGGGTACAAATTTAGGCTACTACATCAGTAGTACCACAGCACTGAACTCCAAACACTACATGTGGGCTGCAAGCATGTTTTTGAAGCATCTCTTAGAGATAAGTATATCACCGTGAACATCTTCAGTAGCAATAATTCCCACCAACTCCTCCTGACTCCCTGCTGAACTGTTCTTAATTAGAGCTGTGGTGGATTTTTTTAAAGAGACCACTGCAACAACTTTTACTTGCTGGAATCTGATTTAAGCATCAGCTCTAGTCAGTCAGAAGGGATCTCTCTAGAGCAAAACAATATATTAAAATGTGTACAGTCCTACCTGACCCCTGAATTTTTCAGTTTGTCCTTCTGAAAAACTAAATTCCAGCCAATTCTGCTGTATATGGAATAACTGGTTTTGACAAGCAGGAAGGAGAAACCCTTTCATTTACCTTCTCACGGAAGTGCCAAGATCCTCCTACCACTACAGCATGTGCCTTGAAGTCACAGACACTGATATCTCCAGTACCGCACATAAGCAGCTGAAAGGCAAGAGACTGCAGTCAGAAAGTCAGAAGCCCAGGAAACAAGGCAACAGCTATTGTGCAAATTGCAGATGTATAAAGTGCTCAGACAAGAAACATTTTAGCTTTTTCCCATATCCAGAAAGCACTCCATTTGTCAGACAGGAGGGGAAGTAAATGTAGAGCTGCTTAGGGAGGCAGCAATTACCTCAAGCTCATTCTCATCAAAAATAGCCAGGAGGTTCTCAGGAACTAATTCATTAAGACCTAGAAGAGAAAAGCAGCATGTGGTATGCCCTGGGACATAAAGGCAGAGAGGAGCAGGGAGCAGGCAGCATGTTACCTTTCAGGAAGTGATCCACCTCCTCTCTAACCTGATTCGCCAGCCTGTACTGTGCAAGCAGATTTAGGTACAAGATTTTGTTTTCGTTGGTCACTGGTACTTGAGCCCCTCCTGCCACTAGTTCTACCATCTGAAAACAGAACACTTGACGTGAGTGTGACCAGTAGCATTCCCCAAACCTGAACTCCCATCCACAAAAAAACCAAGAAAGGAGTTACTTCCCAGAGTAAGCTCAATTTTCTGGGGCAGAGTTCTCAGTCCCCACTGCTGCAGGCAGTAGGGGTTAAAGTTTCCCACTTTCAGGAACTGCTCCCCTCACCTTCTCCAGCTGTCCTGTTTTGCTATACTTCTCTTCAGCAAAGACCAGATCCATCTCACTCACATCATTGTTCAGTATGAAGCACACTTTGGATTTATAGAATTCTGGGTCATCCGTTTCAAAATACTGTGTGAAAGAATAAGAAAGCAGGGACATAGAAGGAAGAACAAAAAAATCCCTTACAATATTAGCCAGAATTCTGGATCTGCCACTACACCAACACTCAACTTCTCCCCACACCAACACAGGCTTCAGCCAGGGCTGGGCAGCTTTACCTTGTAATGCATACGAAGTCCTATGATCTGAGCCAGGAAGGATCGAGTGAAGCGAGCTCGGACCAGCTGTTTGTAAGCCCCTCCCAGAGAAGATTCATAGAGACACTTTCCCACCAGGCGGCCTGCAAACTCATAGACTTTGAGCCGTAAATATGTGGGACGCCCTGGGTTTGGATGCACCTGCAAAGAAGAAGCAAAATGAAATATCCAACTACCTGACTGACTAGCACAAATAGCAAATATGGGACCATTTCAACTCACTACATCTCTCAAGCTGGCCAAGGAGCTTTAGTGTAATGTCCTCAAAGCCAAGCAACAGAAATAAAATGCCTAAGCCTGTGTAGAAAGAACATGAAATGTTTCACGTGCATGGGAAAGAAGCTGTATGAGAGCAGAAATGGATTCTGAAATATTCAGACCAACAAAACCTCTAAACACTTTCATGTCACCTCCTCTTGCCCAAAAATCCAGCCTTCCTTGCTGACTTGCCACCCTTTACTGCTCATCCAGCCAGTTCTTTGATGCTCCAATGGGTTAAGATCATTAAGCAAAGCTTTCAGAAAGGCACTGAAAGTGACTATGAAGGCAATCTAAAGAAGAGTAAGGTAGCACACCACCTAACAGCAGCACTGTTTAAACATCAATGATCACATTTCTGTGCATTCACCATAGGAACTACAGACTCACCAAGGCCTGGTTGTTATCACTAAAGCGGGTAAACAGCTGATTGGTGGTATCAAATAATGCCTTGCAAATGAGCTCAAACCACTCTCTGCGAGGGCCTCCCCAGTCCAGAGCTACAAAATAAAACAAGCTTGGTCATCCAAACTGGGTCATCAGTTCAAGAGTTTCATGCATGCTGCTCAGTATTACCCAACACAAGAGTTCATCACAATGAACAGATCTGTAGCAACGTGGCAGTAGGCAGGGACTGCAAAACTATAGGATCTTCTCCCAAACCTACTCCTAGCTGGTTTTTTTGTTTGTTTGGGGTTTTTTTTAGGGCTAGAGGGGCAAGATTTACATAAGGCTTCAGGTCCCTATGTGAAGTAGCTCTAGAATAGCACCAGCAGGATAATTCACTAAGATCTGTGAGAAAATCAAAGGGCTGGAAAGCCACAAAAGAAGGGACACACTACAAGAAACCAGAATTTCAGATTGAAACTACTCCACCATCATTCCTTTTGCTTTCTCTGTATGTATATTCACAGGATAACTCGCCTTCTTCATCCTGGAAAATCACTTCAAAGTTTTTGCTCCAGTCAGAAACAGAAAAATTTCGTGTTGCTTTAAATGACTGAAAAACAGAAGAAGAAAATAGCAACAGCCATTACTGCTTGGCACCCCATTCCCAATATGCAGTCCTGTACCTGTGAATAGGCAAACACAAAACCCCAACAGCCTAGCACTTGAAAGTATACAAGTAAAAACTAGAAACATCTAAGGTCTAATTCTTATCTGACAAAGCCACAGAAGCCAATTCCTCATTTTCTGTTATGAGACACGTTACCCACATAAAATACAGCTCATCTTAAAACCAGTGTGAGGTCTTAGCACAGAAATATCACTCTCAAGGCTGCAGTAAAGTATTGTTTGAAGTATTAAAATGCCTGTGGGAAGGAGCAATTTCTGTAAAGAACTTTCAGCCCACGAATTAGATTTAAAATAGGAATGTTTCAAAGAGCACTACAAAATAGCTTGAAGAGAATTACTGAGTTCATACTTACAGCAAGTCACGATGCAAAAAAGTAATAAAATACCCCAAGTGTCTAAAATTTCCAGTGCCCTGATTTTGGACTCCAGTTAAAGAAAATTTAAAAAGCTACATGGTAGTCTTCAGTCATAATTCAGTCATACAGGTAGTTTTATCCTGAAACAGGTTAGAGCATCCTGCTACTCACACCTCCGGACTAAGCACATTCATTGTGCCTATTAACCTTGGTCACTAGAGCTTATATTATCAGCAGCAGCAGCATTATGGCACTAGATTTATTTTATCTTACTAGACTGCAACAATGCTCAAGACAGTGCAAGAATTTCCAAAATAATAGGAAAAAGTAGTCATGGAAATACTGTTTAGAAATGAAGTAATTTTGTCCAAGCTATTAACTGAAACATAATCTCATAAACACTGCAAGCTGGTACATGCAGAAAATATTCTGAAACACAAATTCAAGGGAAATCCCAGCCACTCCTGTTTTCCTGAGAAGTGTTCTTTCCATCTTTGCAACATTACTGTTGTGAGACACAGGGGAAACAATAAGTCAGGACAACTGCCCCCTTAGCATACAAAGTATTTAGAATGTCACTTAAGAACTGCATTATATGAATGACTAAGCTCTATTTTGGAAACACTACCGTTCAGGTCAGACGTGGTGAAGATTTCACTAAGGGACTTACAGAATATTTCATCATCACTGTGAACCACTACTAGTAGCCTATTGATGCAGGAGTTTCATTGCATACAGCTCAGAACATCTGACTTGACAGTTTATCTTGCTGAATGGCTCTGTGCCAGAAAAGCAGTACATAAAGACTCAGGAGCTCTATGTTCTGCTCCCATATCTAGTCCAAGTAGACAGTCTCTCTCCAGGCCTCAAGTTCCAATGTAAAGTAGGGACAGAGTAGCATCAGTAGATTTCCTGCTTTTGCAGGCTATGAATCCTTTTACAGAACCACAGAATCACACAAGTTGAAAAAAATCTCTAAGATCATAAATTCTAACCTTTGACTGGTCCCTACATTGTCAACTAAGCCATGGCACTAAGTGCTACATCCAGGAATTTCTTGAACACTTCCAGGGATGGTGACTCCACAACCTCCCTGAGCAGTCCTTTCCTATGTTTATCTACTTCTAAAGCTGCCTGCTGGCATCTGCTTTGAAACAGAGGGACTATCCACTTTTAGCACGGCTGCCCTAGCA
The DNA here is from genome assembly GCF_014805655.1 of Passer montanus. NCBI lineage: Eukaryota > Metazoa > Chordata > Aves > Passeriformes > Passeridae > Passer > Passer montanus. Next base: position 16,661,230 of record NW_024365381.1, read on the forward strand.
CATTCCATCCTGGACTTCTTTAGGCACTGAGCAGAATAAGAAGGACGGAGGAGCACTGGGCTAAGGTGAAATGACTCCTTCACTCACCGACTCCAGCAGGCAGTGGCGGCTGACCTTCAGCGTGACCTTCGAATGAGGCCTCTTCATATGCACCTGACGGAGCTCTCGCTGAAAGAAGTTCACTTTGTCTTGGAAGGTTTCAGAGCCTCCTGAGAAGAGTGACAACTTGGGTGAGGCCTGAGATGTCAACACCTCAAACATCTACAGAGCATTCCTAAGATTAACTGCACACATCAGCTTTACTGCCCAAAAGTGCATTTACCACAGCAAGGTTTGGAGACAGAACTTTCAAGGTAGTTTTGCAATTAATCTTGCTGGTATTCATACTCACAGGTGCACTTTCAAAGAGCCTGACAGAGAAGCCAAGCTGAAAAGGAACAGCTGCTGTGATGAAGTACATTCACTGGAAGCACCAATAGGAACAGAGCATGATACTCCAGGAACCAGAGTTCTCATCAGAAGTCATTCAGTGCCAGCAATCTTTATTCCCCAGGGAAACTAGCAGACCCAAGTGCTAACTTCCTGACTACTGTACCCACCTCACTGTCCCTTTACCTATGTTTTTATGCAGAGAGCGAATGAAAGTGGCTGCCAAGATGTTCCTCTCCTTGCAGCTGAGCTCCACAGGGGGTTGGATTCCATCATCCACCACCAGTGTCAGTAATTTGTGCACAGGATCAGGACCAAGGTATGAAAACTGGCAGCAAAAAGATGCAAGAAAGGGTAAACCCATCATGCAGAAGGCACAGTATGTTCAGTAGACAGAGCAATACCATCTGTGCTTTTAAGACTTGCTCTGCTCCCTGACATGTATGCAGTTAACAGGAAACTATTTCAAGCATCCAGACTTCATTTAGGAAGCTGCTTTAAACTTCACACACAATTCTGAGGGCTTCAATGGACACAATCACAGCATTTTAGGAAGGTTATGAGGAAAACAGTCAAGAAAAATGCAAAGGAATCAAGTTTTTTGCCCAGCATTGGGACAAAAGGCAAGAAAGAGTGATAAGACTGGCACCTAGTCATAAATATTAGCAAAACTTATGCACTGAGAGGGAATTGCAGAGTTGAAATTTATGCCACACAATGTTGTTTTGTGGGTGGAAGCCCTTCTCTTCAAAAGGAAAAAACAGACAGGGATGACAAGCTAAGAACATGGAGGTGCAGTGACAGGTACATGGAAAGAGGCTCACCTTTGTGCCAGGACACACTCTAAAGGTGAAAAGGCGCCATGGAATGATCTTCAGGTAAAATTCTTTCACTGAGAATTGCTGAGTAACCACAAGGAAAAGAAAATGTTAAATGTCACACATCTGTTAAGGGCTGTCCCTGAAACACATGGGGCAGAGGACAGATCTATAAGGCTAGACCTCCCTTCAACCCCAGGAACAGTTTTCTGCAGCATTTGGCACAATACTAGAGAAAAGCTTTAAAGCTCCACAGAACTGTAAGCTTGTCAGCAAGACTTCAGCGCGTGCATTTATGACGCATGTGGGATGCCAGCACGACACAGATTTTACAGCAGTAAGCTATTGTGCTCAGCAGAACGTCACCAGACTAATTGGAAAGTAATCTTAAGTACACTTGAGAAGCTGAATTCAGGACAAGATTGTAATGCACTGACAAAAAGGTCTTAGCAAGTCACACCAACGGACTACTCCTACTGCTCCCCAATTTTCATTATCATTTTAAACATCTTTTAGAAAGCACTTGCAATTGCTAAATCCACGAGATTTGCAGAAATTTACTCTCAGTGTATTTCTGCTGGAACAACTGAATAACTGCACAATTCCTATCTTCTGGAGAGCAAGTTAAGATGAAATTTTAACATCTTTAGAGAAACGAAAACCATTTCCAGAACAAATCTTTCCTAGCTGCAATGATTGGAAAAATTGACCATCAGCAATTGTCCACAAGGCAAGCGAAATATGAGCATTAACTCTTTAAAACAGCAGCATGGTACCAGATTTCTGCTGCTTCTATTTCTGTACATAGAGGCATCCAGGGATACAAATGTGCAAGCCTAAGAATTGCATTAACAACTTTGGCACCTAAAGGGAGCTTCTAACAGTACTCACTTCTAGCAATCTGCTTTACCAGGTGATGCAATAGAAAAGAGTATGGAAAAATACACCAAGAGGAAAAGGATGCTGAGCTCACAAGGACATAGCACTCAAAGGCAGTTCTTAGAGCCATGTGCAGCACAGATTTAGAAATCTCTAGCAGCTCCTTCCATCCTGCAACTGTTTCACAGCCCTCTTTCTCCCTTTGGCAAGAAAGCAATTCCTGGATTAGTCTTTCATTTTGGTATTTATCGCTGCATTTTTCAGAATGCATTTGAAGACATAGATAAACAAAATGAATTTAAATGCGTTATTAGATTTAGAGGAATTTTCTTTCTAGTTTCTGAATGCTTTTAGGCAATAATAATGGAAAATAGTTACTGTTAACATATTCTTATTATCAGAGAACCCTCAGTTTCTTCTGTCTCTTCTACTTATAAATTTACTCTTTGTTCTCTGACCATTTTCTTCCCTTTTTCTTTTCAGCAAAACATTGCAGAAACGGGACAAAGACATAAAATCTGAGAATGTGAGATTGTCTTAAATCAAGTTCAAATTTACAGGTATCAGAAACTGAGAATAGGAATTGCAGGTCTGACCTGAGAAAAGCAAAGGAAAGGCAAACAGAATATCTATTGAACAATCAGCAAGAATATTTCCAGTAGGATTTGGATCAGACCTGGAAAGATCCTAAAATCTAAAAACACAATCCTAAAACTTGAAGTTCTAAAACACACTACTAAAACTTCCAAGGCTCAGTTTAACATTATTCTCAGTCACAAGCTCCATGTTTTCCATAAGCAAACTTTTTTCTAAACCACAGGCACCTGAGGCACCTGAATCTGGAGCTAAGATATAGAGCACAAGGAAGCTCTTCAGTTACAGCATACTTTAAACATGCACTCAAGCGTGGTAACTTTCTGATATCTACCTTAGGTGACACATAGCAGTACACTTTTTTAGGCTTCTTCACTTTCTCGGGGGTCTGGCTGTCAGAAGGAGAATCTTCATCTTCATCCTCAATGGCAGTGGAAGGACGGCGCTGGGAGGAGCTCAGGTGCATTGGTGGAAGTTGCCACTGAGTGTTGGTGTAACTAGGAGCATCGTAAAGGTAAGCTTCAAAATAAATACTGACACCTGAGGTGGACACATTGCGTTCTACAATGTTCTTTTCATTCTCTGAGGGAAATAGATATGAAAGAGTTGTGTAAATCCTGATGGAGACAAGAATGAAAAAGAATGCACAGGCCACGACCAAATCAGTGACTTTGATTGTAAAGAAAAGGTTATACATCCAAAGGAAAAACCTGGTCAAAGAGATAGAGAGAACCCAGGAGTGGGATGAAAAATGGCTGTTTGTCTGTTAGTGACTGGTTGAAGAAAAAAGGCATAGAGAACCCCCCTTTCAGATCACCATCCTTAAGGTATAGCCACTTGACAGCCACACTGAAGTCTGGCTAACCCCTGAAGAAACAATTATAGCATTGTTAAAAAAAAAAAAAACAAAAACCAAAAAAACCCACATAGGTTACATGAAGTGTTCTTCCTCCATACAACTTAACATACAATACATGACTGGCTCAGATGCCAACTACTAGCAAGCACTAAAAATTGCCTAATTTCAGGGGTAAACCTCCTGAAATAGGGAAAAACCACCTGGTTTTATCTGTTGATGGATCAGAGAGCATAAGTTCCCAGAGCTCTTCCCTGTTAGAAGCAAATTAATTTACCAGAGTATTTTAAAATTAATAGGCTTTCCTTTAGCAAGTAAGCATGGCCAGCCTGCAGGGAAGCCACAAATACCTCTGCTACATGAGTGTGTAAAGCACATTGCAAGAGAACACCTGGAGAATAAATACTGATTAGGTCTTGACTCACCACTCAGAACAATGATGTCAAAATCACCATTGCTTATGGGCTGGTTCTGGTAGGAGATGCAGGCATGGAAACACCCCCTCGAGTGCAAGGTGAGTCGGAAGAACACCTCACAAGTCTGCCGATTGGACACCACAGACTTCTCAAACACCACATCAGAGCTCTCTTCTTCTTGAGGCCCCAGCTAAACAGAAAACAAATTAATAAAAGGAGCTCTCCAGCTCACCTGAAGTCAAGCAGCAAGGGGTGAAGCTGCACCCACCTCATGGATGGAGAGGCTGTAATTGTGCTCATCTATCAAGGACACAGAATTGCTGGTGGGATTGTCATACTCATCTCTGGGAGCTATCTGCAGAGTGTGCTGCTGCCCACAGGTCAGCACCAGAGTGGAGAAATGGCAGACAATTTTGGTTTTGGAGGGAACCACCATTCCTGAAGCAGACAACAATAGAGTCAAATAAATTCCAAGGTGAAGCTACAAAAAGCAAAATAAAAGGAACTAGGGGCACAATACCCTTGAAAACTGATCAAATCTAAACACATTCTATGCCCCTACATTACAAAAGCAAAGTGTCTGAGCACCAAAGTATATGGTGTAGTGCACAGCGTGTGCCTTGGATCAGAGACTTAATACTAATAAAGCAAACAAGTCACTAGTCCTCTAAAGAATGCTTTTCCACCATTCTAACTTTCTGTTCAGGAACTTGCTCCCACTGCACATACAAAATATAAGCTAGCTGACACCTAAGAAAACCTGCAAATGCAGCTTACCAAACAAAATTTATTTGGGTTAAACCTAAGCTTCTTCTTTCTGAAGGGATATTTTAGCAAGCTTTGTATCTATTCACAAAGCAATGAATAGAGGTCCTTTCAATGACATGTACATGAAACATAAAAGAAGCCAAGTGGGGTCAAAAAAACAGAAGTAGAAGAAAACAAATTTTAGATGGATAAAAATGAAATGTTTTTACCAAAGTGTGTAATCAAAGGTATCAACTGCTCCAGGAGCTTACAAGAACAGAATAGGGTATTCAGAAAAAGAAGAGGCAAATTATGACAGCATCTCCAACTCAGACACAAATAACTCAATACTTTCACAAAAGGCACTCTCTGATTACTAAATGGACTATGAAGAAGTTACTACAAAATTGAGAACATGACAGAAGTGGATAGGGATTTTAAGTAGCACTAATGACTTATTCTGTAAAGCAGTTTCTGTTTTGTTATGTACTGGTAGTCACAAGTATGTTTTACTCGTGGGTCTGTTGCTGGGATCCACACAGGGCAGGAGGAAAATGGTGAAGGGTAACCCTTTCCCTGTCACCTACCTATTTTAGCTGGAAACACATTTACCTAAGGGCCTCCAATACCTCCAAATCTACTTTGAACCATTACAGGGCCACTTAGATCTTACCTGGCTGAAAAACCTTGTAGTAGGGGCTGTAGGCCACATTCAAGCCACCAAGTTTTACAGTGATTTCATATCTCCCAGCCCTGCGCACAGTGAAAGCCACTTTCACCACATTGGAATTGGGCTCTTGAAGAACTTCCTGGGTTACAGGAATATCAATTGCTAACTCCACATGGCAGATGTGAACTCGCAGCCCCACAGGCCGGTGAGCAGGGAAGGGTTGCCCATTTTTATAGAATAACTGCATGGGAAACAGAGAAGTCCAGGTCAGCAAAAACATACAGCACACAGAGAAAGAGAAAAGAAATTGCCTTAGGAAAGGGCAAGTACCTCAGCTCAGAAAAGGAAAAATAATTAGTAGATAGCTCTGTCACACAGACTGCGTTCTCCAAAATGAACAAGTGGGCATTGAACAGCCCCATTCTCTTTTGTGCTGGGGTTCACATGCATGCCCTGAAAAGAACATGCCTCTAGGCATTTCCCATCTGCACTTGTAGTGCAATATTAGAGCAGAAATCATGAGAACCCACTAGCAAAAGGAAAAAAGTAAAGCCATACCCTTTCAGAGAAACAAGCAGATCTTGTTCATTTTTACAGCTAAGCTCTGAAAGAACTCTTGCCAATTTGTTACGGAAAACTGTGAGGAAGATGCTGACCTAAGGAGCTGACCCAGTCTTTACTGCTAAGAAGCATCAAAATGAAAACCACACATTAGACAAAATCACAGGCAGCTCAATCACCAAAGTGATCTCCTGGACAATTTCAGAGGGTAACATACCTTGACCACTAATTCCTTACAAGGAAAGAACTACATCTTGGAACTCTATATGCATGGCTCTTCAAGAGCCAGCAGCTTGTTGGCCAGAGCCTGCCTACCATCTGCAATCAGCCTGAAGTCAGGAAAAAATTATTATTTCCTGTTTCAAGGTAAGGGAGGGCATGGGGCTTCAAGAAGTTTGCATCTTGAATGACATCAGGAGAAACTAGTGTATGCAAAGCTACTGTTGATGAATAAAGGGCCAAGCAAATTTCACACAAGCATGAAGTGGAAAGGCACATGGCTGGAGCTCATGAGTGTCAGCAAGGTGAAGGAAATAAATTTAAATAGTAGGAACAGAACAAGTCCCTTTCCCCCAGTTTTTTTCACTGCCTGCACCCTGGAGCTGGACCTTCCCAAGAGGGATGGGTATGGCAACCTAGCTGAACCTATCTTCTTATTTTGATACCCTCCTGGATGGGAAGGTGGGATAGAAATATAGGCACATAAGCCCAGCAAAACCTTTCAAGTTGCTCAAACTTTCTCCACATAGCTCCAAACTCTCTGTGTTCACTCAGCTTACTTCCCCTAGACTAGGCCTTTTGGGATTAGAGGGAAACAAGAATCCTTGGCAGGCTTTTCCAGGTCTAACAGAATAACAATCCATTTTACAGTTAATGGGGAGTGGCCATGAAGCTTTGCAGCTCTTGGGTTGCTAAAATGCCCATTCCCACACCCTCAACTTCAGCTGCACAACCAAAAGATAGCACCACATTTGTTGAAGGCAAGGCTCAGCCTACTCACTTCCCAGCAAAGGAAGCAGCAGTCAGGACAAATGCGGTCTCCTCTGACTCTTCAGAGGATTCTGAAGAGAGGGAGATTAGATTTCAAAAAGTGCAAACTTCAAATATACACTTACAGAGTTTTGCAACATAGTAACAGAGCAGAAGGCACAAACAGATAGCTCGCCTGTTACATCTGGCTTGGCCCCAACAACAAAAACCATTTGAAGAGCCCACCCCTAACTCAGACCTCTGTTCCTGCCCACAAAGCTGCATGGAAACAAAAATATTGCCTTACATGCACTCGGAAGGCCATGCTATGGCCCACCTCATAGGGGTCCTTCCAATCCCAGGAGATTTTGCAGGACCGGGGATCCAGGTAGTTGCCTCGCACGTAGTCATAAATAGTTCGCTCCCCTCGGCGCTCCCGGTCCTCATGCTGAAGGAAGCTGACTATACGTGCGGCAAGCTCAAAGAGGAACTTAATGGTGAAGAAGAAAGCTACAACAGATACTGTGATCCCACCTGCAGCAGGGAGAGAACAAAGGGTGGTTGCAGAAGCCGAGGTGGCTGAGTCAGGCTCTAAAATCCCCTCTGCATCAGCCAAAGATGCCTTTCTGTTAATGGTATTCTACTCAAATGCAAATTAGGTATTTAAGGCAGATGTTATTGTGTGGACATTTATGGTTTGTGTTATGATACAGGTAAGGTTAGAAAATATCAAGTCTCTTAAAACTCTGCAAATGACTGCAAACAAAGGAAATAGTTAAAGGTGGTAGAGAGTCTCAGGTAAGGCTTGCGGACATCCCAACAGAGACATGGAATTCCCTTCAAGTTGCAAGTTAGAACTACAGAGATTCCTTTAAGGGAAACAGATAACCAGACAACTTCTGCACATCACATTATGGCTGGATTAAGAAGCATGACAGAGGCAACAACCCTCCACTAGTTCTCAAAAAAAAAAAAGTAAGGGGATGGCTTAGGAATTAGGCCAATGAAAGGACTTTAGGATCAAGAAGAATGGTCGAGAGGCAAGTCTGCCAGGTGGAGGGCACAGTGTGGGGTGACAGTAACTTCATGTTTGTTAGGTAAACTCTGAACTAAAATTAAACCAAAGGCTTTCAAGAAACCCTTCTAAAGCCTATGAAGAGGTCATCAAATACAGTGGCAGCCTTTCCTTCACTTACCAATAATGTAAAACATCAGGTCCCTTCGGTGAGACAGACAGCCGAGGATCACAGCTGCATCTAGAACACAAAATAGGCCAAGTCCAGTCCAGTGACTTCCTCACATACACTGGACTAAATTTAATCTATGGTTCCTCAGAAAAAATGCCTATTGATCACTTGTCTTCCTCTCCAAGGTCATCCCTAAATTTCAATCCATAAGATTGAAATATGTGAACAGCACAACATGCTACAATTAACAGTTCTCCCTCCATCACAGATTCCCAGATTCAGGAATCTATAAGAAGGACAACATATCATCCCTCTAAAAACAGTGAGAGCAGGCTCTGGGGAAGGCTCTGCAGGAAGGAGATGTTTTTTGCAGGATCACCAACTCCAACAACAGTGGCCAAAGCCACTCATCTAAACTGTCACACCTACTTGCAAGCCATGAAGTTATCTTCTACTCTGATATAAAAGCATATATTACAGAGCACCACCAAATGGACAGAAGCCAAACCTTAGCCAGCAACCTTGGAAGAAAAAGCTACAGAATAAAAGACTTGTAAACAAGACCATCCCCATTTGTTCAGAACAAACAAAATCCTTCTAGAGCAGCAGTGAATCTATTTTTGCCCTGCAAGTCTACTACAGAACACACAAATGCAACTGGAAAAGAGTCCCCTTCTCACTTCTGCAAAGTGGAGCCTCTCTGCTGAAACTCTAACTGATCAACACAAAAGCTAAAATCTTCTGTTTGTACACCATTAAGTTTACAGCAATTTTAAGAGACACCAATCTAGACTTAAGTTTTCACTGAGGAGACTGCTAAACAAACATGTAGTAAAAATACCACACCCTGAACAACATGCTGTAGGATTGATAAGACACAGCTGACAGATGGAACAAGAGCAGCAGCAAGGAACGCGTGTGACAATTAGACAAAGGATTTGGCATACATAATGCACACAATATAGCTCACCATGTCACCATTCAGTTAGTGAGAAGCTACATTGTGCATTCAAGCTGCCTTTTTTTTTAAACAAACACAAAAGGGGAGTTATTCATCAGTCATCTCGACAGCAGCAATAATGGACATCAGCATGCAGAAGGCTTAAACAAGGTATTTCCCCCCAACAATAGCCATGACTTTCTAGCCCAGCAAATCCCCTTTGCTGGCCTTGGCACATAGTCCAGCCCTCCAACCGAAGAGCAGTCACATACCTTTACACAAGTGCCCATGCTCTAAAAGCCAAAAAGAGGGAACCCATTCTTCAGCATCCTTCCGCTTTGTGCCCAGAACTGGGACAGACATCAGCAAGAAGAGGCCATAGAGAAGATTATCACAGAAAGAGTAACTCTTGGAACTTGCATCACAGAATCACTGCTGCAAAATAAGGACTTGAGCACAGCAGTTTCTTCCTCTTTGTGGAAAAAGGGTTGTCCTGCAGTGCTGTTTCCTTTAGCCTGCAGTTTGCTAGCTTTCCTGGAAAAGGAAAAAAAGGAGAGAGAAATGTTAGATGTCTACATTGTGGATAAATCTAGCAAGCAGAAACACATGAGAGGTGCAAGATGCAAGAGCATCACTAGACATCAAATCCATGAGAGGTGCTATAAAAGTACCACTGTTGATGAGGTGCAAAGCTTCACCATATCCTCAACCTCTATCTGTCACAATCTCATTTCATTATATGATCCCCTGAAACTAGCACATTCAAGATGGAACAAAACACATCCTTGCCTCCACAGGTTTCATGGAGATGGAAGCAAGAGCTGATAGCCCAGGAGGAATACAGAGATTGTCTCAGCAGCCAAGGATTGGGTTAGAAGGAGCTAAAGCCCTGACAGAACTAAACCTTGCCAGTGATATCAAGGGTGCCATGAAAACTTTCTACAGGTACATTAGTGATAAAGAAAGACTAGGGAAAACATGTACCCTCTCCAGAAGGAAACAGGAGACCTGGTTACCCAGGACAATGAGAAGGCTGAAGTACTCAATAACTTTTCCCCCTCAGTCTTCACCAACGACTGCTCCAGTCACACCAACCAAGTCACAGAAGACAAATGCAGGGACTGAGAAAATGAAGAACTGCCCACTGTACTGGAAGATCAGAGGGATTTTTTACAAGGGCATGCAGTGATAGGACAAAGGGAAGAACTTCAAACTGAAAGAGGGTAGGTTTAGATTAGATATGAGAAAGAAATTAGATATAGGAAGAAATTCTTCAATATGACTAGTGAAGAACAAGATCAGGCTGCCCAGAGAAGTTGTGGCTGCCTCATCCTTGGAAGAGTTCACAACCAAGTTGCATGGGGCTTTGAACAACCTGGTCTAGTGGAAGGAATCCCTGCCCATGTCAGGGGAGTTGGAATCAAATGATCTTCAAGGTCTCTTCCAAGCCAAACCATTCTATAATCAGATAGCCCTTCAAGTCTTCATACCCAACAAAATGCTAAATACTGTTCTCAAACCAATTTTGCCCAGATTTAAAGGGCTATTTGTAGTCAAGCCTCAAAATAAAAGAAAAGAAAGTTTTTCAGAATTCTTGAACCACTAAGCAAACTAGATTTTGGGTTTGGTATTCAGGAACATTGTTTTAGGTATTCAGGAAACTGAGATCCTTATAAGGGATTTCAGCTTCAGCAGCACTATTCACTAAATTACAGTTTACTGTCAGGATTGAGATAAAAAAAATTAAAATTTAACAGCAAGGATTGACGCAGCCCACAAAAACTAGGACACATGCCAGAAGAAACACCACAGAGCCTACACAATCAGTATCTGCTCATTCAGAGCACAGATTACCTAAAGGAGTGAGAATGGAAAAAACAGAGCCAGGCTCACAAGTCTGTTAAGATAGTCACCTCTTCTGGGGATGTGATGTGCTCCTGCCACCTGCCATGCCACCACCTCAGCTGTCACTTCTTCCTTAGTCCCCCTCCTCTGCCTTCCTCTTCAGACGGTTGTTATCTCCCTCCATGCCAATAATCATACAGATCTGGCTGCTTTTACACTTTTCTACTAATGTTTCTAATGCACATGAAAATCAACCAGTAAACCTGTGCAGAGCTTTTTCATTGCACTGCAGAAAGAGCCAGATTTTCACATCTTTTCCTCACCCACATCTCAAGGAAAGTCCCACCCACACATATATTTTCCTCCTTCCTCTACTTTTGCTCACTGCAACAGTGTTGCAGCAGTCTCCAGGGCATAAATTCTCATTCTCCTCCTAGGTAAAGCATCAGCTTTCTAAACTCAAAAATTTATCTGTGTTAAGGACCACTGACCTAGCAATTTCCTTGGTATTTTAGTTATTTCACGGTACATATCCAAGATGTGCTACAAATGTCTGGTTGAACCTTAGCCGGTCTGTGGAAGGTGTGTGACTGCTCCCCACACAGCTGGGGAATTTCACAGAAACTTATCAATATTAGGAATCTACAAGATCTCCCTCCACCATCTTCCAGAACCAGTCTGTTCACACCACAAAAAACCCACAAAGCTGTCTCTGTGGCTTCATCTTCTCAAGCTATTTCTGCTTCACTCCACAACTCCTTCCCTTCTGTGAGGCACACCACAAGTCACACAGCCTCTCTCTCAAGCATAGAAAGGTCCATCATTTAAACTTCAGTTTTTTAAAGTCTATTGGAACCTGAATCTCTCGATCTGGTTTGCAGAATTTTTGAACTTGCTGGACACATCAGTTGCCTCAGTTATGTTAATTAATCAGCACAGCAACTTGTCATTTTATTCTTCCTACATGATGTGGTAAACAAAACAGCAACTCGGGTGGTCACCAGAGATGAAGTGGCTGTTACACAATCGACTTCCCTCTAGCTTTTTCACTGCCAGCAGCTTTAAGGGTGCTCTTGCAGCTGGAACACATCGAGGTGAAGAGCCTAGCTGCAAGTAGGTGGTATCCAAGATACACTGCCACTCAACAGAATGCAGATGTGAATTAAAACGGTATCTGTGCTAAGAGCTGCTGGGGAACAATCTGGGAAATGAATTCTGAAAAGCAGCAATAGAAGGTGCCATCATAGCTAGACTGGAGAAAAAGGTGCTGAATTATCCAAGAAGTCTTAGTAATCTTGATCCAAGGACAGAGCAAGCGATGGTCTCCTGCCACCTGCAGGGAAAATGGGGATTTGAAAGCTTCACCTTCCTTTCACTCAAGGAGAGGTACTGGCATAATCATGGTAGATAGCATGGAATCATAAAACAAACTGCATTAGTGCTATTGCTTCCTCAAGTCAGCAAGGAAAGGAAGTTCAGTAATGGGAAGACATTTAGTTTGTGTTACTGCCCTGCTGAAGCCAGAGGAACACAGTGCAGAGCTCCAGAAGGAAGCACAAGTGTAACACACACAAAAGTAACTGTGACACAGTAATGGCACATTCGTGTGGCTACAGCTACAAAATCAGCTAGGGCATGATACACACAACAGATGTACTGAGCTCCTAGGAAATCTGCTGTGCCTCTTGATTTTATTTGGTGCACTGATAAATTGCCATTCTTCTCTTAACAACAAACCTTTAATTTTGTTTTAAAGCCTTTTTGCAGGTTAATAGTACCTCATCCAATCAATATAAGAGAACCACGTATCTCTGTGCAGAATCTCTCTCAATCCATGTGCATAAATGTCTACCACAAATGGCATGTTTGTCTCCTGCCATGCACAGATGACTATTCTATACTGTAAGAAACAGTATTTTCTTACGCAAAGGAAAGCAGGCACAAACCAACAAGCAGGAATGCCCATGAGAACCTAACTTTACAATACATTCACAGAAAACTGAAAAGTCAGCACAAAAAGCACTAAGCAGGATCCAGTATCAGCTGTCAAGGACAAAAGCTGCATCAATGGTCAGTGTCTACACAAAACAGTCATTCTCTTATTAGGCATGGGATTTGTCATATGTATTTACATACAAGCTATATAAAACAGTGGCAACAGGAAAACAAACAAACAAACAAGACTTTTGTCAACCGCTTAAGTCTAAGGCCTTTTCATTGCAAATGAACCACCACCAGCGCTGTCAGCTCCTCCTGTCCTCCTCAAACACAGCAAGCCAGCCAGATGGCAACTTTCAGGCCAGCCTCATCCTGACACCAAATCTGCTTCCCGAGCCAGGACAAAATTCAGCCACTTGCCATGCTGCACATCAGTGGGGAAAGCAGATCATGCCCTTCTTCCTCAATTATTTCTCTTCCCAAACCACTGAGGGTCATTTGAAAAGCATCATGTGAGCTCTACCAACTGCATTTCCTCAACCAACAGTTAAGCTAGGTATGAGCACTCAGGTGGAAAGCCCTGGAAAACCCTGTGGTTTTCCTAATAAACACAGTTTTTCTTCCAGTCTCATTTTCTTTCTCATTGTCAGAACATCAGTCACAGTTCTACAGAGGTCACCACTTGTGAGAGAAAAAAATCCCGAGTGATTCCTCATTGGCTGCTTTTTCTGACCAGCACACCAGATAAAACCGGTTGTATTTGGAAGATACCAACAGCTACAAGATCTCACTAATCCCAGAAGCTTTCATGCACAGGGCACAAAAAACCAAGTGCCCCGGACCAGCCCAAGAACTTGGAGAACATTTCCGTGCATGTGCAGAAAAGACATTTTGCAGACTACACCGTTACGGCTGCATGAAGTACAGCTAAAATTATGCTCATTCGCTAGGACTTCTGATCACAAATATAGGTAAGATCAAAAGATAATGACAACCCACTGCTTTTCATCAAGAAGTTCAGGAGCTAGAAGGTGACAAAACCACTACTACATTAACTCTCAAAAAACCCACAACATTCCAGCCAGCTCAGGTGGGTGGGCTGAAGCTCTCCGTGCCGGCTCTGCCCAACAGAGAAGAGGGGCAGGAGGGCGGCTGGTGCACGGCGGATCCCCCTGCAGCCCGCAGCAGCGCGGGGCCCGGTGGGGCCCCCAGTCTCCACGGCCCTTGCACAGGCGCCAGCTCGCCCCCACCCACCGGCGTGCCCCGGTACCCCGCAGCGCCCGCACACGCCAGGCTGAGCCCAACCGTCGCCCCGGGGACGCCCGTCACGGCGCGGCGGCAGGGCTGCGGCTGCAGCAACCTCGCCCCGGGAGCCCGTGCCCCGCGCCGGGACCCGAGGCGGCGGGGAGGGAAGGGGACGCGCTACCGCTGTTACCGTGCTCGCCGAGGACGGCCGCAAGCCGCTGTGGCCGCCCCGCGCTGCCGCTGCCCGGCGCCGGCAGCCGGAGATGACGCGCTCCGGGGCGGGCCCAGTGACGCACCAGGACACGGCGGTGGCGGCCCGGGAGCGGCGGGATCAGCATGGTGAGCCGGGAGCGGGCCGGGGCGCGGGCGGTCCGGCTGGGACCGGGGCTCTCCTTAGCTCATCGCGGCCGTGTGTCCGTGTCCTTGCAGGGGAAGCAGAAGAAGGCGCGGAAGTACGCGGTCATGAAGCGCATGATCAGCCTCCGGGATGAGCGCCTGTGAGTGCGGCTGCGGCTGGGCCCGGGCCCGCGCGGGGCCCTGCAGCGTCCTCGTGTCCCGCTCGGGAGGAGGTCCTGGCCCAGGTCTCTCCGCCGCCGGTAGCTCTTCCTTGTCGCTGTACCACAGTGGTGCCTGTGTTTCTTTGCAGTAAAGAGAAGGATCGCGCAAAAGCCCCTGTGAAGAAGAAGGAGGACCCGAGTGCCATCAAAGAGCGGGAGGTGTAAGTGCTGCCGAGGCACTGGGGAGGGAGAGCAGGAAGGAGGGAGGGCCGGCCACGGTCAAGGCTGGAACTGAGGGTGGTTCTGAACCATACTGTCAGAAGAAGTGGTGCCCCAAACCGAAGGATTGTGCTTGGGAGACAGCAGGCAGTCTGATGGGTTTTTCTGCTCATTACCTTCTTTCATTCTGTGCAAGTTGTAGGATTGGACGTGATGTTAAATGCAATTAACTGATTTGAATTCTTTGTCTTCCTGGCAGCCCCCAGCATCCCTCTTGCTTGTTCTTCCAATATAATACACAGCTGGGTCCCCCTTACCACATCCTGGTTGACACTAACTTCATCAACTTCTCCATCAAGGCCAAACTGGACCTAGTGCAGTCGATGATGGACTGTCTCTATGCCAAGTGTGAGTTTCTGCACCACTCACAGCTTCTTCAGACCACACAGTGCCAGTGTGCTCATAATGTGCTTCGTCAGTCTCATGCCACTGGCTGAGAATAACAGAAATCTTGCAAAAAGAATGTGTGCTATAATCATGGAGCTGTGGTAACCCTGGCCATGCCTCTGGTTTCAGTCAAGTAACAGTTTTAAAATGCTAACTCAGCAAAGGTAGAGTACTAATAACTTTAAAATCTAAAATTACCGTGGCATGGTTAAACTTGGTGGCTCTACATTTCATCACCTTGTAATATTATTACTTGTCACTGTAAGTAATACATTATAGAGTTTCATGATGTTTCTGGGGCATGTAGGCAGTATTAGGGGTCTGGGAATAAATACTGCTTTGCTTTTTTTTGCATTTAGGTATTCCATGTATCACAGATTGTGTGATGGGTGAAATCGAGAAGTTAGGACAGAAGTACCGTGTGGCATTAAGGTAGGTGCAGGGTGTTCTTCTCTCTTTCTAGAACTTAATGCTTTGATATAAATAAATGAAAAACACTTGCTATGACTGGTGTTCCTGCACTAGAGGGTGGTTAGGTTGTTGCAGGGTCCTGAACTTGGTACTAAGAAATACATAACCTATAATAACTAGACAAATTGCATTTGGTTGGTTTTTTTGTAGGTCATTTCAGTTGACCTTTGTCTACCATTTACTCCATCCCTTCATCCCTTGTTTTGAGAACAGTGTTCTGTATATCACAGAAAGGGCTGTTCCTCCATACTGTGTTACTGTACTCTCTGGTCTGGTTGCTGTGATGCTGCTTTTTATGTCCCCACAGAATTGCCAAGGACCCTCGGTTTGAACGCTTGCCATGTATGCACAAAGGAACCTACGCCGATGACTGCTTGGTGCAGAGGGTCACTCAGGTATTCCCCTTCTGACATTTTCTATACCTTGCTAACATAGTAAAAATTCCTGAACCCTCCTAATTACTGACTGACTTAAATTTCCCACAGAGTAACTATAAAATCTCACCAAGGGGCATTTTCAGTTCTAATACAACTTTATTTGATGCAAGGTATTATCTTCTCTGAGCATTCTTGTTGTATAGGACAGCATCAAGAAGCACTTAGGATGGGAAAGCTGTCAGCTTGAAAGGTGGACAGAGTTTCAGAGATTTCTTGAGTCTATTTTGATGGGCAGAAGGATGTTACTAGTCTGCTGTGGAATTCTGTACAAGTGCTGGTAATGCCTTGCTAAGGACTCTCAGCCTCCTTGTATTCAGAGAGCTCACTGAACAGGAACGTTTGGTCAGCCATGACTCCTTTCTGGGGCTCACTGGTGTTGAATCTGACTTGCCTTCTGGTTTTTTGCAGCACAAATGTTACATTGTGGCCACAGTGGATAAAGAGCTCAAGCGGAGAATACGAAAAATCCCTGGAGTGCCCATAATGTATATTTCCAGGCACAGGTAAGGACCCCCTGACAGGAAGGAATCCTGCCCAGTGCAGTCCTTGTCTGACAGGGACTCCGTTACCACATCCTTCTCTCCTTCATTGTCTATAGTGCAGGCTGCAGTAAAGGGCCTGGTGTTTGCAAAGAAGTTGAAGTGCAGCTACTGCTGGGAAGAGACTGGTCACAGACCCATTTTCGTTGCAGTCTACATGTTCACTTGTCTTTACCTGAAGAAGTGGTTTCCTTAAGGCCAGAGTTTCCACAGATCAGTTTTGCTTACCAGCAGCAGCAGGACTATCAGGCAAATGCATTCTACAGGCTCTTGAAGAAAAGAACCATTCCTGTTCCATATTCTATTTGGCAGCTTTGTGTACCCTCGGCTAAGAGACTGAATTTGCTTCTTAACAAAAAACCAAACCAACTCACAAGGATACTAGTGTAGCATGTTGGAAATTAGGAGCTTGATTGCTATAGATATGTAAAGTTTTAACTGATCTATAATTACAATGTGGCTCAAAAGATTTTTCTCTCAAAACACCTTTTCTTCTTATTCACTGTGGCCATGAACTTTTGGAAAAAGCTGCCAAGGGTGGTGATGGAGTCACCATCCCTAGGGGTGTTCAGGAAATTACTGTACATGGCACTTAGTGCCATGGTCTAATTCTCAAGGTGATATTCAGTCAAAGGCTGGACTCAGTGATCTTGGAGGTCTTTTCCAATCTAAATGATTCTGTGAATTATAAGTTAAATGTCTAAAAGTTTATTTTTTGTGGTGATCTGCTCTTAAATCCTAAGTCAGATCTTACAAAACTGCAGGGTTTTTCCCTTCTCTGGAGATAGTGAGTTTTTGAGATGTCTGATTGCTGAGTTTAAGGTGAAGAATAACAGCAACCTTATGAAGACTCTTTACTTTCAAAAGCAATATTTTTCTTCCTGGGGATCTGAGCTGCTGATAAAAATGCAGTAATTGACTATTCAGTTTACCTGTAAGACTGTTGTTGCATGGGTGTCACAAATGAATGCTTTAATCCACTTGAAGAATCACTGTCAAAGGTATACTAGCAAAAGCAGCTTTTAATATAAGATTGTAGCAAACTTTAACAGAGTTTAATGGCAGGTTTCATTCTATTACTACATAGATGAAACATACAAAGGAAAATTGACTTAAAATCACTTTAGAATGTTGTGCATGGAGACCAGAAGTGCAAAGGATGACCCTCCCACTGAGTCACAAGGTTCAGTAAGGATCACCTTGCTTTCCAAACTCCTGATGGAGTCCAGGTGCAGCTGCATCCAATCTTAGTCCCAGACTTGATCAGCAGTCAGTCCAGGAAAGCTCTAAGGGCCTCACTTAACACCACTGCTTATAGGGTCACAAGGTGATTGCTTTTAGACAGCCATAAATTTTATGTCTTGGCCATAATCCAGATTGGTAACTACTAGAGTTTCCAAAACTCTGGTAACATTGGTACCATTCCACTCAGGCCATGACTTAGACAGGATTGTCAGAGGATGACTGGCAATCTCATTCTTCTCCGTAGACCGGCAACAGGAGTTCCCAGTACAGTCAGTGCTGCTCTCACCTTAGTCATGCAAGGCTTCCTGGTATGCTCAAGGGATGCTTCACCACCTAACTCATTACACAAAAGCCAAGGCCTTGCAGGAGTCCCTGAGGTGGTAGTGCAGCCCTGAGGAGAAGAGGGGGTAGATGCACCACCACAGTGGGGACGGGAGCAAGTAGAGTAGGTTGTCTTCATAAGTTTTCCTTCTTTCTCAGGTACAATATTGAGAGGATGCCAGATGATTATGGAGCTCCCCGATTCTAACCTGCCCAGTCAAGCCATCAATGCCCGGACTGTGAGCCAGGATAAGGATCCTTCTGACTCTACCCTCCTCCTTTCTTCTTTTGTTGGAACTCTGCTCATAGGACTGTGGATAACACCAAACTGACTGCTTAACCTTGTTTTTATAAGAAAAAGCTATTTTGAAGAGTCTGGTTTTATTCATCCATCTTCTGCCTTGGTCTGATTACCTGCAGCTGGGAGAAGCATATGGGAAACAGAGGGCAGCAGGACCAAGAATGTGCCTAGCTGTGCATTGGGACCATTGGAAAACGTGATTTCAGCATTCTGAATGAAATACTGCTCATGCAGCTCTTACTGAGAATGAAACCACAAGAGATTTTAAAAGTTTCTTACTGCTGCACCTGGAGTATACCTGGGATAGGTATTCCTTTGGGAAGCTACCTCACACCTGTTCAGTCAAATCAGAACATGCATTCTGCAGAGAAGACATCAGATCTGCACCAGTTGGTGGCTTTCTCTGGAAGAGCAGTCTAGATTTTCATTCAGAATTGATAGGCTTTTATTCAACTGCACAGTGAATGAAGTTTGTTTAAGTGTCCTCTCAGACTGCTCTTTCTGTACTTGGTTAGCTGGCAGCCCAGTCCTTTTACTTACATTTAGAGTAAGGGGAAGGGTTGGGTTGGGACAAGTCTTTCACTCCTGTTTGTTTGGGTCCTTATGCACCTCAAAGCCTTATCACTTTTGTTACATATCAGGGACAGAAGGAAAGTGTCTAACACACAAAAGTATTAATGTGGGCTGGGAGCACAGGCATTGTGGAGGAATAAGCACAATGATTGCAGATAAAGAATCTTTCAGAGACCTGCAGAATTTTCCGCAGAGAAGGAAGTGGTCGGGGAGGGAAGGAAAAGAAATTATTAAACCACATGAAGAAATGTAGGGAGGAAAGTATTTCAAAGCCATAATTCAACATTCTTATGTCTCCTCCATTATTCCTTAATTTTTAGCAATATAATTGCTCTTACGATCTCTGCTGTGTGGCGTGGTGAGGGTCACCAGGAGCCAGCATGCCAAAGCACACTTCCTGGCCAAAATGCTGGGTCTGTAGTAGAGGGGAAGACTGAAAATTTATATTCTTGGTATAATTAAGAAAATTTCCAAACCTTAAGAGCTTTATCCTTAAGGATAAAGCTATCTATCCGAAACCTTACACTGGTTTGGCTGCAGAGGTGGCCACAAAGGCCAACAGCATCCTTGCCTGTATCAGAAACAGTGTGGCCAGCAGGACTAGGGAAGTGATCCTCCCCCTGTTCTTGCTGCTGGTGAGGCTGCACCTTGAGTCCTGTGTTTAGTTCTGGGTCCCTCAGTACAAGACAGGACGTTGAGGTGCTGGAGCATGTCCAGAGAAGGGCAATGGAGCTGGTGAAGGGCCTGGAGCACAAGTCTGATGAGAAGCAACTGAGGGAGTTGTCATTTAGTCTGGAGAAAAGAAGATTCAAGGGAGACCTTACCACTTTCTACAACTATCAGAAAGGACGTTGTAGCCAGGTGGGCATCAGTCTCTTCTCCCAGATAACAGGTGACAGGAATGAGAGGAAATGGCCTCAAGTTGTGCCATGGGAAGATTGGATATTGGGAAAAAATGCTTCACTGAAAAGGTGGTCAAGCATTGGAGCTGCCTAGGGAAGTGGTAGAATCACTGGGGCTGGAAGTGTTCAAGTGTGGATGGGGTGCTTAGAGACATGGTTTAGTGGGGGATTTGGCAGTGCTGTGTTAGTGGTTGGACTCAATGACCTCAATGGATGTCTCTTCCAACCTTAACGATTCTATAATAGCTGAACTTGGCTGTCTGTATGCTGGACAGCATGCAGTAAAGATAATTTCCTGTCTGGGAAATGCTCTCACATCCTGGTAACTTCCTTGCCAGCACCATACCTCTACAGATACTGCAGGAAACTTTGGGAACACATCAGACCTTCCTCTCGTGCTATCTCTTTGCTTGTTGCAGGCTCACTTATTAAACATCCCTGAAATAACAGCATACTGACTCTGAAAATTTAGCCCCTTCCAGGCTATCACAATTTTCTCCACCTCTAGCCAGGAAGAAAGTAGCCAGCAATGGAGAGATTTTACAGTTAGTATATAATATATACATTTCAAAAATAATATCCTTAGTTTTGTTCTCTCAATCCAATCTGTATTTCTTTAAGCTAATGATCAAGTATTGTTATGAACACTTGAAGCCCATGTTTAGTCAAGTGAGGATTGAGAAACAGTTGTAGGATTAGATCTCTGTAACTTGCTTTTCAGAATAATTCTGAAAAATTATGAAGAAGTCGAAAGACTTCTTTGAGTCAGTAGTTAACTAGAATTGTTCCAGTGCAAATAACTTCACTTGAATTAACCTAAGTGGAAGGCGACTGGAGAAGAAAGAAGGAAGGAATGGACACTTAAGGTAACACTTGAAAATAGTCTTTCTGGCACAGAAGAGGTCAAAGGCACAGCAGCCTGATGAATTTGGGGAGCAGAATGCCTTTTGCAGGGACTTCATGAAAATATATGTGTTTAGCATGAACAGTGGGTAGGCATCAAGCTAAACCTACTCATTTACTGAAATCTTTTACTCTTTTTACTCTGCCTTGATTTAGTAAAAGGAGGAGAAATCTGGAATAGGTATAAGGCAATTAATAAAGATGTGTTAGGAGGGTTGGAGGATGAGCAGAAGAAGGTATTGGCAGTGAGAAAATCCATCAGGAAATTTTTATTAATTGAGTATAATTGGTAAGACAACAAACTTTACTATTAACTCGAAGAGATAAATAGGACAGGAGAGGACCACCTGAATGATCAGGTGCTTCTCCTGCAATGCCAGACAGCCTGTGTAGCAAACACTTGGTTCAGAGGAAAATGTTTACTCCACACACAATGGCACCCCAGTGTCTGATCCAATTTACAGTATGTCAGAGGAGGAAAGATCACTGTCACAGGAAAGAGTTTGGTAAACTGGAATATTTTGATGTTCCCACAAATGCAGAACTCTGTCAGTCCAAACCAGAAGAGAAATTCCTTACTGACTCAACCCTGGCAGTTGGTTTAAACCTGCACAGGACTTAGATATCAGATGCTTGCAGTGTTTCTTAGTAATTAGAGAATTCAGCCTCCCTGCTAACATCCCATCTCCTGCTGTAGCAAATTTCCATAGCTTCAAAAGACAGAGAACATACAGGAGCAGCACATAAAGAAAATCTGAATCTATGCAAAAAATGGTAGAAAATAATTTCTACTCCGTTCTGGAGCCATCAGAAAGATTACTACACCAGAGAGATTACTACAGCCTTACCAGATGAAGCAATTTAAGCTGCTGATCCAAGATGTGACACTGATTAACTGAGGTGTAACTAAATGTGTTATAATAGTGTTTGGAAGCAGGAGGAACATGAGCTATTTTAAAAAATATCCCAGACCAACATGATGGCACCCATTAATGTTATAGACTAAGCAGAATAAAAGAATAAAAAGAACATATTCTGAATAGAAGAATCAGAGGGCATAATGTGAACTTAACAGGGTTGCTTTTTTGGTAAGATTGGGTTTTAAAGCCAGTTTACCTTGTCTGATGGGAGTCAACTGTACTGCAGCCCAAACCAGATTTGAATATTGAAAAAGCATCTGTCAAGTTATTTGGAAGTTACATTTTGGCTTCCACAATGTAGGCTGGAAAGCAATTGCCCTGAAAGAGTTTAGGTACACATATTCCCTCAAAAGGGAAGTAACAAGTCTCTTGACAATATTGAGTAACCACAACAAACAGCAAAAACAGTAGGAGAGACCTACCTGCAGGAAATAACTGTTAGTAAACTGATCACAAGAGAACTCATGTAGAGTGAATAGATCAGGAGGATAAATTAAAGGATGTTTGCAACTGGAATTCCCTATATTGGAAGGACAGGGTTTCAAAAGCTTAGTGAGTAAACTGGCCCATAGAACTCAGGTATATAAATGCTAAGTACAGTATAATGAACAGTAGATGTGGGCTAAAAATACAAATGCTATCTGAAAGTCATATTCACTGCAAGAGAAATCTAAATAGACCGTCCTAAAAAGAAAAGGATAAATAATCACCTCTAAATAAAAAGAAGGGATACTAAAGAATAGAAAAGGCAGTTCTATAAGTATTAAGATCGTTTTCTTAAAGATTTGCATCTCGGTTGAATTTAGTCAAATATTTTCTTGCAGATTCATGGTGTATCTCCTCTGTGGATTTCCTGAAATTTAGCAACGAACATAAAGTTCAGCTTTTTCACCAGAGAGGATAAAGCTTCTTCTCTACCTAACAGTGTGATTTTCTTGATATTTCTCCTGACTGAAAAGTCCTAGGACCTTTCCTCCACAGCTGCCTTTCTCCTCTGGCCAGGGATCCTTGATTCAGCAGGCTTGAACTAGAGAGCGAGCGTGACACAAGTTGCTCAGGCTGGCTGTGCTGCTGGGGGAGGCCGAACCCGCTCACTCACACACACACACACACACACACACACCGCGCCTCTGCCCTGCCACAGGCGTTCAGCACTGGGCACCAGTCATTGCTAAGTGCCTACAGAACAGTTTTATGTTTAACTCAATGCTTCACCGTGGGTAACCGGGGGCACCGCCGCCCTAGGGACGCCACGGCCCTCGGGAGCGCCGGGCCCGCTAAACACAGCCTAGCATGCAGAGCGCCTGTGGCACCCTACACACAGCGGAATTCCCGTGCGTCGCCAGCCCCCCTCCCGTCTCCTGTCCCGTCCCGATCTGTCTGTCCGTCTGTCTGTCTGTGGCTCCGGGCCCGCCTCCCGCCTCGGCCCCGCGCTGCAGGCAGCTGTCCGCTAGGCGGCGCTGCCCCCGCCCAGCGGGGCGCTCTGGCGCGGCGCTCACGCGCGACTGCCCGCCGGGGGTGGGGCCTCCGCGCGCAGGCGCCGAGCGCCGCCCGCCGCCGCGGCCTGTGTCCGCTCCGCGCTCCGCCATGTACCCCCACCTCCATCCCCCCCCCGCCGCTGCCCATCCCTCCCCCCAGCGTGCCGCCTCCCGCCGTCCCGCCGATGCCGCTTCCCAGCTACCCGCCGCCGGGGCCCGCGCCCCCCGCCGCCGCGCCGCCGCCCGCCGGTTCCTCGGGGTTCCTGAGCCTGCAGGAGCAGCACCTGGCCCAGCTGCAGCAGCTCCAGCAGATGCACCAGAAGCAGCTGCAGTCCGTGCTCCTGGGTCCCCCGCCGCCGCCGGGCCCGCCCCCGCCGGGGCTGCCGCCGCCGCCGCTGCCCGGCTCCTTCACCGACTGGCAGCAGCAGCCGCCGGTGCCGCCGGTGCCGCCGCCGGTGCGCAGCTACCAGAAGCAGTACGCCCACCGTGAGCCACCGCCTCGCAAGCCGCCCCCCGCGGCCCGGGACCGCGACGGGCAGGAGCCGCCGGGCGGGCACGGCGACTGGGGCGAGCCGGTGCCCGCCGAGCCGGTGCCCATGGACATGGAGCTGTCCTCGCCGCCGCAGTCCCCGCAGGCCGGCGGCCAGCCCTACCTGCCCCCCGCCCAGCCCTACCTGCCGCCGCCCCAGAGCGAGCCCTACCTGCCCCCCGGGCAGCCGCCGCCGGCCCAGTCCCCGCCGCTGCAGCCCTACCTGCCCCGGGCGCCGCCCTCCCAGCCGCCCCCCTCCTTCTCCGAGCCGCCGCCCTCCTACCTGGAACCCCCGACGGCCACCGCCTCCCAGCCCTACCTGCCGCCTCCTGCCCAGGGCTACATGGCACATCCCCAGCCCTACCTGCTCCCCTCCCAGGCCTCTCCCTCCCAGCCCGCCCTGGCCCCCTCCATCCCTCCCCCGGTCAAGCCCTCGCAGGCTCATTTCCCCCCGCCCCAGGCGTCCTTGCCCCCGCCCGCCGCTGCCCAGCCGGAGGCCGCGCAAGGTGCCGCCAAGGAGGGCGGTGGCACGGAGCAGCCGGACCCCTCCACCATGACTCCCCAGGTAAGGCCGCCCGGCTGGCAGCGGGGAGTCGCCAGGACAGCGGCGGCGATGAGCGCCGTGTACTGGGTGTTGCAAAGGTCCCCGAGTAAGGGCAGTTAATAAACACACTATATTTGCATAATATTGAAAGGATTTGGACGCAGTCCGTGGAAGTGTGGCAATGGCACAGCTCAGGGGAGCCTTCGTAAAGGCTGATTTATCCAGTGGTGTTGGTAGGGATGTAATAAATTGTCATTTCTCGAGAAAATGTTTAGGGAAAAATGTGAATCCTGGCTGACTTTAACTTTCTTGAGCGTGCGTTGGTCTCTGGAGAATGTATTCCAAAGTACAGCATGTGGGTGACCCGCCCCTAACCTCTGCTGGCTTTGTCCGGCCAGCTGTGAGATGCAGCAGTCTGTTTCCTTGTTGCACATTGTGGGATGTCACTTGTTTTTAATGGGTTGAGTTGCAGTTGTCTGCCTAATCAGAGTAGAATTGTGACTATTTTAATCTTACAACACACAGTTAAAGCTGCAGCAATGTTTCTGTTGCAGTACGTACTTGCCCTCTTCTTTGTGCTACATGTGCTTGATCTTCCAGTACAAAATTGCGTAGGGCATTGGAGGGAAATGTTCTGAAATGCCTTGAAGTGAAAAATGTTACAGCTGTGTGATTTTTATGTGTACACTCGGGCCAAAATGCAGCAAGATGCTTGTGTGCTTCACTTCCTAAGTGCCAGTGAACCCGATGGGACCATTCATCTGCATTGTCAGGGAGAATCCAGGCTTGAGGTTCAGCATGCACAGCCAGGCACCTGTTGGGGTCCTCAGCTGTGTACATGGGTCAGGCACATTCACTGAGGCTTTTGCATGGGTTTAGAGTTATCTTCTTGGGATCCACCTGCAAGAACAAAATTGAACTGTATACTTGGAAATTTCTTTATTTCAATCTGGTTTTTTGGTAAATTGATCTTAGGGTTCTGATTTGAAGCTAGGTTTGCAAAAATCTTGTTGTGTCATCCTGAAGTCACTGACACTTTAAATTTGCTGATTGCTGGGACGTGCCATTTTTATATTTGTACCATATAACTAATTACTGCCTAGCAAAGTAGTGCTTTCAGTTCATCTCACTTAATTTTAGGACGGTTTTGGACAGTACTAACTGATCTTTTACAGCGATAACAACAAGACTTCATTTTTTAATGACAAAGCCAAAACCTCAAAAAGTCATGTGTAGAAAGTGGTGTTAATTTGCTATTGAGTCAGCTTGTTGACTTCTTAAATTATTGAACTCAATGATAAAATATTGATAAAATATCTCCAATAGAGTTGCAAATAATGCTTTATTGTGGTGCACACATGGAAGCAGCAGAATACTGCTGAAGTTTATGGTGTCTGGTTTATGAGTGTTTATACAAACAGCTTCTATCTTGAGTAGTTTGCTTGTCCTCATTCACAGGTCAGTGTTAATTCAAAAGGAATATGATATTTTCCTCGTCATAACTTTGTTATAACAGATTGATACGATTTTGGCTATCTTAGGCTGTGAAATGAGACAAGATTTGGAGTAACAAGTTTTTACATTATAAGGAATAGGAAAAGCTAAGTGTAGTGATGCTTTCATGCCTTTTAGTAATCTGAAAAGCCAAGTGAAGAAACAGTATAATTTGTCATTTGTAGTGTCCTATTAAGCCATTGTTTAAACTGGCAATTGAAAGCAATTATTTCTGTTTCTCACCCCCTGTAGCAGGGGCTGCAGACAAATATATCAGTGTTTTTCTCTTAACTCGGAAGATATTACACATTTTGCCATCAGTTGGTGTTTTATTATTTTCCTTTCCAGTCTAAAATACTGTTCTTTGCCTTGACAGTATCGTGAGTTTAGTGTAGTTTCTTCCGTGGGTATATAGTTGGATTAAATTGCTGGATTCTTGTCAAATGAATTTAAAATAACTGTGGTATTTCCTTAGTGTTCCATCTGATACTTGGGTAATGTGTGCTGCTATTTGTTTACCATATCACAGACTGGGTAAGGTTGGAAGGGAGCACAGGGGGTCATCTGATTCAACCTCACTGCTCAAGGAGGTTCTTCCAGAGCACATGGCACAGGGCTGTGTATTCCAAACAGTTCTTGAATATCTTCAGTGAGAGAGACTCTACTATCTCTCTGGGCAATCTGTTACAGTGCTCAGTCACCTGCCTGGTAAAAAAGTTCTTTCTCATGTTCAGGTGGAATTTCCATATGTCAGTTTCTGCCGGTTGCCTCTTTCCTTGTTCCTTGGCACCACTAAGAAAAGCCTGGATCCTTCCTTGTGACAGCCTCCCTTCAGATACTTGTGCTCATTGATGAGGTCCCCTCTCAGTTGTCTTCTCATGGCTCAGCAGGCCCAGCTTCCTCAGCCTGTTCTTATTAGAGATGCTCCACTCCCTTGGCATCTTCGTTGCCCTCCACTGGACTTGTTCCAGGAGTTCAAGTCTCTCTGGTACTGAGGAGCCCAG
The DNA here is from genome assembly GCF_014805655.1 of Passer montanus. NCBI lineage: Eukaryota > Metazoa > Chordata > Aves > Passeriformes > Passeridae > Passer > Passer montanus. The sequence goes on from NW_024365381.1 coordinate 16,688,148, forward strand.
AACTGGACACAACACTCAGGTGTGGCCTCACCAGGGCTGAGTAGAGGGGCAGGATCACCTCCCTCAACCTGCTGGCAATGCTCTTCCTACTCCAAGGATGCATGGGTACATCTGTACCCATAAATGTGCATTTATCTTCATCTGTTAAAGCTACCTCAGCTTTACCACCTCACCATTTAGCACATTGCTGCGCTCTTTAAACAGCCCCTTTGTTTTGTAGAGGGTACTAAACCATTTGTTTGCAATTTTCACCTGGAAAGGACAGAGTGTCCCCCACAAGAGGTGTTATGTTATGGCCTAGGGTCACCTATATTAGCTTTGGACTAGTCTTTTGGTGTGGACCTCACATGAACGTGTTTGGTGGTATGTCCTGTGGCCAGGAGCTGATAGTGCTGGTTTCAGTGTTGCTGTAAAATGCAACGGGCCTCGACTCTTGGTCAGCCAGAGATGGGAAGAGACCTGTGTTGATGCTCATGTTTTCTGTGGGCCTAAGGATTATAATTGGACTTGAAAGATGACGAGTTCAATTGAATGACAAGTCACTGTGAGGAGGTAAGCACTCAATAACTGAATTCTTCATCATGAAAAATTTTCTACACTAGCACTTCTGTTTTGTTACGACTAAGCTGTAAGGATCTACTTTCTGCTTTTCTTATACTTTCCAGATAGCACAGTAATAGATGTCACTGACTCATCTGCTGAAAATAATAGGTAATTATATTACCATAGCTCTGGAAAGCCCATATCATATTATGAGTTCTAGTCCCATGTCCAGTTGGTGGAATGAGGAGGAAAAAAAATGGATCTGTAGAGACAACAATTTTGTGGCAGAACATGTGTTCAGCCATCATAGCATCTAGCACCATGATGGCAGATCACCTTATAGTGAGTGCCTTTTGAGATGGATAATTGAATCGGGTTCTGTATAGCTGGGAAAGTGTGCTCCTCCCTTGAGCTGCACTTACTTCAGCATGTTGTTGAAGTTTCTGACAGTCTGTTCTGCAGTATGAATGCATATCTTCCACTCAAAACCATGGAACTCTTCTGAGACATTCTTGTTTAAAAGATTCATGGCAGGAATAATTGCATGATCAATTTAAAGTCTGTGAAGCGTAGTCTCTCATTTCATTGACCTCATTTCCATGTTACAGAAGTATTTTTCTAAAAATACAGCTCCATATTTGTGTTTCCTACCAAGAGAAAACATAATTTCTGATCTGAGCATGAGGTAGGTTTCTAGCAGAAAGTTACTCTTCTTCTAAACCTGTTTAGGATGGGCAGTGATTCACTTTTGAGAAATCTCATCAGACAGCACTTACTGCTTTGATGTTGTCACACTTTTATTTTAAAATGCCTGCATCTTTTGGATTCTTTTCTGTTTCTGACTGGGCTTTATATAGGTGTTTTTTCTTAACTGTGCATGCTTGGATGGAAAGGAAGAACAGGAGGTAAAAAGGATGGAGATCAGTCACAGATTCTCAGAGTTAATGGAACTGAGAGCACAAGAATGGTTGCACTAGGTTAGACCAAAAATTAGAGTTATTTTATCATTCTATCTTTGATAGTGACTAAAAGGAGATGTTAAGAGAGCAACTTAAAAATCAAGGGTGTAGCAATACTTTCCTAGGATACAGGAGCTGCCTTAGCTGTAAATGGTGTGTTTTCAAAATATGTAGATTTTTCTGAGCTATGTCTTGAATTCTCAAAATTTTAGCCCTTGGAGAGGTCTCTAGTAGGGACTCTGATGGCACAAGACCCTGTCAGGTGAAGAGTAGCCTCCCACAGATGTCTTTCTATTAATTTGATGCCTGACATTTCTCATATTGGAAGAGATACAGAACTGTTGATTCTTATTCAGGCCTCTTTAAGACATTACTTAAGTGTTGAGATACTTATCTCTAGTCTTTTGTTCTTTATGTTAGTGGCAGCTTACTTTTTGAAGCTTCTGTTATCTGCCTTGAGCGCTCTTAATTCTATCTTGAAATATTTAAAACTGAAGGCTTATTATTTCTTAAATGGATCATTTCTGGGATGCAACCATATCTGCTTCCCTCTTCAGCTGTTGAATGAATCTGGATTAATGAGAATTCAGATGATACATAATCGTCACTATATACTGATCTTTTACTTTCTATGGCTTTGTTCAAACGTCTTCACCACAATTTCTCAGCTGCCATTTTCACTCTACTTGATGTCTGTGTTCTTTGTTCATCCTCTTCATCTCTTCTGTACATTTCCTTCTTTTTATCTTTACTGTAGTTCTTAGTTATAAAAAGCTCTAAAACCCATAACCATGGTACTTATAGCATGTCTTTAGTAATTTTGCTTATTATTGCCTGTGCTCCAGATTTTTGTTAGTATTGTTTGCTATAGTTATAGAATATTAAGCTTGTTGGGGTAAAAAGTAAATTCTATTGTGGGTTCTGTGCATCACATAATGGTTTATGAATTTTTATTTCATTTTCTGACATCCATTGCAGTACTGTTGCTGAAGAAGTGAGTTTTTCCTCAAAACAGTTTTTAAAACTTTCCTACAGTATGATTCTAGTGGCTATCATTAATGATTTTCTATTGCTTTTTTTGTGAAACTTAGAAAATCTATGTCTGTTACAGGAACAGCAGCAATACTGGTACCAGCAGCACCTGCTTAGCCTGCAGCAAAGGGCAAAAGCCCATGCTCAGGGGCAGCAGCAGATGAAAAGTCCAGTAGTGAAGGATGAGCAGAGAGCAAAGTCTGAAGAAGAGAAAATGAGTGCTTCAACTCAGCAGTCTGAACCTCCTCCTCTTAATGAATCCCTGCCTCCAGCATCCAAAGAAGATGAGTCTTCTCTTACCTCTGCTGAAACTCAGGTAGGCTTTGTAAAGTGATGCCACTCCATTTGTGTCCTAGACGAGCCAAAACCTCAGGAAAATTAATGCCATCAAATTCTCTTCTATACTTCATAACAATAACTAAATGTTTTGAAGCAGTCTTTAAAAAACATTTGCTAAAGCTGCACCAGTTAGAAAATACACTTCTTGTATATAAAATTGTATATCCACCAACACGTGCACCAAGCAAGTCTGAGCTGACTCCCCTGCACCATCCACAACGTTGACATCTTTGTCTGTGAGATCACCTCATGATATCAGAGTGCAAAACCAGGTAGGCACTCAGCAGTTGAGGAATGCTATGTTTAAGACACTATTTCTTAATTTCTCTCTGTCACTTTGTGAATTCTGGGTCCCCTTCTCTCTGTGTGTTAGAATTGGCCTGAAAGCAAGGAATTTTGCACAGAGGTTTTTTCATCATCATGCTCAGTAACAGTTACTGTATAATAGATGGAGGTCATGATTGATGTTTGAACAGTATGTGCTCCACTTTAACTTACAGCATGAAGGTTCCTACAAAGTGGTGGAAATAATGCACTTGGAGTTACTTTATCATGGAAAACCACTGTTTCTCATTACATTTGCTGTGAGCGACAGATAACAGATTTTCATTAATCTCTTTCCTGTAGGTAGTTTCTTTATGTATGAATAACCTAATTGCCATCAGCCTAACCTTTAGATTAGACTGTTCACATTAAGAAAAAATGTGTTCACATTCAGAAAAGGTGGGATTAAAATCAGCCTTCCAGAAGCTGTGTGTGGCTGGAACACTGAAATAGAGTGATAAAGTAAGGAACAGTGAGAAAGTTCCTGTAAAATGGGTAGTGACCCAGTGTATTTTTCTCTGACAGAAGCAACTTTCCTTTGTTTCTACTATTTGCCTTTTTCTGTAGCTCAATATTGAACCTCCTGATGACCCTGAGGAGGATCTGAGATTGCAGCAGTTGCAAGCAGCAGCAGCTCAATGGCAGCAGCACCCCCATCAGCGGGTTGGGTTCCAGTATCAGAGAATAATGCAGAAGCACGCTCAGCTGCAGCAGATAGTACAGCAGTATCAACAGATCATGCAACAGCCTCCACACTTAGAGGTGAGACTCTAAGGAGGTGGTGTTTGATACACATCCTGGGCGACCCAGCACTCATAGTCTGCTGAAATAGTTGAATAATTTGTAATGGTTGGTTCATTTGTCTGGCTACTTTTTCTGCTTGGGTAGAAGTTTATATCCATTTTCCCTACTGTCACTCAACTTCAGAATGAAAAAAGCATTGACAGATGGTGATGAAGCTTCAGTGGGATGAGAAATACAATATTTTACACTTATTGTAAGATTTTTTTGGATGTACCTAGGTGATACAGCAGCAAAGCTGAACACAATATTGGATTTACTCAGCTTTGAATGTTTTGCCACTGGAGAAACAATTCAGAAAGGTCAAGTAATTAGATGATTGCACGGAATAATTTGGAAGCTGCTCTTCTTTAAATATGTGCAATGATAAATGTAGATGCCAAAAATAGACAATAAATATAATTTAAAAAATCAGTATCTCACATTACTTTTAACTCATGTAATCAGTTGAAACCAGTATTGTAACCTTTAAGCTTTTAAGTAGAAGTTCATTGTTGTATTAGAGAGTTGTCAACTCTTAGTGGGTTGGAAGAGTTTGTACATTAAGCATTTCTTTGTAGGTTGGGGTGTCTGAGTTTGGATTTTTTTTTTTTAATCTCTTTGGGTAGACCTTAAAAATATCAAGCAAAATCAAGCCTGATATCCTCACATAATGAAAGACAGAACTTGAAAGAAGCTTCATTTGTGCAAATAAGATCTGGCAAAGGCTTAGAGAAAAATAATTGCAGACTGCTGAGGCAGTTCTGAGCAGGTTAATAGCAAAAACTGAAACCTTGAGAAATAGTCACATAATGTATATATGTGAAGATTGACTTGAGCTTTAGCCATTGTTAGGATGCAGTAATAATACAGTTTATACAAATTACAGGTTTCTTCAGCTGTCCTATTGAAGTCTTCTATACATAGATATAGTATACAGTCATAAAATATACTAATTTTCACAATGTCTTTAGGTGTCACTGTTGGTGTTTGCTTTTGTTTCAGTGTGGTTCTTCCTCAGGCTTGAGGCCAAGTCATCAGAAATTGTGATACTGAAATACATGGCTCTGAGAGTAACTGACTGTCTAATATCAGAAATTGTGATATTACAAGTGATACTGAAACACATGGCTCTGAGAGTAACTGACTGTCTAAGTTATTTTGAACCTATTGTTGTCATCTCGTTGCAGACAATGTCAGTGGACATGCAGCTGCGACATTATGAGGCACAGCAAAAACAGTTCCAGCAGCTTCATAAAGACTGGGAGCGATCAATGAATCAGCAGTGGCAGCATCAGCTTCAAACCTACCCTCACAAAGACCAGCTTCAAGAGTATGAGAAGCAGTGGAAAGCATGGGATGAACAGATGAAGGTTACTCAGTCACATCTGCAGGAAAAGGTGACCTCACTCCAAAATCTGAAGAATCAATATCCTGCAAATGTTTCACTGCCACCTCCATTTATTCCATATTCCCAAACTGGTCAAGGTGGCATTCCTATTATGCCTCCAACTTTACCTTCAACTACACCACCACTGGTCCCCCCACCTCTCTCTTCTGTTTCTCAGTTATCCAATTCCTCTGTCCCTTCAGGATCCAGTTCTCAAAGCAGTCAAGCTACTGAAACACCAAGGCCAGCTCTCCTTCCCACCCCTGGTACCTATGCATCAAAAATAGCTAGTTCAACTAGCTATTCACCTTACCATTCTCAAGTAGGTTCATCCTTTGGCTCATCTGATCACGGAAAGTCTCAAGGTCATCTTAGTAAACAAACTGTAAATATCTCATCTGAACAACAGTGTGGGGAACTGAAAGGCACTTCTGCAGTGTCTTCAACACACACACCTATTGTGCAGGATAAACCAGTGAGGTCAGGTGGATTGCTTCCAGATCCTCCCAGATCAGCACGTTTTGAAGGCCCTAGAGGCCCTAGGTAAGAATGTTTTTGTTGGTTTATACATATTCCAGGCTACAAGATTTTCAGTGATTTATTAAGAAATGAAATATGTATCTTTTTCTCAAATCTTTTTGAGGTTGTGGGAAGGGTGTATTTGTTCAGTGGAGGTTTTGTTTTTAATGTATGTACACCATGCTCTCTGTATTTATATTTTTAAAGCAAGGATACATAGATGTCTTTCACGTGAGCATAATCTAGAGTAGTTTGCCTTTTTTTTTTTTTTTTTGGTAAAGTTCAAGTGTTTGGGATTGCTGCCCCTTTTCATTCTCAAAGACACAATGCTCCTTCTTTGAAAATAGGAAAGCTGCTGTAAATATTTGATATGTCTTTGCTGATTTTATACCTGCTATATAATTTAATCCAAGATCTTGTTTTTTGAATGTTGTTCTTTAATACATGATATCAGGGTGCAAAAACAGCATCTGTTCTATCTGCTCATTAGTTCAAGATGGGTTGGTGTGATGTCTGCTGAGTCAAAGGGCAGTGGTGTTCTGTTCAATTGTTTCTATCCTTGCATACTCTGCTAGACTTTACAGTAATGTCTTCTTCAATGTTATTCCCCTTCTCTTTTCTGGCTGACATATCTCTAGAAGCCCTTCTTGGAACTCTTTGCATCCGTTGCACAGTTCAGCTTCAGCCATGCTTTGGCTTTCCTGACTCCTCCAGTAATGTACAACTGTGAATCCCAAATATCTAAGCAGCTTGACTTTAGACATGAGTTCTCTATTTTTGTGAAATTAATCTATAGGACTTTCATATGACATGTTCATTTGAAAAAATTTCTACTGTGTCATCTCTAGATTTGATGGACCTCGAGGAAGAGGATATGACAAATTTGAAGGCTCAAGACAGAGAGGACCTCGTTTTGACTCCCAGCGCTCAGAAGGATACAGGTCACGTTTTGACCGGCAGAATACAGATGGACAGTCTTCAAGTAGATGGGGCTCTATCCCACGAGGACCAGCAGGACAATTTTATACAACGAATGCATCACATGGACACGGTTCCCGACCTAGTGGTCCACGGTGGATGGGGCCCAGGCCTCATTTGGGACAGCAGCAGCAGCAGACACAGGTAGACTCACAGTCAGAAAGCAAAGAACCTTTTACAGACACAGCTGGTGATCAGCAGTCTGTAAGCAGAACTGAATCTACTCCTGACGCACAGAGTGCAGGTCCCATTGAGCCAAATGAGGACCTGACAGACACTCAACAGGAGCCATCCAAACCTGAAGTCAAAGAACCTAGTTCAGACCCTCCTAAAAAGTGGACATGGAGTTCACATGATCCCAACCAGCAAGTAGAAGAGCCCAAGGCACCCACCCCACCTATTCAGAACCAGGATACAGTAACCTCTGCAACAGGAAATCAGGATTTGGATTCATCAGATGGCCAGTTGACTGCTTCCGATAACACTGAGGGCCTACCTGGACCAGAAAGCAGAGGAAAAGGGCCATTCATGCATGAAGACAGAGGAAAGGGACCAGGAGGCAGAGGAAGGGGCCGTGGCAGAGGGCAGGGGGATGGCCGTGGCTGGGGAATGGGCCGTGGCCGGGGAATGGGAAGGATGGATGGTGGCCGGGGGATGGGCAGGATGGACGGTGGCTGGGGAATGGGCAGGATGGATGATGGCCATGGCCGGGGGATGGGCAGGATGGACGATGGCCGTGGTAGAGGGTATGTATACAGAGGCAGAGGGCAGGCTAGGCAGCCCTCCATCCGTGGCAGAGGAGTGTTCAGGAGAGCCGGCAGCAGGGAGAGGATGCCTGAGAGACGGTCAGGCAGCAGGGAGAGGATGCCAGATGGACAGTCAGGCAACCGAGACAGGGGGCTGGGACGCTCAGATAGCCATGAGAGGGTATTCTCTAACCGAGACAGAGAGCTGCCTGGGCGGACAGGCAGCTGGGATAGGGGACGGGCAGGAAGCCGGGAGAGAGGCCCGGTCAGACGGGCCTCTAGCCGGGAGAGGGAGCCCATGCGGCGCGCAGGCAGCCGGGAGAGGGAGCCCATGCGGCGGGCAGGCAGCCGGGAGAGGGTCCCCGTCAGGCGGGCAGGCAGCCGGGAGAGGGTCCCCATCAGGCGGGCAGGTAGCCGGGAGAGGGACCTGGTCAGGCGCGCAGGTAGCCGGGAGAGGTGTCCCATCAGAAGGGGAGATAGCCATGAGAGGGAAGCAGGAAGATCTGAAACAGGCAATATGGGTAAACCCATTCACCTAGGTGATGACCCTGACAAATTGCCTCCATACCATCGAGATGAAACATTCAGGGGTTCTTGGGGTCATGAAGATGATACAATGCAGGAGGAATTTCCTTTAGATAGTCAAGATGACCCGTCTTTGGAGCATGAGCAATTGGATGAGTGGGAAAGAGAGCAATACTGGAGAGATCACAACTCTGATTATCAGGATGATTCTGTACATGTGTATGACAGAGATGACAGGTTGCAATCCCACCATTCACTGCCTCCGTTGTCTCCCCTACCACCACTACCTCCTTTATCGTCTGATCACGACAGACGAGATTCATGGTGGGATGACTGGAAAAGGCCAAGAGAAAGGGAACTAGAGAGAGATCTAGATAGAACTGGAAGATCCTCAGATATTTATGATCAAGATTTAGACAAAGAATGGGATAGAGACTGGGACATGAGACCTATGGATGACAGAGAAATGGGGAATCGTGACCTGGATATCCCCCCTCTGCCACCATTACCACCCCTTCCACCTCTGGACAGGTATCGTGAAGATAGGTGGAGGGATGATAGGAACAGAGATCATTATGACAGAGATCTCCGAGACAGGGGGGAGCTTAGGATTCGAGAATATCCTGAGAGATACGACACATGGCGGGAGAAGCAAGACTACCTTCCTGAAAGGACTGACTGGGAGAGGGAACGGTTGTCGGATAGGTGGTATCCAGATGATGGAGAGAGACTGCGGACTTTGGATGACCACTCAGATCCATCCCTTCCTCCCCCTTCACATTCCTCTGATATGCTGGGAGCAGATTCAAACCTGGACTCTGACCAGTCCTTGGGAGGAGTGATGGTCCTAAGCCAAAGACAACATGAGATAATTCTGAAGGCTGCCCAGGAGCTCAAAATGCTTCGGTGAGTTGCCTTCTTCTGTGATTTTGAATAAGAATCCCATTCTGTGGGATCCATTTGAATCAACACAGTAATGGCTTCATTTCTTTTACCCACAGCATGATAGTAGGAGCTCATGTGGAACAAGTTATTTGGAGTATCTTTACCACAGTTTTTGTAGATGGAGGTTTTTTTCTTAAATAGATGATTGTCCTTTTCCCTGTGAATATGGTGCTCCCTGTATGTTACTTTCCAGGAAGAGATCTGTCCAATCACCCGACCAATCTTTTTGTTATCCTCAAATAAACTTGTGGATAATTGCTTTTCAGTATTTTTGGTGGTATCAGATGAGCTTAATGATAATTGCTTTGTAGTACTTACCCCTCAAGACCTACATTAATGTGGTTCTTAAGACTTATTTTTTTATATTGCTCACTTTTAAGTTAAAACACAGGTGGGTTTTTGTTCATTTGTTTGGTTTTTTTACAGAGTTTCCTCATTTGAAACCCAGTATTGTCAGTGAACAATTTTGTCAAATTTGGTTGATCTTAAGTTCTGGGAATCAGCATAAAAGGAGTGATATAAGAATGGGGAGGGTATAAATGCAAGAGTTCATCAAGACCGCATTTTTAGAAAGCAGCTGCTAGACGTCCTAAGGCTTTAAGAAGTGTTGATTATGAAATTAGTAATAGGAGAGATGGGGCTGTATGAGGATTTCAACAACCTAATCTAATGAAAAGAAGGCTGGAACTAGATGATTTTTGAGGTCCCTTCCAAACCAATCCATTTCAAGATAGAGATGTTTTGCCCCTTTCTTTAGGCTATTTTGTTTTCAGATTTGTAAGATTGCTGAGCACCTGTCCCATATAGAAGGTCTTGGATGCATGCCAAAATGCAAGAAAAATAATTTTTTTAAAGGAAGAACTTTAATTCCTAATAATTTAATAATTTACTGCAATTTTATTAATTCAATAGTGTTATTAACTGTGAAATCTGTGTTATAAAATAGTATTTGCGAAAAGTTTGCAGTAATGTTCTTTTCAGCTTCCTGACTTTCCCATTGCCTCAGTTGCCCAGCATATGTTTTGCTGTTTATTGTGACTAGCTGCAGGTCAGTCACTTAGGCTAAGTACCATAGTTTGGGAATCACTACAAGAGAAATTTATTAGGGCTTAAATAATTTAAACTTAGTCACTAAAATGTTTTATGTAAAAAGTAGTTATATATACATCTTTCAAAGCCTGTGAAAAGGGGAAATATAAACATGATACTGATTTTTAATAGAATATTAGGGTAATCTTCAAATTAGTTATTTCTCATTAGGTTCTTATAGGCAGATGATTTAAGTCTGAACAGTAGGAACAACTTTATGGAGATTGCTTATTAATTTTTATGGGGATTTTTTGAGTCAAGAGTTATACCAGTAGTGTGGTACATAACTGCTTTCATCTCCAAAACTAAAGCCTTCATCTGGCTTTGCTATTATTGTGTGTAAAACAGCATGGTCTCAGCTGCAGACTGTTCTGTATTTGTGATCTAGTGTAGTGCCCAGTTTACTCTTTTGTATTTACAAAACCCTGAGGATTCTTTTCTTTGAGCTAAGTTTCCCTTCTGCTGAACACTGAACAGATGCATTACTGGTTAGGGTGGTTTCTGTGACGTCTTCTTACAGAGGCATCCCATTCCTAGCTGTCATTTAGAAACTGCTTCAATACACAAAGTTATTAGCAATTGAAAAACCTAGATTAAAAATTGCTAACAAAAAGTGAAGGGAAAGGAAATCATGTTCACTAGAACTTTGTAATCCAGTGATGTAGTACTCACAGCTGAACCAGAGCTCTGCTCTGTAGACTATGTATTGGTTGTATATTAAATAGCATTTTGATATATAAACCAAAGAAGCAAAAGTTAGACTCACTGTTTGGCTTTTTATATATTGGAATCTCTTGTGCTTTGTTGGCCTCAGTCCTGTTACCATGTGAACCAGAGCAAGTTACTGAGAGCACTTAGGTATGCCTTTCCAAGGGGTTTCTTGCTTGCAGAAGGTGTTGACAGAAGCCAAAAATCCAGCTTTTCTCTTTACTGTTCAAATGGAATGGTTCTGGCAAAGCACAGCCACATGTCTCAGGAAACTTGTGATCAAAAAGCATGCAGCTCGTTCACTAAATGCCTCCATGGTTAGGTGGATGTGAAGCAGGGATTTCTGAGTCAGAGCATTGGCCATGTAAAGCCTGCTGTCCTTTTCTTCTTTTGGCTTTGTCTCTGATGCTAGTGTAATGTGTGTTCTCACATGAGCATGGATTTCTTTAATTTTTCATTTAAGCTATAGACTGATAACACTTCCTTATGATGCATGTGCAGGGAGCAAAAAGAACAGCTACAGAAGTTGAAGGAGTTCAAACCTGACATTTCCACCCAGGAGTCTCCAAGATCACAGAACACAAGCGCAAGGCCGGGTGCCTTTCAGGTAAATTCATCTTACACTGATAACATGTTGGTAGTGATTACTGTTTATGTATGTTGAACCAGTTCTACACACTGATGGTCAAATTTCTGTGTGGAATGTGCCCCCAGTAATGCTTAAAACCTTAGCTATCTTCTGTTGAGGCAAAACAACTTCTTTGTTTCTTTAAATTTTCAGAAGCATTTTCTACTCAGTCTGTTGCAGCAGACCTCTGGTTAGGGGTGGAAATGAGCCACGACACAGACTCATTCAACAATGTGAAAAGGGTCCCAGTTTATTCTTCTTTACAGCTTAGCCATCCTGACTCCAACTACAGCAAACTCCTGCTGTTGGCTTCTCTGACAGACTCTGACTGCTGGCTATTTCCTGCTGGAATTCGACTGCAAGTATTTCCTTGCTGCCTCTGACTGCAGGCTTTTACCTAGCTCAGCTATGACTGCAGGCTCCAACAGCAGGCTCCAGCTCTATCAGACCCAGACTGACCTCACAGCAGATCTTTTGCAGCAGCAGCTCTCTTCCTTGTTTTGTTCTTCTTTTTGTCTCTCTGGATCATTTCTTCTTCCACAGGGCATCTCTGCCTCCTCAAGGTCCTCTTCCTCATGGCTCTCCCTAACCAGCCAACCCATCCCTTCTAGTCACACTTACACTTACCTTTTTTAGTAAGAGCCCATTAAGGCATGTCTGTTCTTCTTTGGTAATTAGTACAACTGTGATTTATCAGGGGTGAGGTCACTTGTAATCCCTTCTTCTACACCTACAAGTCCACCATGTCTTCTGAGTATGACCCATCAGGGGTGGTTGCACATGAGGTTCAGCGGTCTAGGTTCAGCAGTCTAGATTGCTGTGGGACAATGTGCAAAAAGAAGTGAGCTCTCCCAAAACAGGGATGTAAGGTTCACAAGAAGACCCTGTTTTTCCTTGCTTAAGTTCTTTCAATTTGCACTGCTTTTCCTGCTTCAGGAGCTGTTCTACTCTTTGAAGTTGGAAAAGCTTGAGGATATGTCCATCAGAAATTGAGATATTTCAATGTAGCATGGGCATTAGTCTTCTGTTTGCTGTTTTTATTGGGAATTTTTATTACGTAATTACCTTCCATGAAGTGCATGGAAACTCATGTTTGTGTACCTCTGTCCTGTTGTGATGCAACTACTTCTCTACTGCTCAATTTCCTGTGCAGTTCTGGGAACTGTTCTCAGATGCTTATATTTGGGGTTTTTGATCATTCAGAAATGAAGTTCTGCAGTCATGCTAAGTCAGGTTTATAAATCCTTCCTAGAATGAGTAAACAGTTTTGTTAAAGGTGTATTGGAGAAGGTATCTGAGTTGATGTGTTCTTCATCACATTTTAACCCCAAAGTTACTCACACCAATAAATTTAGCCTTAAGGTCTTCTGGGTCTGACATTTAGTCAGACCAGCCTTTTTTTGTCCCTCCATCCAGAGAAGTGCTATGCAGTGATTGAGGCACTGCAAGTTTTCTTTTTGCCTAGGTGACCTCTTGTTTACAGTGATGTTTTGTATCTCAGACTACTTCACTCATCAACTTTTGTCTTTCTTGGAATTCCTGCCTCCAGATATTTCTACTCTGACTTTGAGTTGTTATTACAGAGCTCAGCTTTGTATCTACAACCATCCTGCAATTTTTGTTGTATGTTGCTAATACGGTTGCTGGTAACTTGGCTCTGATGCTGAAAAGTCTTGTAACGTGTGGGGTTTCTTGTGGATGTTTGGTTCATGAAGGATTTGGTTTGGTTTGGTTTTCGACTAGGCAAGACCTTCCAATTTCTTATGTTCTTCTGATACTGATTTTATTAAGGTTTTTCCAGGTATTTCTGTCCTCTGAATTTTTCCAGTGGTTTCCACAAAGAAACTGGCCTTATCAATCCTTTTACGTCTCAACAAGCTGCCTACTTTCAGATTTTCAGCCTTCACACAGACAGCAGGAATCTTTGCAGACAGCAGGAGTCTTTGGGAATAAACAGTAGACACTTTTGAACTGAGATAGGCCTACTGGAGCTAAAATTGGTAAGGTTGTTTGAAGAAAATCAGTAGTGTTTAAGCCTTCACATATGAGGAAACACAAAATTAAATCAGGCCACCAATTTTTAAAAATAGTCCTCCTACTGTAGCACCTTGATGGAGGTACTAGAAAATGTGTATGATTTGACTACCAATTGCCATTGCACATACTGAGGATGAGAGAAGGTTAGTTGACAGATCTACATTAAAAGTGCTTTCTGCATCTAGGTCTCTTCTCAGCTCTCTTCAGAGGCACCAGTAGAAGCCCAGGCTATTAAACCTTCTCCTGCTGTTATTATAAAGCCTCCCGTGTTGTTCAGACAGCCCACCCCTGTGACAAGACCAAGTGCCCCACTGGCAAGGCCTACTACACCTATGACAAGGCCACACGCTCCAGTTTCTACTCCAACTACAACCCCAAGTCATGGTCAATCTTTAAAACCATCACCTTCTGCTGTGGAACAGGAACGCTGGGATGAGGACTCTTTCCATGGACTGTGGGACACAAATGAGGATAAAGGTGCAAATATGGAGTACGAGTTGTGTAAGCAGGAGTCGATGATGCCTCCACCTGTCTCCTCGCCTGTGAAAGTACCTGCCATCCACACCTCCCTTCCATCAGCTGTACCAGTGTCCCTTTCTCCCGTTATTCCAGCAGTTCCTAAAGCACCCATCATTCAGCAAACGGTGGATTATGGCCACGGCCGAGGTGGGTATTGCAGTGTGTTGGATATGTATCAAAGAGATAATTAATCCTCCTGACCTTTTTTTCTTGAAGGGAGTGTGCCATGCAAAGTATGCGCATTCTGCGCTTGATGTGTAGGCTTGTGTGCATTGGTGATGTAATGCTGAGCAGTGCAGTTATAAGGAGTCTCTAACCTTTAACCTGTTATGACTCTGAGTTTAGTGTTTTTCTTGATGCTTTTAGAAAGAGCTATTTCTTGTTGGTGAACAGTGTGTATTCCATGAATGGTGTGTAGTCATGGGTGCTTCTAATAAATACAAAGTGATGTGCTGTATTTAGGTTGATAGTGTTACTTTCCCTTAATCCCATTGTCGTGGTATGAAAATAACTGGGCTAGAAGGTACTTTGGATGGTTAGAGTTCTTAGGTGTGATTTAGTGATTTAAAACAGAATGTGGCTGGTGTTTGCATTATTTATATACTGCATAATGGGTGTGAGGTACCCTCTAGCCAGAGGGGGAGACAGAGTCTGGTTCTGAAGGGCATGCACCCTACACAGTTGTTTAACATGTATGTAAGTAGTGGAGGGCTCTGCTTTTTACTATTTAGCTTACCAAAGCTAAAATTCAACACTAGTTTTTAGTAGAATTTATCTCCCTCCTTTAACAGGAGTGAAATAATGTCATAAAGAAGTTCTTAAATTGTGCATTGTCATTTAAAGACTGTTTTTTCTCTCTCTAAAGTACCATAACAGGACTGGAAGCCATATCTATTCCATTAAGTAGATGTTTTACCAAAAGCTGTTGGCAAAAATGTCATTGTTGTGAGACTTTCAGTTACTATTCTTGACATTAGAGTAGCTCTGTGAGTTATTAAAACTTACAGGGCATTTTAATGTTTATCATTTTCTGACACTGCATGCTGCCTGAACTCACCTGAAAAGGCAGAAGTCCCATTGTTAAGATGGAGTGGTTTACATACACACACACAAACCCACTTCAGCCTTTAAAAACCGTGGTGCTGTTTATTTATGTAAAGCTTTTTTGGCGTTATCCATTAAAAGAAATTATGGTAGTTTGTTCTAGTCACTTTGAATGCCATTGACTGGTTATTTTTCATGAAGAGGAAAAAAATACAAGATATGTGTTTTAAAACCTTAGGATTTTTTTGTTTATTTTCAACCAGATATAACCACGAGTAAAGTGGAACAGATTCCATATGGAGAGAGGGTAACCCTTCGTCCAGAGCCTCTGCCAGACAGGCAAACATTTCAAAAAGGTAGGAGGTGCTTGGCTAGCTTTCATAGAGTTAGTTAGCTCTTAAGAAAAGTTGTAAGATGTTAAAAGTTTGTTCAAACTACGTAACTCTTGTTTAAGCTACAACCACTTTATTTTCTTCAGAGATCCATAAGAATAACAGTTTATATTTTCAAGAGGAGTACTGCAGTCAATAACCTAGCCACTTTAAAAATTCAATTTTGTAGCTTTAAGTAGGACTACGCAGTATGGTTGTCTGTCGTACAGTTTGGAAAAGAGTGTCTGATTAAGTGCATCCTAGCTCACATGTCATATGCTTTTCTTGCACTCTTACCTGTTCCCTTCTTTTTCCAAAGTAGTTTGGATTTCTATGGGTTTCTCCCTTCAGAGCATCCAGGTCGCTACAATAGAGAAAGAGATCGTGAGCCTTATTTTGAGCGTCAAGGTAATTCCAGCACAGATCATCGGGATTTCAAGAGAGAGCGGGAGTTGCACAGAGACCGAGGTTCGGTGGACTACGAACGAGAGAGATTTGAAAAGGAGCGGCATCCCCGAGATGATAGGTACGTGATTTTGGAACATTATGGACATCAGTGCAGTTGAGGCTGTATTGTGTATCAGGCTGTCCATTTTGCCTGTGAGGTACGTGTTCCTTTCACTCTGGAATCCACAGTGGAAATTCACAAAAATCCACAAAATACTTTTTTGGCAGGGTTCTTCCTACCACGCCTTCAAGAACTCAGTCTTACCGTGACAAGAAAGACCATCCATCCTCCAGGCGGGGTGGTTTTGAAAGACCACCATATGAACGGAAGACAGATCGTCCAGCATATGATCATGGCCCTTCCATGTTTGGAGGTACAGTTTCTCTATCTTGAAGTCATGCTAGAATATTACTAAAAATAATAGACTTGCAGAGGTGAAGATTATTTAGTAGAAGATTGACTTGCAATATTTGTTTGTTCAAAATATATAATTCAGGAAAATCTCTTTAGGTGGTGGCATTTAGGTTTTTTTTTCAGTGGTGTTGAGATCATGAATGAAACCGTTATATACTCTGCTAAATCTTTGATTGCAATAGGTTTAAGATTAGAAATTTTAATTATTTATGAGGACATATCTGTGAATTTAACTTAAAATAATGAAGGTCTGTTTAAATCAGCTCAGAACATCTTAATTTTTTTATTTTACTGAACTAAGAAAATTCTTCTGTCCAAACACTGGAATTTGAAGGTGATCGTAGAAATTACCCTGAGGAAAGGATTCCCATTTCTGCTCCATCAATGCCTCGTCAGCCACCACCTGCTCCACGAGTAGAAAGGAAGCCAGAATCTAAAAATGTAGATGATATTTTAAAGCCACCAGGACGGGATAGCAGGCCAGAGAGGGTGAGTGTACATTCTGAAAGCAGCAATTGGTTTCAACAAGGTCCGTATCCAGATAAAATGCTGGTGGGTGTAATATGTTGGGAACAAGTGTACATTTGAGGAAGCTCTGGAAGTTAGCTTAGTTCCTTTGCAAACACCTGGAGTGCTGTGGCACAGCTGTTAGGAGTCCACAGGAGAGGTGAACTTCATTGGAATGCTCAAAGGAAATTAGTGTGTAATATTAAGGTGTTTTGGCCTCTTCTGAGGTCTTCTCTTTGGTTTTTGATGTATCAGGGGAACGACTTGTCTTTACACAGAGATTTGGCAATGCACCTTACTATGTAAGAAAGAGCACAATTTAGGCTATAAAACATTTAGGTAAGTTTCATTCAGTTGAATGAAAGAAGTTAGTGGAACTGAACCAGACCTATAACATGCAGCCTAAACTGCTGAGATTATTAACATAAAAACTCTGATGTGGAATTACTACTGTTTCTCACAGCCTGGTTTCTAAAACAGGCATTGAGTGCTTGATGAGATGCAAAAGTGTGAGCCCACAGCACATAATTTTCCAGAAGAAAATATTTGCAAACAAGAGTCTGTTAAATGTAGTACAGTATCATATCTGCTTGCATGATCTTTGTTTCAGATTGTGATCATCATGAGAGGGTTACCTGGCAGTGGAAAGACACATGTAGCAAAACTCATCAGGGTATGTAAACAGGCACTCACTGTGTAGTGCTGCTTGTCTTCTACATGTGCTTCCTCTACTGTTCATTTTCTGTTTGCCTAGAATTCAAGTCTGTTGTTATTTTATGTTCCATGCCTTCATGTGCTATGTGAATCTCCCCCAGTATTAGCAAGCAGGAGGGATATTACTCTCTTCTTGTTTTTACTGTTGAGCAAGGAACTGCTCTTGACCAAAAGTATTTTGAAGATTTTGAAGTGTAGCAGAATGGAATTTTTACAGCAAAGGTATATGCTTTCTTTTTGCTTTCTTCCCAGGATAAGGAAGTAGAATGTGGAGGACCTGCACCAAGAGTGCTCAGCCTGGATGACTACTTCATCACTGAAGTGGAGAAGGAGGAGAGAGACCCAGGGGAACTGCTCTTGACCAGAAGTATTTTGAAGCAGAATGGAATTTTTACAGCAAAGGTATATGCTTTCTTTTTGCTTTCTTCCCAGGATAAGGAAGTAGAATGTGGAGGACCTGCACCAAGAGTGCTCAGCCTGGATGACTACTTTATCACTGAAGTGGAGAAGGAGGAGAGAGACCCAGATACAGGGAAAAAAGTTAAAAAGAAGGTAGTCTTAATTCTGTTGCTTTTCTTGACAAAGAAACAAGACATTCTGGAAAAACAGTGGCAATCAGAATTCCAGAATGTGGGTTGGGAAGAGTGCAGAGGTCTCTGGGCTGTTGTTCAAAACAAGCCAATATAACTTAGGGTTATGTTAGGGTGGTATGAGCAAATTCTTAAAAACTGACCTGAAAGGTGTTTTTCCAGTACCCCAATGTACTTTGTGGTCATGCCATTCAGGTGTTGAATATTAGCCATTTTATAGATGTCCTCTTTCTTAATGCTTTTGTCCTTGGTAAAGGTGATGGAGTACGAATATGAGGCTGATATGGAGGAGACCTATCGTACCAGCATGTTTAAAACATTCAAAAAGACCTTGGATGATGGCTTCTTTCCCTTCATTATCCTTGATGCTATCAATGATAGAGTGCGACACTTTGAACAGTTTTGGAGTGCTGCAAAAACAAAGGGCTTTGAGGTAATGGAGCCTAAATAGCATTTGAACTTGCTGACAGCCATATGCTGATGTTTGTAAACTTTTGATTGGAATATGTCTGCCACATTCAGGAAAAATGCTGTGGTTTACAGTTGCAAATTTACCTTTTTTAAAGTACAACTGCAGAGTGTATCACAACATAGAAAAAGAGCTCTAAAAATTGGTTTGCAATATTTAATATTGTCTTTTTCTTTCTAGGTCTACTTAGCTGAAATGAGTGCAGATAACCAGACGTGTTCCAAGAGGAATATCCATGGGCGCAAGCTAAAGGATATCAGCAGGGTAATCTACATCTGGAGTCATATTGTGCTTTTGGGCCCACTGTTGTTTGAAAGCTATAGACTACATAATGCTTACATGTCTCCTCTAAGAAATACTGGTAGTTATTTCATGGGATTGATTAAAATTACTGAAGTACAGATACATCTTGTTAGCAATCAGAAACCAAGTTTTCCAATGAATCTGTTAGATTTTCAGAGGTGCTTCATTTTTGTGTGTGTTTTGTTAGATGTCTGATCACTGGGAGGCAGCACCACGCCACATGATGCGCCTGGACATTCGGTCTCTGTTGCAGGATGCTGCTATCGAAGAGGTGAGAGCAGATCAGGTCAATGTGAATATACTGAAAATATAGAGCAGACAAAGATGTGATCACAGCAAGGCACTTTAGAAAGCCAGAATCACTGTGTCAGGAAAGTGTGTTTTGTTATTCTTATGAATTACCCCAAACATCAATGTACGTTTTTATCTTTCATCACCTTTTTGAAGCTCAGACGTAGTTATCTTTGAGCGAGAGTTGAAGTCACTTTGCTCTTAGCAACTGTTGAATACCAGTTAAGGAGGTTAAAGAGAATCTTCATACTCTTAGATGATATTCAGCACTTTTTACAGGTTACTGAATTATTTAGATCATATTTTGAGAAGGTAGTTGGAGAAAGTAAGATAAGGAAATAAACAAATTTTAACTCAGTCCTTGTTTTGAAAAATACAGATGTTTAGCAGAGAATGAAGAAACAAATCACATGTAGCAGAAGGCTATAATTGCCTTTTCACTTCATTTGCAGTTTGCAGTGACATGCATGTTTGGTGTGTCAGCTTACTGTATTGTTGCATTTGTCTTTAGCATTGTGTCAGGAGCTCTGGGCATAAATGAGTGTTGGTTGTGTGATCTTTGTGAATGAACCATGACTTGTTGCTGTCAGAACGGCTCTTGACATGGCCATAAAAACTGATGAGCTGCCAAAGTAGACAGAGGGTCTTTGTCACAATGTTAGCAAGTTATTATTACATCTCCAAATTCTTTGTACTGGAAAAATAGTCATCTTTAAGAGGACAGCAAAAGGTTTCACTCTAAAGTAGGCTCAGATAATGGCGGATTGGGATTTACAAGGTTTTGCAAATTATATAAAAAACTGTACAGACTTGGAGAGTTTTATGTATTCCAGAGTATATGCATGGGTGCCCAGTATAGCTGTGGAGCCCAGAAAGTATTGCATTAGATGAGCAGAGTTAGATGTTATGTCTTCATTCTTCTTTTTTGTTATGCTGAACTCTGTTACTAATGTTCTTCACTGTGATTTAAAAATACATAAAAATAAAGACACAGTAGAGATGTTCTATGCAGAGACAGCCATTCCAGGTATATGTAAGTGGCAAGTTTATGAACTTTTTCTAAGATTGCAAGTTTTGAAATGTGATTGTGTGGTAAGCAAGAAAGTGTCATGCTGTTACAGATAGTGGTAACACAAGGAATGCATATGAAGGAAGGGAATGAACAATTTTTGCTTTTCCCCAGAAAATATTTGTAAAGAATATTCTCTTGTCACTTTGTTGCTAGAAGAGAACGTGCTTCTTAGGAAAGCCAGAATGGACACAGGATTCATATATATTGCATCATCATACTTTCAAAGATGAATCCTTTCTTTTCTATTTGAATTTGGACATCTCTATTTACTCTCTTCAAAAGAAAATAATTTAAAGCCAGACAGTGCCTTGTAAGTCTGTGTATGTGCTTTGGAACAGGTGGAGATGGAGGATTTTGATGCAAATATTGAAGACCAGAAAGAAGAAGTCAAGAAGGACACAGCAGAGGAAGAAGAAAGTGAACTGGTAGGAGACACATCAGCCATCCCTCACAAATTGTTCATTAATGTGTCTGATGGAGAATCTCAGTCTTACAAATGCCAACCCATTGTTGTTCTTAGCAGTGTGATCTTAACTCCCATCTTTCTAGCAGTTTTTTACTTAAACATTTCTAGGAGAACTTTAATGATAAATCATATTATTTCTTCCTAATTTATTTCTAAAAATACGTGAGTATGTGCTACAAACAGTATTGTCCATGGAGCATGGTAACATGCCTCATAGAGACATTTTAAATTGCAGTACATAATAGTGCTGTCTTCCAGATAATCTTAAGAACTACACAAAGTGGAAGGATGGGAGCAATGGGCAAAGATTAATTTAGCTTGTTTCCTTTCACGTGTCTAAAGAACTCTCCTCAACTGTCTCAGTATATGATAACAGTTATGAACACTGCTTTTTCTGCCACGGTTGACTGACTTTGTTTGTCAGGTGGTATTTCCAAGGTGAGGCATTAGGTCTCTTGGATAAATAAAGGTTACAGAAGCGCCCTGAGGGCTGGCTTTTTTAGGTATGTATTTAAAAGGCTACAAAAGGCTTCCTGCTGTAACTTCTTGGTATGTGTTGGAGCTGCAACTGGTCCGTGCTTGATGAGTTGAATGTCTCAAATCTTGGTGCCCACAACCAAGCAGTTAAAGTTAAATAAACAGGAAGTAACCAAAAATGTCTGAGTTGAGCAAAGTGTTTTTCCTTGATGGAAATTTACTATTCGTTAGGAGTGGCAGGTCAGAAAGCAGTTGAAACAGAATTTTGAAAAGCTTAGGAAAAGTGGATTCTAATAAACATCTGGTTTTTTCAACATGACTGATTTATTTTCTTCACTAAATTATTCTTTGGCGCAGAATATGAGACTGCATAAAGTGTGGTTAGAACATTTCAAGGATGCATCCATGTTTACAAGAATATGGCTGCTCGTCCCATTTCCATGAGCTATAGTTAAAAGAGGAATTTGTCTTTAGCTTTTAAGACATCTGTGCATAAATCTGTGTGTGTATGTGTGTGTTTATGGGTTCCGGGGAGTGTCCTAATGTACAGCACTTATAACAATAGGCCTTTTCTTTGAGACAAAGAGAAAGCAAAAAGTAATCTGCATATAAGAATGTGTCCTATTCAGATTCACAAGATACGAAAAAGAGCATTATCTGCTGTGGGTAATCTCTTGAATTCAGTCAGATGGCTAATCTCAGAGAATTATGTCAGACAGAAAGTGGAACAGGACACTGTGTTTGGTATCTGTTACCCTTTTGAGAGCATTTGATGAGGGTTATGCAATTCATTTTGCTGCATTTAATCCTGTGAGAAAAGGGAGGTCTGAAGCTCCTGCCATCTGGCAGATATCTTTGAAATATCCAACTGTCTTGTACCAAAGGATAAAGTCTGAATCTTTGCTTATCCTATTTGAGGACCAGGATGTTGTATAGATTCAGCACACAATAGGCCATTTCACACCATCAAAGTCACTCTTCTTGCTATTATCAACTCCCATAGGATTGTTTGTAGCATTCAGACAGTTCCTGCTTTTCTGTGCTTGATGGTATGAATTATTGATACATATAACTTAGTGTTCTCACCAGTGTATCCCACATCAGTTTGTTTAATGCAGGCTTTTAGCTGTGGTGTAAACTTTCTGAGCAAGCTTTAAAGTGCAACTTGGTTTAAATGTATAAACATATGTATATACATGAAGTTTATTTGTTTGTTACAAGGAAATATTGCAGCACAAACTGTTTTGGTTTGCATTAATTACAGATTTTATTAAAACCAAGAAAATCCAGAGATCTGATAACCTCAAGTCACTGATACATGCTTGATAGAAAAAGCTCATTCAAGGATTATTAAGAGCAGTGCTGATTATAATCAAATGCAGTGTGGCTCTCTGGAATTTACTGGAATACAGGAATTTAGTAACACATAGTACTAACAAATACGCATATATTTTTACCACAGTGGAAACAACCTATAAATAAAGCAGGAAAGAAGTTAGTGTAATAAAACTGGTTTGTGAATTGTTTGTTTTCTTCCTGAAATCTTCTAGAGTAGTTCTTTTCCCTCTCTATTAAAAAACATTCTAAAAAATAATTAAATTCTCTCGGAGGGCTTCCGTTCACTACCTTGAGCTTTTTTATGTGGTTGCAGAGGAACATAAGTACTCTTACACTGAACTGAACAGCTGAAATGAGGGTTACTTAGTAACAATTTACTTGTCAAAGAATATAAAAAGAAAATATAACAAGAGGCTAACTAAAATAAATACCTTTTTGCCAAATTTATTTTCATTATGCTCATTTACAAAGAATAAACTGGCTCAAGTTCATTACACATGGTGACATTATTTGTAGGACAAAGTTGTTTTATAAGAGTCATTGCGCTAAGAGTACCATTTTAAAATGAAAAGTAGTACTTAAATCCTAGTGACTCAGCAGATACTCTCATTTAAACAAAAAAAAGTTTGATTGTGGATTAACCACTCATACGTGAATTTAGTCTGTCCCTTCAAAAGGAGTAAGTGAAGCTTGTGTACTAAATCTGGGAATGTGTTCATAAAAACTTACGGTGACTTTTTCATTTGAGTTTGTAAAGCTTTGAATATTCTTTATGCCTGAAAGTTGTGTTGCAGTGAGTTTGCCACCTGGGATAATACAATACAGTAACTGCACACAGTGCCTTTGCTGTCTGTCAGACTCATTCTGGAGTTCTGTGTTTGCAGAGGGCAGCACTCTTTAATGATTTGCAAGGGCTGAAATCACTGAATGGGAAGTGGATGCAGAAGTTCTGAAATACCGAATAATTGGTCTCCATCTGATAATGAGAATTGTGCCTTACAAAAAGAAATACCTTAAACTCCCATTGTAATGCTGTTTCCAGTTCAAAAGTGATATGCATGTGTGTCTCTCTCTAATCCTCCGAGCTTCTTTCTGTGTATGATTTAGGGTTACATTCCGAAAAGCAAATGGGAGATGGACACTTCTGAGGCAAAGCTAGGTGGGTATTTATTTTTTCCTGTTTCTTATAGTTGGTATCTAATGATGTTTGCAAGACTTGAATTTTTGTTTTTACTGTGCCTCCTTAGAAAGACAAATAAATGCGTTGATTTCTATACATGTGTCTGAAACTGCAAAAGCGTCTATACAGAACAGGAATCTATCTTCTGCCAGAGGCAGGAGACTTCACTACGTTCTAATCATCACTGTTGTATATACTCATTAATTGTTGCTCCATCTGTTCAAGGAAAGTACTGTGTCTTCAAATCTGAAAAAAACAGTATTTATATTCTTCATCTTTCTGTGTTTATTATTTTTATATAAGCAAAGAGTCAACTTACATCACACTGTACTCTTTTTCATATTGCATACCTTTTTTCCTAAGTGTCATCAGTAACTTCTTGCATTCTTGGAGACATGTCTCATAACTGAACTGTATTGAAGATGTTTCTCACTTTTCAAAATTGACATCTGTGAGGACAGAGTAGCTTTGAAATTGGTTCTGAATGATTAGACGTCAGTACATCTTTTCAACAACTTAGGCATTAAAAAGTTTAAAGTTCATTGTGCTTTGCAGTTCCAGGAGAGCAATAGAATTCTTCTTAGTAGTATGTAAAATGGACTTTCCAAAAGCACAAGGGCATGAATTCTGCTGTACTTTTTTTGTTCTCATTACTGCCAATATTAGGATTCTGCCAAATTCAAAAGCAGCTTTCAGGCAGAAATGCATGCACCACATCGGTGGTGAAAGGATTATTCATGGAAAGGGGTTTCTGGTTTCTGTTTTGTTGTTTGGTTGGTTTTTTTTTTTTACTGAACAGTAAAAGTTCTAAATGAACATGATAATCTGTTTTGTTGTTTGTTTTGGTTTTTTTTTTACTGAACAGTAAAAGTTCTAAATGAATGTTTTATCTAGGCTGTCTGCCCAGAACTGCTATTTTTGTATCATGTCCATCAGAAGTCACAAATAGCTAAATGGGACGCAGCATTTCTTAATAATTTTTAATTTTGAGGTTTGCTTCTTCGTGTGTGTGGTACAGCCTTGTGCATCATAACTTTCCAATAACCAAAATCACAAATGCACCATAGAAATAGCATTAGAAGGTCTGGTTTATATAAAGCAGCCTTTCACCTTTTTGCTGTTAAGGGCTTAGCTATACCATCTTTTCTCCTGCTGTGTTCTCTTTTAAGTCATAGAAATAGTTGTGGATTATTTCAATGATGTGGCACCTGCAGTACAAGCAGAGGGACCTTGTACTCAATGATTTTGGCATACCAAACAGCTAGGCAGTTAGACAATTAAGCTAGGATTGGTCTGCATTTTTGTTATAAGCAATGATTTATTTAATCATATAAAATTATTTCTTAAATTCATGCTAAGAACTGTGTTACGTTTCCTTCCACAATGAAAACTCCGTAATGTAAAAAACATTATTTTTATATGGTCTCCACTTAAATGTAAAATGGGGAGCAAGCAGCAGAGTCACTTTTATGCTGAAGTAAGTTACTTGCAAGGCTGTTGAAATAATCCTTTAACAGACAAACTTAATTAACAAAATGGATGTTAGCATGCTGCAAGACACAGAATCCAGGTGCTGAGATGGGATTTCTATTAAATCTGTATTCACAATTTTACTTTTATAACTACCCTCTAGATTCAGTTTCATATATATATAGGTCTGTAGATTAAAAGTAAATTCTGATAGAACTTAGGTTTTAAAAAAGTGAGGCATTCCTATGTAGAGAAGGCAGTTTCTCTGAAAATTACTCTGCCAGGGCAGTCAGCATTTAGCTTAAGGTGTACATTAGAAGCACTTACAGTCTGTGAGTAAGAATTACTATATTTAGTTCACAATAAGCCTTCATTGTAGATGATCAGTTAGAATTATTTCTGGAAAGACATGTAAGCTGTGGTGTGCATTAGTTACTCTAAAACTGAGTTATTTCCTGGGAGCTGGCCTGCCCATTGCGTTTATTGCATTAGTCTCAGAGGGCACACATTTGCAGGATGACGTACGTGCAGACTCCAAAAACAATGCTCTGAGTCTTGTCTTGTTTTTTTTTGTTTTCTTTCTGAGTAGATATTGTTTACAGGAGAGCACAGTAAGATCTTGCTGATTGTAATAAACCTCAGAAAATGTCTGAAAAGTTTGAGTTCCAGCTGCAAACACTGACTTGTGACAATCGCCAAACACATGACCCAGAGCTCTTTAGCATTGATTTACTTTATTCTTACATTCCTCTTGAGTGTGTGTGTGATTTATCCTTTCCTTATGTGCTGTGCACAGCCACAATTTCATTCTGAAAGTCTATTCATGGGTCTTCTCAGTGCATAATGCACAAAGGTTGTTATATTGAAGTTTAAAGTAATGGACTCTAATTTTTAAAATTTGACTGGAGTGTTTAGTGCAATGCTCTGTTTCAAGGTGCGGCTTAGTGGCAAGTTCTACAAACTTTCAGGAATGGAGAAATGAGCTCTGGTGTACCTGAAACTTTGATACCATTGTAAAATTTGCTCTAGAATACAAATGGGATTCTACATAAAACTTTGTGGCTTTTGTATAAGAAGAGAAAAATTTAACCGATTGATTTATTTAGGTTTTGAAGGTGCTAATTAAATTAGTTGTTTTCAGATGTTACTTTAAAAATTCTAAAGGTGAGTTTTTAAGTTTTATGGGTTTTCAGAAATGCTTCTTTGTTGTTTTTAAATATGAAATGATGAAATGATGTTCAGTAGGTTAACACTAAATAATCATCAGCCACAAATAATCACAAGCACCAATGTTACAAAATGACACCTTGTCTCATTTTCAGAAAAGAATATTCTGAAATAATCCTTTGTGGCAGGTTTTTGACATGTGTGTAGTGTCTGCTGCATGACACACATACCTTGAACTGCAGTAGTATGGATGGAAGCAGACCTGTCTGGAAAAGCAATCCAGCTTCAAACATGGAAGGACATAACTTTTTAAAATAAATCCTGTGTAGCAGTAACAAAAAGGGACAGAAGGGAACTGCATATTCAGAACAGCTCCTGAGCTGTCTACTGACGTTTGAGCATCACACGTTTCTTGGCAATGTTTTCAGTTGTTTGGGGTGCAGTAGGGAGTGGGAGCCTTAACTTACTTTCACATCGGTAATGGGGTGAGCTTGCATCATAGCTTCCTTCCAACAGGAATATGTCTGTCTGCAGGTACTTGCCAACAGAGAGCTTCTCCATTTTCCCTTCTTCATGTTCCTAAATGCTCCTCAATGAGTCTGTTAATCTCCTTTTCAATGTTATTTTTTTCTGGAAATGCTAAATGCCACAAATGGTCTACACTGATTGATTGTAACTGGAGTAACAGAGGAATATTGTATAAATCAATTTTGTCTTCTAGAGGGAGTGTCACCTTTCTGTGGAGATCGAGCATCAAATTTGGCAGATTTAACTTAGAGCAAAAAGAACCTTAACTAAATAATGTAACAGATACAAATACTCTGAACATTTTTTCTTAAATGTTGGCTATTTTAAGAAGCAGAGGGATTATAATGTTTTATTAGAAGTTCTGTGTTTGTTCCAGGGAAATGGGGCAGAGGTGGAGTCTTTAAAAGGTTTTGGGGTGTATGAGGGAGAAATAACTTAATTAGTTTATGGACTTTAAATTTTATTAGCATGTCTACAGTACCATTGCCTCACATTGTCTCCATTGTTACTCTTCTCTCTCTCCAAAAAACTCATCTCTGAACAGAGTTTCTTTAAGTTCATACCTTTGAACATCGTCTTCTGCTATCCAGAAAATAATGCTGCCTTGTATTTGGTCTATTTCTGAGGCCTTTTGTGGGTGAATTTAATTACAACAGTGACTTCTGGAACAGTATTTCTAACATCACTGGTAATGGTTTAATGAATGTAATTGCCAAGCTTAGTGTACCTTCTACACATACTTGAATTGTTGGCTTATAAATTGGTAGTTTACATCGACGGAAGTAACAAAATTTCCTTTGACTTGTAGAGCTGGTTTTCCTTTTCATGCTTTGTTGTTCATAATCTTACAATGAATGTTTCATCTCCTTTCCAAAGACAGTTTGCCACATATTTTAAAGAAGGTGTTGTTTTCTTTACTGAGAATAAGTGTCTAAAGTGGAACAAAATTTTAGAACCTAGGAACGGAATTGTTTCTCCTCATGTATCGGTGCAATAAGAAAAAGAAGAAATTGAGGACTCTTGGACAAATGTACTGTTCAAATATTCATGACTGACCTCTTACACCATGAAAGAAAAGATTCTGAGATATTTTTCTCCCAGTCCTGGAAGACTTTTTAAATGGTTTGCCTTATGGGGAGAGAAAAAGGGGAGGATCAGGCTTTCCAAGGAGCGTTTTGTTTAGCAGAAACAATATCTCAAAAACTTATCTTTGATGCATTAAGTTATATAATTGCCACTTGTTCCCTGAAACTGCATGTGTGCCATGTTTGACACAGTATTTATCCCCAAATTTGGGGAAAATGCTACAGCTTTAATATTGTGTTCAAATACAGAAAGATGGATCTGTGGTTCCTAGCTTTTGTTGGCTATATTGTACCTGTAAGGGCAAACTCCATGTAGATCCGGAAGAGCAAACTTTTTCTCCCTCATATAGAAAACAACACTGAGTGTTATTGCCACACAGTTAACATGAAAGATCAATAAAACTTAAAAACTGTGTTGAGTCTTCTTTAGTTTATTTCAACTCTCATCATTACACCTGTCAAGACAAGCTGGATGTACAAATTCTCCTGCTCGTTCTTTTGAAAACTTTTCCACTCTCATCTTGTTTGTGTGCATAATAGAAAAAATAATCTCCCTTAACGCTGAGGCTCTGTGTTTGTTCTCAGACAAGCTGGACGGTTTGCGGACTGGCACTAAAAGAAAACGTGACTGGGAAGCAATTGCCAGCAGAATAGAAGATTATCTGCAGCTTCCAGATGACTATGATACACGTGCTTCTGAACCTGGAAAGAAAAGGGTAATAAATTTTCAAATGACTTACTGTCTGTATATAACCCTTCAATGGCCTCTGTGAAAGAGAGCTTATATCAAGTAATTCAATGTCTATGAATATGGGAATTTCATTGACTCCCTTTTCATTTTGCTGTTCTGTTAGCTTCTGTAAGAAATTATGCTTGCAAGTAGGGTCTTCCAGAGGTAAACATATTAGTTATAACAGAGCTAGGAATTGTAGATAATACAGATTAACTATGCAGGACATGGTCTGAATACCAAGTGCTGCATATTTAAATTCTGTTGTAAAAAAAAGGGGGGAAAATCATAGAGGGAGATAAAGATGTAATAGAAAGAGGTAATTTTTTATTTTTTCTGCAAAATAGAAAGACCAGCTTTTGCCACTAGAAGTAATTTGAATTAACTATTGGTGTTTGGGTATTGTTTTGCTCTGTAATGTCAAATAGAAAACTGATAGTACTGGACAGTGTGTCTGAGAGAAATTTAGGTACTTGTGGCATTGGCAGAGGAGATGATGGTGGAAGAAAACTGACATTGCTTATCAGTAGAAATGTCAGGGGAAGTTCAGGTAGACTGTGGATAGGGAGGTGCTGGTGGAAAATTGATAAGGCTACGTTCCCCAGTAACACATGAGCTTGAATGAGACTAATCAGTATGCAACGAAGAGCTCTTTCCCTTGCCGTTTTTTCTTGTCCTGCAATAGTGTGTTTCAGCTGAGTTTCTGGCCTGGAGCCTTTCTTCACTGCATCTCTCCCTCCCTCCTTCCTGTTGCTCTCCCTCCCATTGGTGTCTTGTTTTGGGGATGTCACTGTGTATGTTGAACAGGATATGTTAAAGGGATCTGCATTACCACAGAGAGGTGCAGTGCAGATAAGGAGATGTAAAGATGGGGAAATAACATGTGTAAAGAAATAGTGTGAAAATTTAAATAGAAATATATAATGGAAGATAGAGAAGAAAACTGTCCTTCATTTATTTATTCCTTGCTGACTTTGTCCTTAACACTGTCTTTCTGTAGTTTTATAATCATCTTCTAGATGTTTCAATTGTGCAATTGAAAGACAGATTTCCCAGAAAATTAAAACAGTAAATGAGTCTTGGATAATTCTTCCAGCAGAAAGTGTTGCTTTGAACAGAGAAATAATTGTATTAGTTACACTTCAACTCTCAGAACTATAGCACTGAAATGGAAAAAGCTTATCATCTATACCTTTTGTCTACTCCACAGAACACCTGGTATATTCAATTAAAAATAATTTTTCTCTTTACCTATCAGAAAAAAAACCCAATACTTACCTCTTCTAAGGAAAATTAGTAGAAATTAGTATTCTTATATTCTTACTTGCAGTGGAAAGCCTAGACTCATATCAGGATTTCTTGGAAGATTATTGTACTGATAGGATGTTCTCCATAGGTGCGATGGGCAGATCTAGAAGAAAAAAAAGATGCTGACAGGAAAAGGGCCATCGGTTTTGTAGTTGGACAAACCGACTGGGAGAAGATAACAGATGAAAGTGGTCACCTTGCTGAGAGAGCCCTCAACCGCACCAAGTATATATGAAAAAGTGGTTAAGTGGATTTTTGTGCCTTTAAGGTAAATATTCATCTTCCATTGTTCCATCAACGTTTATATTCTTGATGTTTGGCAAGAGTTGAGGCTGCAGTTCACCCCACTGTTGGAGTTCTCCCAGACAAGGTTATTTGATTTGGAACGTCGTGTAGTAGGTGTCAGCTGTGCCTGTGTCAACCTGCACCCTTCTGTACAGCACCTGGCAATAAAGGGGAAAGGGTTGTCAGCTCTCAGATCTCCCAGCTTTATTACAAGGAAGCTTGTGGTTCCATGTAGAGTAGTTTAGCTGTGTGCCTACTACTCCTGTTGAGTTCAGATTTTGCTTATTATATCTTAATTCTGACCATGTTAATTGCTGGTTTATGTGACATAACAAACTTTTCCTTTCTTTACAGGCCATTTGCTCTGCGGAGAACTGAACCAAGGTGTCATGAGCATCTTGCATGGGTCATGTCACTCCCACCTTCACAGTTTTTCTTTGTTACTTTAGTTTCAGCAATTTTCTTGAGATACTGGCAGATAACCAGTGCCCTCAAAAAACTCATTGAATCCCACTACTCCTAAGTGAGAGAGAAAGTTTACTTTTTAATATTTTTGGAGGGGAGGGAGGGGGAGGGTCAGTAGTTTTAGCTGCTTTTTGTGGGATAAAGTGGAAGGATTAGACAGATGTTACCTCCACTGTACCATCACAGAATGTTTATCACCTTTGCTCTGTGGATGTTCTCGTTTTATACTGTATGTACCTTGTAGCTTATTGTATTAGGAAGCAGAACAATAAATTTCACTATAAACTCAGTGTTCTTGGTGGACCGTATAGTATGGTTTTTGTTTGACGTTTTAAATGTGGTCTGTGTTCACATGTTATTGCTCAGAGCCACCCTTACCTGGAAGACATACTGTGCTCATATTCTGGAATGTGTCCTGTCTTCTAGGTTTTTCACCTGCTCTTCTTCTCATAGACAGATCCATTAAGACCCCAGGTCTTGCTGGCCTTTGGGAGTTCATGTTCCTGGAAAGCAGGAATATCATTATGTTTGGATACTGGTTTCTCAATTATGTCAAATTTTTGTTACTTACGTGAGTATGAATTGTGTTGGATGGTTCTCTGATGTTCAAGGTAGCAATGTATGAAAAACTTGTCTTTAATGCTCAATATGAAAGCCAGTACTAGAGAGTTTTATGAGGGGCAGCCTAGAAAATTTGTTTTGGTCTTATGTCTTTTAGTCAACGCTGATCCCTATCAGGTTGTTTAATTCCATTCATAAGTCTACTGAGTCATAGAGATACATCATTAAAAGAAGTGACAAAGACCAGAAGTTATACCTTCTTTTCCTTTGATAAACATGTTAAGCTTGATTAAAAAAAAGATGAATAACAGTCCACACTATTAAAAGTGGTACAGATTCTTCATAGATGCTAGGATACCACTTCCGCAGAGCATCGGGTTTGCTGATGAAAACTTCCTTTTGTCCTCACAGGTTTCAAAGCAAATGCTTTGCATTAACAATGTTGTCTTCTTTTCCTTTGATAAACATCTTAAGCTTGATAAAAAAAAAGATGAATGAATAACAGTCCACACTATTAAAAGTGGTACAGATTCTTCATAGATGCTAGGATACCACTTCCGCAGAGCATCGGGTTTGCTGATGAAAACTTCCTTTTGTCCTCACAGGTTTCAAAGCAAATGCTTTGCATTAACAATGTTGTAACCAGGAAAGAGATTTAAATTTGAAAATAATTGCTGTTTTAATGGTGAATTGAATTTTTCTCCTGATCTTTCTGAGGAAAGAAAATGAAGTCCTGAATTTTCCTTCTCTGTTGAGTGATTACATTGTACTTTGCATCTAGAGTGGTAAATCAGCTTGTTCTGGTGTGGTGGTAGTTCAGGTTGTTAAAGGAGAGCATGGTTGTAATAGATGGGTTTGTTTGCCATTCTGATGTTTTGGTTTATTGGCTGCCTCTCAGCCTTTTCTGTGGTGCATGATTAAAAGTTCTTCGGTAAACAAGGGGAATAGCTGAACTTGTATTATGCCCTGAATATGTTTCATACAAGAAAATTGAGCTCCCTGAATGCAGCATTTTTTAAATAGAAGGTATTAAATGCACATTTTCTGCGTACCCTTACTTTACATAGCATATATACTTCTCAAAATATTGCTCAGTACATACTCTTTCAGTTGTGGTGGAGAGTTGTTGACAAAGGGAAACTAATAGTTAACAAGAAATGAGTACTGTGTATTACTGTGGAAATCAGGTGAGCTTCACTTTGGAGGAGTTACACTCAGGTATGTGTAAAATGGCTTTCAGTCTATACTCAGCTTTTCATGACAAAACTGGAGTTCTCGTGGCATACCATGAGTTGATGCTGCTTCTTATCTCTTAAGAACTGATAGTGATTTTGTCTGTATTTTTTGGTAATACAACTGTACCAGATCCTTTTCTAACATTTTTCTTCCAGACTAAAGAATACTTCTGGAGCATTCCAATGGAAAGTGTCTGTCAGAAATTATAATGTTGTTTACTGGTTTTACAAATTTTGAAATTATTTTAGCAGATAATACTGAGAGGTTATGCTGTGCTGTTTATTCTGTGGTGCATGTAGAACTAAAGAAAAATGAGCAGAGAATATACATGAAGTTATACTTTACTCTGATGAGTACTGACAGAAAATATATCAGTCTTGAAGTTTAAACCAAAATTCAGTTATGAAAACATACCATTGTAGACTGTTGTCAGACTGTTTGACCAGAAAAGGCTGAAGGGCTTGGGTTTTGTTGTTTTCCTGAAGTTCAGTTGTTTTCCCCTTCTTTAATACAGAAATATCAATATATCCATAATCTTTGCCATTTGTTTCAGTTGGTTTGAATGCTTAGCAGACCACTCTTCAACTTCTTGATGGGAAGTGGCTCTGAAAGAAAATAACTTATGCCAGAACTACAGCATATAGTAGATTCTACATACTCCTGACATTCGGTGGCTGAAGAAGTCAAGCAAAAAGGAAAAATTCATCATTCCTGCTGGCAGAACTGAGAATAGCTAGCTAATCCCTTGCTTGGCTCCTAACCAGAGGTTGGTGATTAGTGATTTTGCTTTTGTCTGGGAAGTCCTTCAGTACAGAATACATTGTCTTGATCCTGATTTAGCTCTTACTCTTATGCTCACTGAAATTGTCAGTAGAACCTTACACAGCACTGAGCAGAATGAATACCAGCTTTCATTGATAACTAAATAGGGAGATATGCATCTAGCACTCTCATGTATTGATCCATCTTTGACCATGCATGCAATTGTGCTGTCTCTAAGTTGCGCTGTTTCTGTGCATCACATTGAAAAATTCAGCTCTGAAAAAAACATCAGCTGCTGCAGAATGGAGTTGCTACCTTCTCAACAAAGTTGACTGTTTAAACAGTATTTTCTGTGAATTATAGTTTCTTATGGCACTTCAGTTTTTTTCAAGACAGTTTACTTTTTTAATATTGAAGCTACCTGTCTCATGAGAGAAGTACATGTGGTTTTTGCAAGGGAATGTGCAACATGCTGTGCTATGTGAATACAGCACAGTTGTCATCTTCAGTCACCTTGTGTTTTACTGTAGGATTGCTCATTAAGTGTGATGGTCTGACTATGGTAAGAAAGAGTGAAACAATAGCTGAGTATTAGGTCAGTTCTAGAAATTTGTTTTTCTGTTTCCTTTAATGTTTACATCAACAAAGATAAATAACTTGCCTTGCATTATTTGTTCCCAGTCTTTCAAAGGGAAGAATTGGTATTGGTACAAGTTAGTTTTACTTTTCACACATCAAGTTGGGTTTGGCATTTTTTGGACTTTGCTTCAGTCATCTTTGTTAATCCTGTCCATTAGTTTTTCCCTGCCTGTCTGTCGATACATAGAATACATCACTGTTCTTCTCTCTTTGTGTAAGGCATTGTTTTAACTATTTTCAGAAGCCTTTTAATCTCTGAGCAACCGTTTAGGTAACCATGGGGATACTGAGAGGATTTCAGTAGAATCTTTTCTGAAAGGATTGAATTGGAAAAGTAGAGTTGTGATTACACTGAAACATATATTAACCTATCCGTAGAAAGCCCACATCTAATGCATTCGAATAGGTAAAAATTATCATAGAACTGTAAGTTGCAAGTCACATTAGAAAGTGTGATTCCTGCAGAAGAATAGTCTGTAGGTAGTGTGCTTTTTAATGAGAGAGAAGAACATGATCTCACCAGCCAAAATCACTTTTTCCCAATTTGAGATTTCAACATCATCGGAACACTTTGAGAATTCTTTTGAAAGGAATAAAGTAATTCTGCCTGTGGGACACCTTGCTGTCATCTAAACAAGTGTATTGTTACCAGAAGAAAAAATACTTTGTTCATTTATGTAAATGCAGCTGTCGTGGTGAATCATTTTTTTGTGCCCTTAGGACACAATTTCCCTTAGCAGGCTGTGCCATCTTATTGTTCATGTTGCTGCCACCCACACAGTACTGGACAGAGTTGAGATTTGAAGAAATATGGTTGAGCTGGGATTTTTTGCTATGAAGTTCGTGCTGTCTCTGGCAGCGTGCAGCTAGGTAGCTCTTTGCTGACTGAACTGAAGGCCTGGAACTCTCCTGGGAGCATTGTAGTTCAGCATTCAAGGACTGGAAAGGTGAAGCAGTACTGCTTTCTTTGCTTATGGAACGTTCACATGGCATGCATCCTCGGGAAGCTAAATTACGATGGATACATGGTTCCTTTCTGTTATGTCTCTTCAGCGTTTAATGTTTCCCAGATCACTTCTGGAAAACGAGTTCTAAATTCTGATCTTGGGTGCACTGACAATTTGTGATCAAACTACAGCAGGACAACTTGCATACTATGAGGTAAAATACTTGAGGAGCCATGGTCGCAGTCTCAGTTGAGATGGGTATACTTGGAGCATCAGCTATTCTTAAACTGTGGTTATACTTAGTCTTCTTGTCATAGTAGAAATGAGACGAGAAAGAACAAAAGTTTCATAGAATTTTAAATATGAATGGCTCATTTTGGGGTTTGAGTCTCTAGGGCAATCACCTTTATTCTCTTATAAAACTTAAATCAAAATTGTTTTCTCTTCTGCTCATTTCTTTCTACTTGCGTGAGTCAGAATCCTTCAGCCAACAAAAGGACTCTTTACTCCAAGGAACACTTAAAATTTCTGCTCAAGATTAGTCACTTACTTTTTCATGTTGAAACTGTTTTGTTTTATTCCTACCTCTGGAGTGTTCCGGCAACTGTGATTTGTCTTCCAAATTTGCATGGTATTGAATCTGCAGCCTGGAGCCTTAAGTCTTCCTCATGCAAGTAGATTGGAAAACGAGAAATTACAATATTCCATTCAGTGAATTACCACCTTCTAGCTGATTAATACTCTTTGGAAGAAGAATATATTTTTATTCATGATTTTGCTTAAATCAGGTAAGCTGAAGTACTGTTACCAAGCAAAGGCACAGCAGTTTACTGCAAATGGAGAGGCAAGTGTGTTTTGAAGTTGCTTATATTTTCTATTCTGTGTTAGGTTTCTAGACAGGAGGCTCTAGTCTCTTTGAATTGTAGGATTTAGTATTTCAATATGCAAAACCAAAGATGTAAAGTTGTCTTGGTGGAAATGTCAGAGTTTCATTTTTTCGTAAGATTTTTCTACCTCGTGGAACTCTCAGATTGAATATTTTTGGAAGGGGAGGCCTCTCCCTACAGCTTGTGCTCTGGAGTGTCCTGTCAGTCAAGTGTTTCTCCATACTGTTTCCTTTGTACGTGTGTATGGGGACACCTTTTGTTCCCATAACTGGTCAAGATACACCTGTATGAATGGATGTTCAGCTTTACACAAGAAATTCCTAATGCTGTGCTTTAGGAGGGCATCTGAACTGTCTGCTGGCACCAGTATATTCCTATATGGAGTTACTGTTTGAACAGTTAGTAATACATTCTTAGGAATACATGAAGACTACAAGGTTGTCATCACCAGTTCCTGTGATATTGCTGTCTTTGGGTAGAAATTATAACTGCAGTGGTCCTTGGGGGAAAAAACCAAACCCAAAGAAGGAAAAGGAATTCAGGTACTTTAATTATCAGAGCTGGAATCTGTCTTGTGTGAGTAGAATGTGTTAGCAGCTCCACTGTTCAAGATGTCTGATTTAGCTACTGGCTGCATATATGTTTATGGAGGAGAATCTTAAATTCATCCCTGCTGTGTTTTGCCTGCAGGTCAAGAGTATAGTTGAGCAAGCTGATTTAGAAAGCAGTTTGTCTTGAAGAGGCTTTTTAAGGGTTACATGTAAACTGAAACATTACCAAAGGAAAGAAAAAAGTCTTTCAAATGTAAAATGTTTTGTGTTTAAATCTTGTAGGATGTTAATTCTCTGAGATTAGCACAGTAGGGAAACAGAGCTGCAAGTCTTCCTGGTATCAGAGTGTAAATAACCTTTAACTGCAGAAAGTCTAAATATTTCTATTGAAAATTACTTTAGTGGTGACATACACTGTATGTGTGTATGACAAGATGTCTTAAGCAGCAGTTAATTTTTTTTTTTCTGTTTTGGTAAGTTTGATACAAATAGTAATAAAAGTTTTATTTAACTGCTGTTACTGACCCAGGTACAAGCCTTTGTATATATGTGGCTTCTGTTTTTTTCAGAAGACCGTATTACTGTTTGGAGGACAAAAAACCTTAGTGACAAACGCCTACATTGTTTCCATGTATTAATCTGTGGTTGCTCAAAACTCATGTGTAAGTGATGAGTCTTTACTGCTATACTTTGAGGTCCAATTTCCATTGAACTACAGTTGCCAAATTCTTTTCTTTCAAGGCGTGGACAGATCAACTAGTCTGGTACCAGCTCTCCTCAATTAGTCTCACAGAAATCAAGATTTTTCAGGTAATGACAACCAGATGGCACTAAAGCGTTGAATTCATGTTAGGATTAAATTGGGGAGAAAAAACATTATATTGATTACACAATAATTTGATTTTTTTTGTGGGTTCGTATTGCCTGATACAGTTATAAACCAGTAACTTCTACTTCATGAAAGTGGCCACTTTTCTATGAAAAAATCAGTGGTTAACATTGTGGTGTTGTGTAGAATATCACTTGCAAGTCAGTCAAGATTTTGTGCTCCATTGAACCTGCAGACTGTATAAACATGGAACAAGATCTTTCTTTGGCTTTAATTAGAGGCATCAAAAATAAATTGTCATATATGTCCTCCTAAAAAACATTTACAACTGCTGACTTCTAATGGAAAATTGTTTTTAACTTGCTAATATCTGCTTTTGAACTGTGAAGTCTTTAAATATATTGTAGTAAGAAATAATGCTTCTGAAGCCTTCCAGAGTTTCTTATTGCATCTTTTGTGGGTTTTGGTTTTTGGTTTTTTCTTCTTGGAATGAAGAAAAATAAGGATAAATATCCAAGCCAAAACACTAACAATGCTTCTTGTAGAAGAACTTGCTAACTTTACTCTGCTAAGAAGGCTCAGAAGTTCAGCTGGATCCAGAGGCACTACAGAGATCTGTCGTAATGGAACAAACTTGCAGCTGTAATGCAAACTGTTTGAGTGGGTTTGCACAGTGTGCAATGTGACTGCTGCACAGTCTGCAGGAGGTACTTTATAGTTGGGGAGGAACATGAATATTCTTTTCCAAGAAGTTTGCAATCTACATGTTGCTTTATTAAGAATATAACTATTTATATCTCCTTTCCCTTTTCTCAATAGCCAGAGAAAGTCTGCTGTAAGACTGAAGGGATAGCTGTGAAGTTAACTTGGGCATAAACAGCCTCATTTTTAATCCAAAGCCTACCTGTTGTAGTCTCATTGCAGTATATATGGTTCAGATGTAGCTCGAGAAGAACAATCAGTTGCCTTTAAACAATTATTTTACTAATCTTGTGGATGAGCCCCTAAATTGGTGAGTATGCTGCATTGCTGGCATTATGCTAACAGTGCATGCCAGTTATGTTATATTTGAAGACAGACTTGGAGCAAAATAAAAGTCTAACTCAAAAGCTAGATTTACCTCAGTAAAACCAGAAATTACTGTTTGAGTGTGGTTCAGTTTTGGGGAACTGTTGAGACTTGAGACCTTCAAGGATAAATTTTTCTTCATCACCTTCCTTATCAGTTGTATCAGTGCTGGCTTGTAGAAGGTTGTCTGAGTTCTGCAGACTTATGTCCTTCTCTTGCTCCTTGGCTAGACTTAGCAATGTGCTCTGTTGAAGAAAAGGACTTTCTAGAAGTTAAAGTTGGCATGATTTATGTTTTGCTTGTGCAAAAATGCTGACTGTATCATGTCATGTTGCACTCTACTTGCATAGTTTTTTTGCATTATACATATAAATAATTTCATTTGAAAAGCTACAGTTGTCCAGAGAATTTCTCTCTCAAAAGCTGTTCTTTACTACATCTGCTGATGCAGCAGCAACCATTACAGAGTTTTGGAGACAAGTTCCTCAGCAGTGTCTGTTATTGCTGAACAATCTCATACAGATTGTCTTCTCAAGGAGTATTGCAACATTTGTCTCTTCATTCAGACATTTCTTCTTAGCATATGAAGTTTTTGGTGTTAAGTTCTGTGAACAGAAAATGCAGGTACTGTGTTCTTGTGCATGGGCAGTTTATCATTCCTAGTGAAACAAAATTTCATATACACACTGCTTACAAGTCTGCATGAGGTCCAGGGTTAGTAATGAGATTAGTACATTCTTGCAGGAGTGTAATACATTGTTTTTTCTTTTCTGG
Source organism: Passer montanus (assembly GCF_014805655.1). Taxonomy (NCBI): domain Eukaryota; kingdom Metazoa; phylum Chordata; class Aves; order Passeriformes; family Passeridae; genus Passer; species Passer montanus. The sequence goes on from NW_024365381.1 coordinate 16,727,185, forward strand.
ACTGTTGTGACATTTCCTCTTATCTTACTTGTCCTTTACTATGTGCATCAAAATGAGGGACATGTTTTTCAACAGTGGAAGCCACTTGCTAGCCTTGAGGTACAGGAGAGACAAAGAACTTCTGTCTTCTGATAATTAACTTACTTGGGCATAATTATTTTAGTGCATTTTCTAGCACAGGTCATGAACAAATGTGTAATGCATCTCATGTGTATATTATATAAAACATAAATATGTGATGCTGAAGTTGGTTTCCTTTACCTTCAGTTCTCCAGCTGGATTAGTCCTATCCAACAGATATTTAAGACCTGTACGTGGCCTTCAGAGCCTTCTGCACTGCTATTTTTCAAGTTTCAGACTTTGCTGTAATTTTTTTTTCTCAGTGTTAGTGTCAAGTTGCATACACCTGGCAAGTAGCGTTCAGTGTAGCTGAATGTACACATGGAGTCTATATGTAGTAGAGACATTACTAACTTTCTGCAGTATCTAGATGCTTTTTTTTTTACTAGTTTCTCTGTTTAAAACCTTTGATACACAAGCAATAATGGAAATTATTAGTTGAAAATCATTAACATTATTAAAATATTTTGCAAATATGCTTATGGTTGGCATGTTCCATGGCAAATAGAGTATAATTGGCAGCAAAATGAAGACTGGGCAATATTCTAGGGAGTTTTGGAAAGTGTAAAAGGTAGGAATACATTGTGAAAAAATAGGAATTGGAGTTCAGCATTCTGTGTCAGATTCCTCTTTTTTTGCTGATTTTCTAACTGTGATAATAGATGAAGGTTTTGAAAATAGGATAATATTTAAAATACCACTCTTGCAATTAGGCACCACATTTTTTTGACTTGCACTGTTACCAACCGGTATTTTTTTGTTTGGCTGTGTTTCTTTGCTGATGTCATTGTCCCAGAATTTGGTTTATTTTAAGAGCAGTTTTGCTTTTGGAAGCAGCAGCCTATCTCTGGCAGTCCCTGACATGTTGCCCTTGAACCTGTGCGCACAGGGATCGTGTCCTGTGCCCAGGATGTGTCTGAGCCAAGCTCTGAAGGGTTCCTGTGGAGCAGATGAGCCCCATTACCTGAGCAAGAAGGCACAAAGATGCATGTCTCCAGGGTTGCTTCTCAGAAATCCTTGTAGCTCCTCCTGGACTAATTAAGTTGATTTTTATCTAGGGGATTATCCTAATGAGTCCATCGTCTTCCATTTTGCATTTGGGGGAATGCTACATCTTTGTGCAGGATGGTGGATGAATGTCCTGTAATTTGGAGCCGTGTATGGTGTGGATTCATGTGCTGAGGCACGCTGAATGTCTGAAGCCATGCTACAGTCAAACGTATTGATAACACAACTCTGTGCTCAATCTTACCAGTGCAGACATGAGTTGTCATGGCAGGACACTTTCCCAGTGCTACAGTTGTGTTTAAGTGTCTTATGGGGAAAAACAGACATTGGAGAGGCATCTGCATAAAACCTTCCTCCCTGTTCATTCTCAATGCTCCTTTATTTGTACCAGGATTTAGAGCTCTCATATGTAGATCTTTCCCGTGTAGGACCGGATTTTTTGGAACGCCATATTTACCTTGTCATTACTCCATGACTTTTACAGATTTCTGTTTTACACCTGCATGATATCTGAGTTACATCTACAGTATTTGCATTTCTCTTTACTCTCTACCTACCTCTCCCCCAGATTTCTTAATTATTATTTTGTAAATCTGAGAATCCTTTCTTGGCTTTAGCTTTCAGTGTGCTAGAGATGTTATGTTTTGGGTGTGGACTTGTAATTCTATGGTTTATTTCCAGTGGAAAAAGTCACTGAATGCTTGCAAACATATGACCATTCAATAATAGACTGAATAAAGACAATTGAACTGGCACAAAAGGCTCATAGGAGCAGCTTTGTGAAATGGTGAACTGAGTTTTGTGAACTGTGGAAGCAGCAAGATCCTTGGATCATGGCTGTGTCTCAGGGATGATGCAAGGCACAGTAAACTTTTCTGAGAAGGCCTTTGGGGCACTACATACTGCTTTCAGGTGATGTCAGTGCAGTGCTCCCAAGGAACACCTCCCACGCTGGTTCCAGCATCGTTTACAGTAAGATGCTGGTCTGCAAAGGACTGCTACTGCCACTGTTTGCCAGAGAGCAGCCTCTGCAGAAAAATCAGTGGGATGGCTCTGAGATTTTGTCTTAGCTACTCAAGAGTTCACACAATAACAATTTGTTCTGCACCAAACAGACGCTCTGTGCCACTGCAATCTTCTCCATTGTTGCCTGTCAAGAAACACCAGTCTGAAGATAATTCCTCCTAGCATGAGGTGGCCCCTTCTAAAAAAAGATGTGCAGTCATCTTTATGAGTAAGCCCAGGATCTGCAAGGATTTTGTTTCCCTGGTCAGTATGACTATTCAAATGCAGAAAACGTTGCTGGCAGCATCCTGGTTACATTGCAGTTTGGAAGATGCATACACAAGCAAATCATACAATGTTCATGGACATGTGTCCAGTTACATGCCAACATATGGGTGAGTATAGTATTGTCACTCCTGTACATTTCCAAAAATAATCAAAGCTCCGTGAAGTTTTTGAAGCAGAACGTTTCTCACCAGATCAGACACTCCCACCTTGGCCTGGTCTGTTACAACTTCGTTACAGCCAAGAACCTGTGCCATGAATGCTTGCACTGACGAGACCGTTACCGAGATGATGTTTCTTACTTCCTGATGCTTCCAGTTCCTGTAAAAATTGCCCTGGTCTTTTGGATAACATTGCTTATTAAAAGTTTAGTCAGAAATGGAGGTGATTGCTGTGAAGCTCAGGGGTTAGATAGCTGCAGAATAAGTGGTTTGTTTGAAGTCACAGAAAAAACAGTTTGTTTGAAGTCACAGAGCAGTGGAGCTCTGACAGCAGCGGTGACTCCAGGTGCTGCACGGGAGCTTGTGCTTTCCCAAGAAGTTATTTGAAGCACACTGCCAAGTGAAAAGCATCTGGTGTTTTGTGCTCAGGAGGAAATGCCATTTTATGGGCACAGGCTTCCTCAAAAGAAACAACAAACTGAAAAATCTGTGGGCTCACAGCTGCATCCTGGAACATTGGGAAACGTGAACAGGTGATAGTTCTGCTTTATAATGATTGTGCAAGAGGGGCAAGCACTCTGGGTTTTAAAAACACCATTTTACAGCATTACCTTTTTGTAACTGTAGATACTGTTCCAAAAGAGTTTTATCTAAAACCAGCCTTTGTAATTGTTTTTATTTCAACACAGGTTGCACTGCCAATTGTAGGGACTCAGTATAGGGCTGGCCTCACTTTTCCCTTGAGCATGAATTCTTGGTGGCTTTTATTGTTCTCCTTATGGTTACTTTTTCTTAAAAACCTGGAAACTAGACATAAAAAACAATTATGTAAGCTGTTGTATATTCTGTGTTTGCTCTCTGAGAATTATGAGGAGAGGTTTTCTATTGAGATGTATAGATATATGTTTATATGTGTACATGTTAGGTATTTAGCTTATTTTTTTTAATAATACAAAGTATTTTCCATAATTTCTTTGTGTAAATCTTTGGATGACACATGGGAAATCCAGTAAAATGTATTCCTTGAAGTGTCATTTTTTTCCTCTATTTGTAGTTTTCATATGTGCACCTTTTCACTTCACCACTTAGTTTTAGCTGCTTATTTTCTATGATTGCAGTAAGATAAAAAGATTGATGCTGTTGGTACAGACTGGCACATTTAAAAATGATCCTTTTAAATCTAATAAAACAACTAGTGAGAAAGCAATAAACACCGGGAGGGAAGCTGCCACTTCAGCTCATGCCAGTTGGACTTTATGCTGTGTCATTAAGAGTTGCTTAGTAGGTAATCTGTAGTGCCTGTTTTATTGGATTAGCAAAAACAAGAACAGTGTTAACCCTTGTACATAAAGTGAAAATTGCCCTATAAACTTTTAATCAAAAGTCTAGTGCCAAATAACATGACTAAATTTGGAAAGCCTGTAGAAATACTGCAGAAGATAATGACAGGTGGGATTGCTTGCTGTAAAAATGCTAAAAGCCATCTAAAAAGGAGAAAATCGGAAATTTTCTCAAATTTTAGGTCTCTCTAATGTATGTATGTTACCAGAAAAAAGGTAAATGTTGGCATGGGGACTTGACCTGGCACTGTACAGTTAGATAAGAATGAATTAGTATATGAATATGAACTCTGTCCTCATAAGTGCTGAGTGCTGACTTAAGTCTGCTTTTCCTTGAGATCTGTGCACAGCTCTCCCTGGTTTTACTTGAATAGCTGTTCTGAATTCTTCTCTATCAGGCCTGCTTTTAAAAATGGATTTATTGGTTTGGTGTATATGTATGCATGGATATATGTGCTTTTTCTCTAGCAGCCTGTCATCTTCTGCCACCCCAGCCACCCTCCCCATCTCCAAGGCAAGCACTAGCCTGTGGGGTTTGGGTGATGGAGACAGCTTCTAGCAGAGGCTGACTGTGCTCTCACTCCTTTGTGTGCCCAGAGTATCTCCCTCAAACGCCCCTGGGTTACACGATGGCCTCCCTGTCATGGTGTGCCAGCCTGTGGTGTCTTGTCTGGGCAAAGCTGCCAATCTCCCTTCTGCAGTGTGCTCATCTCTGCACCTGAGCTTTTGTGCTTGCACCTGAGCTGCTGCAGCAGGCTGATGAGCCAGGGCAGCGTGGCTTCTTTCCCACTGGCAAAACAGGGCTTTTCACTGAGTGAGTCAAGCAAGAACAGCTCACGTGGCTGCTGCTACAAAGCTGGCACATGGCAGAGCCCCAGTTCACATCTCCTGGTCCATGGTTCAACTAATAAATTATTTCTTGGTGTGCAAAAGGAAAAAGCTTTTGCTATCAGCTAGACATGCCAGTCTGTCCTGAGTGACCCCACAGCCTGTTTTATTCTCAAGACTGCTCTCCACAGTCTATCCGTGCATCACTTCACCTTCTCCTCAGGTGGTGCTGGGTCTGCAGCCAGGGCAGCTCTGTGCACAAGAGGCAGAGGAAGGGCTGTCTTCTTCAGAGAAAAGTCAGGTCTCTCAAATGTGGTAATTGTACTGTAGCCTAATTAGATGTAGATTAATCTGTCCTTCCAATGCTTATAATGGGACAGCAAATACTGAGTTTTCATGAACATGGGCTACTGGTTCACCAAAGGATACTTTCATGGAGAGCTGCCCTGATGTCAAATAAGCATCTGAGATGTGTATTTGAGGGAAGGACCCTTTCACATCACATTCTTTGAACCGGTGACCTTCTAGAGCTGGTTCAGTCACTGTAGACAGGTGCAAGTCATTACATTGATGAAAAGAAAAACCAGATATGTTTTATTGTCAATTTCCCCCAAGCTATTTTGGCATAAGAGCAAACATTCACTAGGAACTTCTTCAAGCTCTAATTAGCTGCACATGAGTAATAAGGGCTCTTATGGTAAGTATTAACATAGAGGAGTACCTAAGGGCTCTCAGGCTCTTGCCAGCTTAGTCAGTGTGGTCACACCTCCCTCTTTGAGCAGCTGCAGCCTGGAGGCAGGAATCAGTGATTTAAAATATTTAGCAGCCTTTGCTGCTCTACAGCTATGTGGACTCAAGTGTTGTTGTGGATGGGCTGGGAATGCAATTGGAAATGTAAAAGGATAGCCCAAGGAATTGTTCCCAGAGGAGACAGTTATGAGTGCCTGTGGGCTTTTTGCATATACCATAGAAATTTGGATAGAGGGAAGGAAAGGATTTTTTTATGTAAAGATGAAACTCAGCAGTAGTGACTGCACTGCCCAAATTGCTTCCTTGGTTAATTAGTGGGAAATGGTGAAGCAAGAGCCCAGCCAAGACTGGGAGTCATGACCATAGTCTTTGTGTGGGCAGCAGCTCTCCCTTCTCCCCTCAGTCCTCCAAGCAGACTCAGCTTTTCAGTAGCACTCTGTCTGTGATGGACACCCATTAGGCTTTGTTTGAAAACTAGAGCTCCTGTGTCTTGGGTAAATGGCATTACACACCATACCCTGCACTGCACAAGTGGTTAAACCTTCATTTCATAGAAGCATGGATAATGCTGAGTTGGAAAGGACTCATCAGGATCATCAACATTCAACTCTCCTCTCTGCACAGGACACCCCACGAGTTACATCATGTGTCTGAGAGCATTGTTCAAATAATTCTTGAACTCTGTCAAGCTTAGGGCTGTGACCACTTCCCTGGAGAGTCTGTGTCAGTTTCCCACCACCCCCTGGGTGAAACACCTTTTCCTGATATCTAACCTAAACTGACTCAGCCTCATTTCTTCAAGTCATGTCACTGGTCACCAGAAAGAAGAAATCAGTGCCTGCCCCTCCGCTTGACCTTCTGAGGATGGTGGAGATGCACAACCAGGCTTTCCCCATCCCACGTGCAGAGTCCAGCACTTGCCCTTGCTCTGCTTCATACAATTGGTGATTGCCCATCTGTCTGGTGTGTTGAGATCTCTGCAAGACCTCTCTGCCCTCAAGAGAGTTAACATTGGCAAACTTAGTAGTCTGAGTATTCTTTTGACACCTAAGTCATTAGGATGTTGAAGAGAACTGGAACCCTGCAGAACTGCACTAATAACTGGACAGTGTTGGAATTCACACCCTATTTCCCTCACTCTTGAGGCTCCATTGCTCCTAGAGTAACTCCAGCTTTCCCCACATCCCAGCAGATGTGCTGCCTTCTCCATATCAGGACTTCTGTGACTTAGGTAGGAGGGAAGGCAGTGTGAGCTCCTCCTTTCTCAGCTGGCTGCTGCTTTCCAAGGCTCTCATAGGAGCACAAGGCTTTTTGATTCAGCTCACTCACCTTCAAGAGCAGAGTTGTGCTTGTCTGAGTGCAACCCCCTTGCTTCCAAACAGACAAGTGACCCTGGAGGAGGCAGCTGCATTCCAGGCTCCCCAGACAGCATCTCTGCTTGCAGGAGCACCACAGGGTGACAAAAAGGTGGGTGGATTCTACCTCTGCATCTCTGACACTTCTGTGGCCTCTGTCGCACTTGGCTGAAGGTAGACAGAGGTTAAAAATCTGCCAAAGAAGATGCCAGCCAATGGCTCAAGTGGTCTGTAATCTTGAGTACTTTGCTGAGTCTTTAGCCATGCTGGAGGGCTTTTTGTTTTGTTTTCTGGGGTTTTGTTTTGGTTTTGTTGTTGTTGGGTTTTGGTTTTTTTTTGGGGGGCGGGTGTTGTGGGGTTTTTTTGTTTGTCTATTTTTTTGTTTGTCTGTTCTTGGGTTTGTTTTTTTAACGTCTTTGTTAGATGGAAAATTTACATGGGCAGAATTAAACTCATGGATACAAGTAGTGAGACCTCACCACAGGCAAAGCATAACTGATGCCAGATGCTGTTTGTCGTGGTCATACTGGCTGACATTTCCCAAAAAAAAGTGTAATACACAGCTTACACAGCTTTCTAGTTCCCATCATGGACTTTGTGGCAACCACTGGAGCACAAATGCTGCTGCAAATAGTCCAGTCCTCTTAAATGTCTTCATTAATGTGTGTTTGAGGGAAGGACCCTTTCAAGAACATTCCCTCCTTACTTGGAGATACTTAAAACCCCTCTGACGGTCTTGGGTAACCATCTCTCAGTGGCCCTGCTAGAGCAGGGGGTTTGACAAGATGACCTCCAGACATCTCCTACAACCTCAGCCACTGCATGACTGGGATTTGGGGAACTGTCTTGTCCTTGGTACCCCACCTGCTGTTTTACTGGCACTCATGGACTTGCATTTTACCACAGGAAGCAAGAAACTGCTAGCCCCACCAGGAACTCTGTGTGAGAAGGCTTTGTTTCAGCAGGATGCCTCCAGTAAACCTGTACCTTATGTTCCCTAATTATTTAGCTACAAACATGAATTTGCTGACCCTTCCCTGAGCCAGCCCATCGTTCTCCTTTCCAGCAGCTTTGGTTTTGCCTATCCAAAGCATTACTTAAGCTGTGAAGTCATTACTGCCTCAAGAATACCACATTCATGGTACCACCAGCAGCATTTATTTGATGTTGTACACGAGTCCAGCACCCTTAAGCTTTAGGATATGTCTGTGTGCCTCCAGCCCCTCCTTCCTGATCCTCACAAGCTGCACTTCAGAGCAGACTAACCATGAGGCACTGGCGTGAGGGGGCAGGTTTAAAGGAGCTGATGTTAGTTACTGGAGCCTTCCTGACCCTACAGAGATGCTGGCAGAAGGAATGCCCTTTTTCTGTGGTGTTATTTTTCCCAACAAAAAGCAAGAAATTTCTAGGATAACTCTTTAGAACAGATGTTATCAAATAGGTATACAGGGATGTAAAGGGGTAACTTAAACAATGTGTTTATTTAAAAAGGAATCATGTAAATTTTGTGTTGGGGTTGTAAAATATACAAACTTGGAGAAATAAATACACAAAAAGGAGCAGGAAATCTGGTGGCCACACTCGTAATGGGGGGAACCATTGTCAAACTGCCCCTGTTTCGGAGCTCCCCACTGTGTCCTGATGTTGCCACTTCTTTACTCCTGTAGATGCATTGCCTATGGATCACCCCAAGCATTCATCTGATGCTGGAGCTGTGCTTCTCCTCTTGAGAGTCACTTGCTGCATTCTAGTACCAGCTGACACCTTACAGCACCTCCAAAATTACCTTGGCCTTTTCCCAGTCTTCTCCCTGAGGGTTTTGTGTGAGTTTTATTGCTCATCACTGCCCTCCCAGTGCCCTCGTGCCATGCCTCTGTCAGGACTCCCTCCTCTTCACAGCCTTTTCCTCTCCACTGCCACCTCTGTGAGGATTAGAGAGCCCTTAACACAAAACACTTCACCATGCTCCATCAGGTAGAAAAGTGGTCACTAAGTCTTGGCCACAGGATAAAGAAACCTCCTTGAGTTTACAGCCCTTACAGCAATGGGGTTGTGTATGTCAAGGCCCAGCTCTTCCCCAGCTTGTGTTAAAACCACAGGGACTGATGGATCTCAAATAACATTCTCCTCTTTCACCAAGGGCAGGGTGCAGAACAGAGATGCTTGGGGCAGTTTTGCCAGCAGGAACACAGTGTGGGAGAACATGGATGGGTGTTTAACATGGAGCTGTCCTCCCAGGTGATGGGCTGATGGAGACTCTTTGGAGTGCCAAGAAGAGCTGCCTGTGCAGCCTGCTCTCCTCCAGCATCCCAGAGGATGCTGCTGGGGAGCACACACCTGCTTGGCCACAGCACACAGCTGCACAGGGGGGTCTTGTCTGACAGCACAGGGGAGGTGGAGGAGAGTGTTATTCTTGTTGGCTAGAACAAACATCGTTTTTACATATCCCAGACAGGAACAACTATCCCCATGGAGTGCTCGAGCCGCTGGAATTCACCAGCTGTTTTCTTTGGACACTGGTGTGTTGTATCTGGACAGAAACTGAGTCATGCTTTTGGACTAAGTACATCTGCTAGTCTGCTGTGCCAAGGAAACTTTGCCCACTACTAGGACCTCTTCCTGTTTTATAAACAGCAAGGCTGTTTGCCCTGGTTTGTGACCCTCTGGAAGAGAGAATGAAGGCGGCTCAGTCAGGGTCATAGGGAGATCTGGGGCAGGGCAACTTCTCAGGCTCCAACCTGATGGTTTCATCTCTGTCCCTCCCTTCTGGCAGTCCTCACCAGTTCTGAGCAGCAGAATACAATGCACAGCATAAAATCCCAGCACATGAGGCAAGTGATAGGCCTCACCTTAGGAGCTGTCTCAGAGAGAGAATACCCCAAATAACAGGTGCTGTACAGAGTGCCCAGGAGGTGCACATGGTGGCTGCACACACAACCCAGGGCTGCTTTCACAGAGACTCAGCTGTGGAGCAGTTCTTGGGAGCAGCCAGCAGCTTTGAACCCTTCTGGGATGTCACTGTCTAGTTTGGAAATGATTTTGTAAATGGGTTTCTTCCAGGAGGGGTCGGCATCCTTGCCTGCCCTGACGGCACTGAAGAACTCCTGCAGTGTCAGGCTGGCCACCTCCAGGAACCGCCCTGGCACCTGCAGCAAGACAGCCATCAGCCAGTGACACCCCCGTGTCATGGCTCCTCCTTACCCCCACAAACGCCAGCACCCCCTTTCCCCAGCCCCCCTCCTCACCTCGAAGTCATTCCCCTTGTTGTAGTGCATGTTGAGGGCACGGAAGAGCTCCGAGTCCCGGGAGACCTGGAGAGTACAAGCATCCACAACTCCCTCCAGCAGGGCCTGCCGCGCAAACTTCTCCACCTGGATGTAGTAAAACTCACGGAAGTTGCTGAACCACTTGATGAGCTGGGAGGTGATGCAGCGGCTGAACTGAGGGGGGGAGCCAGAGGATGGTGTTAGGCCAGCTTGGATCCTCCCTACCCATGAGCTCCTGCAAACCCAGCCAGGCACTGCTGGACTGGCCCAAACCCTGCCCCAAGCTGGGGCAATGACATCAGCGTGTCCGAGGTGTTTTCTACACTGAGATTCCAGTGCCCTGCAGTGAGAAGGCACATTCATGAGGTGGTTTAATCTGAATATCTCAATTGCACAGAGTGAGGAGCTGACAGCCCATGTCTGCCACCACCCTGTGCACCTGCTCCTGGGCAGCCCATGCTGAAATGGGTGCTGTTCCTCATGTCCTGCCAGCAAGGCAGGGGGTCACAAGAGCAGCCCTTTCCTCATGGTTCCCCAGGGAGGCAGGCTAGGTGCCACACCACACCAGAGCCGCGCCCAGCACCAGTTCTGGCTGCTGCTCCTTTACCTGCACATCAAGGAAGTAGGTCTTCAGCAAAGTGGAGCTGGGGTAGCGGGTGAAGAAAAACATCAGCTTGGCCTTCTTCAGGTGCCCGGGGGTCAGTGCCTCCTGCATCTGCCGTGGGGTCAAGGAAAGCCTACACGTAGCAAACCCTGAGCTCGGCATGTCCCTGAGCACCACCCCTGACACACGCACGCCCACTGCCCTCCATAGCCCCCCATGGCCTGTCAGGGGGGCAGAAGGGGTTCATCCTTGGCTGGACAGCCACTGGTTTTTCCCTTGAGAATCCCTGAGGAAGCTAATGCTCCTCAGAGCACTTCACAGTCTTGTGAGAACCAGAATTTCCATGAGACTCCTGTTCATGGTTTAGGATTACAGGATCCCTAGTAAGGCCCAAAAGGAGGTTTAGTAGCTCCTGTCTTGTACCCACAGCTATGCTACAGCATCTGGCCAACCCTGAGGAGTGGCAGTGCCCCTCCATGGCTCAGGACTCCTTTCCTGCCCACACCTGTTTAGCCCTCTGTGGAGGAGCAGGGACCTTGGCCTTGCAGAGACCAGCAGGGGCAGTGCCCAGCTCCAGAGGACAAGGGGAGCACATTCCCCAGGGACCTCTAGCTGTCCCCAAAGGATATGTGGGTCGAGGCAAAGGGTGCTCCATCACTTGCAGCTGGCAGCTCACCGTGGCCATCCCTGCCAGCTGGCAGTAGTGCCAGGCTCTCCATGCTGGCAGGGCCCAGGGGCAGGGGATGGTGCTGCTGCTGTCTCACAATCGATGACCTCAGTTTAACAGTTCCCCAGGGCAACTTGAGGGGCTCTGGACAACCCCTCTCCAGAGCAGATGGGCTCTCAGGAGAGTCGCTGCCCCAGAGGCTATGCTGGCCATAGCCCAACAGCTGGCTCAGCAGCTGGCTGTGCTGGACAGGGGTGGCTGAGCCCAGTGAATAACCCATGCTGGGTACCCGAGAGGATTTTCTGACCCCTTTTGAGTTGAAGGAGGCAGCATAAGAACCCAGGCTCTTCCCCAAAACTCCTGGCAGGACCTCAGCCTGGGGTGAGCCCAGGGAGCCAGGTGCATTCATAGGAGATGGCTTACCAAGTGGCTTTCTGCCTTTCCCACCAGCAGAATACTCTCTCCTGGCATCTGGCCCCAGCATCGGAAGGCTGTGGTGCTGCTTCTGGATGTGGCTGTCTGCCTTTGGCCAGACTGTCTTCAGGACAGAGTCCACTACCTGGGATGTCACCACAGACAGCTCATGCTTCAGTGCCTGTGAGAGTACCCTCACTGCCAAGGGCAGGCCACCCGTGTCACCTCTGTCCTCCACCTCCTCCAGCCCACACACCTCCAGGACACTCCTTCTGAGAGGCACTTTGCGTGGGTTGCTGGTGGAAGTGGCCCTGTCCTTGTTCAGCCTGTCTTCAGGCTTTCCAGGCAGTGGCTGCACTTTCTCAGAATCTTCCTGTGTTTGGGCAGCATCCTCAGAGTCACAGACTTGGTAGAACTTCTCCTGAAGCCACCTCAGCTGCTGCTCTAAAAAGCAGAGCTGCTCCTTCAGCTGCTGGCAGCCCTTGGCATGGGAGCTGCCTCCTGTGGGAGCCACTCTTCCAGCTGCCCCCGTGCCCTGCTGGGGCACCCTTGGCTTCCTCTTGCTCTCCTGGGACATCTCACCACCTCTTTCCCTCTCCTGCCTAAAAGCTGCCTCCAGGCTTGAGTCAAATGCCTGCGGGGTTGGTGGGAGGCTCATGCCCTGGATGATGCTCTCCACCCTGGCCCGCTTGGCTCGTACGTGCTGGTCACAGAGCTGCTCCCGTGGGTGCTGGCTGGAGAGCTGGTCCCCATCCCCAGCACAGGGCACAGGAGCTGGGGCACGGGGCCTGGGGAAAGCCAGGGCTTGTGCTTCTTCTCCAGGACAGGCACCACATTTGCAGTCATGAGGCAAGGCCACTGCCTGTGAGGAAGGGAAAAGAATGGTGGGATCCAGGTTCCTGCCAACCATTGTGTGGCTGAGGAGCTGTGGTATCAGGGACGCACTGGGGGAAGGCAAGAGAGAGTCAGTCTGGAAACAGGGCTCCAATTTCAGCCCCTGGCCATGCCCTGGAGTGGCACAGTCTCTATCCTGATCAAAGCCAGTCCTGCTGTCCATCATATCTTCTTCCTGCCTGGACAGACTGGCGGGCTTCCCAGGTGTTTGATGTTTCAGCCTGCTAGTGCTGTGGAACTGGGGAAAGAGCAAGAAACAGGACCTCATACAGCAGTTTTCCAAGCACAGGGCCAGAGATGTTTTTCTCCCAGATTTCCATGGCATCCCTGCTCTGCTGCAAAAACTATTTCACCAGGGAATGACCCAGGCAGAAACCTCCAAGCACTCCAAAACCTGTAAGCAGACTGTCAGATGTCACATGACAGCAGCAATGCCCTTGGCACCACCACACCTCCCACCTCCCAGCCAGGCATTCATCGTGCCCAGAGTACATTTCACCTGCTTTGGGCCCAGCAGTGCCTGGCAGCACAAACTTCCCACATCACCAGCTGCATCTGCACCACAGGCATTTGGGGAAGCTGCCCTCTGGGCTTGTGGACTCTGCTGTGAGGGCAGGGAGCACCCGGCAGAGCTCTCTGCCACGTACCCCTGGGCAAAGGGTGGGCTGGGGTGCTCCTGGGTGTTGGCAGAGCACAGAGCAGCAGCTGCATCCCTGCTGAAGCTGTTCACACAGCCAGCCAGGCCATGGGTGCTGCCGGCTCCTGCTGGCCCCAGCAGCTGCCAGCAGAGCCCCAGGGCACGGGGAGGGGTGGCAGGACCTGGGGCTGGGCCAGCACACACGGGCTGGTGCAGAAGGGCACAGAGAGGGTAAAGTGCAATGTGACTTGCTGTGAGCAGGATACATCGAGATGCTCAGGCTAACTCAACATGGGCTTCCTAAGTGCTTGGCAAAACACTGAATAAAAGAAATGAGGATGGGGATTATCAGGGGAGAGAAAAAACACTGAGCCAGCAGCCCCAGGCTTAAAATTGCCATGCTGGCTCCAAGCAGGGATTCACAGCCTCGGCTCATTCCCCGTTTGCGCAGCTTTGAAAAGAAGGTGTAAAACATTGTATCCTGGGCAATTATACAGTAACCCTCCCTGTGGGATGTTTCTTCCTTATTCACATTAATTGCACCACCAAATTAGGACAGCTCTTTTCTGGATATATTTAAAGTCTGAGATTCTTTTGCTATTCCCACAAATCATTTTCAACACCATCAGTCTCCTGTCCCTGGAACTGCTCTGTGCCAAGTCCTCAAGGCAGTGTAGAAAATGGGTTTCTTCTCAGGGGTTTTTAGCAGGTTGCCTTTCTTCAAACACCCTGAATTCCAGGCAGGTGCCTGGGAGAGCTCTACCTTTTGCAGAGCAATAGTCCTGACAAACCAAGTATTTTCTGGGTTATCTGACACCACATGTTGAGCTGTGTTTCATTTTCCTAAGAGTCTGCAGTAGGGTCTTTCAAGCTGCTCAGTTTATCCACAGCCAGCACAAGGCTGGGGTGCCAGCAGCTCCCAACATCCTGCCTTGCCCTTGTGTTACAAGCTTCAGCATTGCCTGCAGCTGCCTCTCAGCCTGCCATCTGCACCCAACAAAGTCACAAACACATTGTGACTTTGCAAATGTGACAACAAACACATTGCAGTCACAGATTCCATCCAACCTTAATCCTTTCCTCAATGGTGTGGTTCTGTAGCCTCACTTGTTTTTCTACAGAACCACCTTCTTTTGACACCTGCTCACAGTTTCTCTCATCTGCTGCGCTCAACAGCAAGGTCAGGAGCTTACCTGTCCCCTGGGCTGAGGTTTCCCAGCCCCTGGAACCTGGGTGATCCACCCCTTTTAAGCAGATCAGCTCGGAGCTAAACCTCCACCTGCGTAAGGTTTCCAGCCCCACGGTCTTTCTTCTGGAGATGTGGAGGGAGGGAGCAGAACCTCCGGTCCCGGGCTGTGGGCGGCCCTGGCTCCGCTCACAGCATCCCCGGCTCCGCAGGACCAGGAGCTGCTGCCCTGAGCAAACTCCCGCTGCCGATGCAGCTCTTTCCGCACGGAGTTAACAGGTGCGTGCTGTGGTGCCCACTCTGGCTGGCAGCTGTCACTAGTGCCACCCTCCAGAACACTAAAAAGCAGCCGAGTCTCCTCCTACCTGCAGGAAAAGACAGGAACGAGCCGAAGATGCCCAGAAGCCGAGGGCAGTGTGCCTTCTCCAGAGCTGAGCCAGCCCTCACGGGCTCCCTGGGCGCTCCTCGGTGCCACAGCCGTGCAGGGAGCAGCGTGCTGTCCGAGCACTCTGTGCCGAGCCGTGCCGTGCCGTGCCGAGCCGAGCCAAGCCAAGCCGAGCCCAGCCGAGCCCAGCCGAGCCGTGCCGTGCCAAGCCAAGCCGAGCCGAGCCGAGCCGAGCCGAGCCGTGCCGTGCCGTGCCGTGCCGTGCCGAGCCAAGCCAAGCCGAGCCGAGCCAGCCCCGGGAGCGCGGTGCCGGTCCTCCGGCCGCGCTCAGGCCTTTAAAGAGGGAGTGGGGAGGCCGAGGCAGCCAACCAGCTGGGAACGACTCCTGAATATGCAGATGGACGCCCGGCGGGCCAGGCCCCGCGCCCGCCGCCTTCCCTGCCGCCCCTCAGGCCCGGCCTGGCTGCCCGGGTGGGCAGGCCCCGAGGAGCAGTTCCCCTGGAATTTGGCCGGAATCCCCGCTCAGGACCCAGGATGGTGAAATGTTGGCAAAGACGCCAGGCTGGCAAGCAGTGCCACAGCAAGGAAGGAGCTGGCCAGATCCCACCAGCTCCCATCTTCCATGGGAAGCGGCCAGGCATTTCCCACATCCCGCACCGTGGGGACACGGAGGCAATTTAGCTGTCCTGGAGCTCTGCAGCATAGGACGTGGCCAAGAAACGGGACAACACAGGAAAAGCAGCAGCAGAGGGTCCCTGGCGTGTCACAGGGTGCTTTACAGACAGCACCAGCATGGCTCCCAGCGGAGCACACGCTGAGCCCAGCCCAGCACAAACCGCCTGCCCCGCAGCACGCCTGGGGCTCAGACACTGCTCCTCACACAGGAGCTGTGGGTGCGTGGGCAAAGCCTGGCCAGGCATGCCCTCCTGGGCTTCACCTGCTTTGCTTCCGCACGCTAACCGGGCACGGCAATGCCTGCCGTGTTCACTGGGCAGGCAGGAGGCTCTGGCTAAAGGCAGCTGACATCAGGTGGGCAACACTGTTCAAGGATATTAGCCTTCAAAAGACAGGTCACAGAGAAATCCCTGGCACTGAGCCTTTCTGGCTCAGTCACCTTTTATTGCAGCAGCCAGCTCATCCTCAAAGCCTCAGAGGCTATCCCCTGTTGATATTTATTCAACCTCTTTCCTTTGAAAATGATCTCATATTTTGAAGCTTGCAGTTAACCATTCATATATTATTGAGCAGTGACTAAATTAAGCACATGTGCATAACCCAGACTTGGCTCCTTGAGAGATGCCTGGCTGTCAGACAGCCCTTTATAACTATCCCAGACTGATTCTCAGAATCTGTAAATAGCTTCCTTGGGTTTTCTTCCACCTGTGGTTCCCTGCATGGAAGCAGGCAGAAAACAGAAGCCAGCTTGGGAATTCTCAAATGTTTTCAACATACAGAGCACACCTGGGGGACAGGGCTCACTTGAGGACTCGTTTTGCCGTTTGGCATGGCGAGATGTCCTCACTGCCCGTTTCTATCCGTGCAGCATCCCGCGGGGCCATGCCTGCGGCAATGTCATCCCATGTCAGCCACGGCTAGCCACGGTGAGCAGGGAAAACACGGCCACAGCTGCCCTGCAGCGACCCAGAGCTGCTTCAAAGAAGAGCGTCGTGAGTCAGCACTCTTCGTAATGCCTGGGGTTATTTATTACACATACACACATGCCGTTACATGTAATAGCATCTATATATATATATAGATACGTGTTTATATAAGCATACGTAATACGCAGCTATTTTACATGTATGTGATCTATAAGTAGTTGTTATACAGGATGTGTTCACACCTGTATCGTTACACGTACGGTGCC
Source organism: Passer montanus (assembly GCF_014805655.1). NCBI lineage: Eukaryota > Metazoa > Chordata > Aves > Passeriformes > Passeridae > Passer > Passer montanus. The sequence continues at coordinate 16,743,957 of NW_024365381.1, forward strand.
ACACAGCAGCACTGCGAGCAGGCCGCGGCCCCGCCCGCCATGGTCCCGCCCGCCTGCTCCCCCCGCCCTGCGGCTTGGTCCGGCCCCCCGCGCTTCCGCCTCGCGCCGGGCCTGCTTCCGGTGTCCGCCCTGCGGCCCCTCCCGCCGCCGCCGCCGCCG
>NW_024365381.1:16744166-16870953 GCF_014805655.1 Passer montanus
CGCGCTCGGGCTCCGCCGGCCCGCCTGTCCGTGGCTGCGGCACCTGCGGCCCTCGCTGCCGGCAGCCACCGGCCCGCGCCGGCAGAGAGCCCCCGGCCGGGGTGCGCCGGTGCAGGACCGGCTGCAGGGCGGTGTGCGGCTCGGTGTTCCGATCCGTGCTGGCCCCCGGGGCGGGCATTGAACCGCGGCAGACCGCGGTCACCTCCGCTGCCTGCAGCGTGGGCTGACAGCGCCCGGTAACCGCTTAACCCTGCGGCTGTCCTTGGCCGGCTGGCTCCCGTGCCCTGCTCACACGTACTGCATTTGAACAGCAGACACGCACAGCTTCATGCGCACACACGTGTGTGTGCATACCTACGGCATGAGAAGGATCGCTTCTCTTCCAGCCACCAGCTGGAGCCTTCAGCATGAGACTTGATTTTAGACATCCTGTAAATGTAGGCGGGCAAGTGTTGACAGCTGTTTGTAATGTAATGACACCTTTGTGTTTATAAATGCGTGCTTATACTGCATTATGAACAACTTACAAGTAACTGTATAGTTAGAGTTTGTTATACATATATGTAGAGAAAAATTGTTCATAATGCAGTTTAAACAAGCTTATTAAAGTGGTATTTTAGCAATATGTAACCTTTGTCAGCTCTCAGTGCGATTGTAAAGAATAGGAAGAAGTCAGATGGAATATTCAAACGTTTTACAATACTAGTGTGAAAATCAGGAGGTTTTAGGCTGAATGCTAGTTAACCTGTTAAATGGACTCGAAAAATTATAGTAGTAGTTTGATTTCCATTTTAACAACGATATGGGAAGTAAATTTTGATTATGATGTAATACAGGATTTTTGGAGAGATAGAAAGAAATTCCAGAACTTGGCAAACCTCTGATGGCAGAAGTGAGAACAGTAGATGTACGAAATTCAGAAGTGGAGGATTGAAAGGGAGAATAGTGGAGTCGGTGAGGGTGAGGAAAGGTTGACTGGATTTTGACTGTCTGTAAAAGAAGAAAAGGTCCTGAATTCATATCAAGTAGAAACCATGAATGTGCATCAATAGCCTGTAGCATGTAAGAGTCAGGGCAGGGGCAGGCAGACCTTGAAGGCCACGTGAAGAAGTCCAGAGAAGAGCTAGTCTGGAAAAGATAGGTTTGATCAGGAGCTGCATAAAATGCTTGGAGAATCAAATCCTGTTTATCTGGGCAGGAGTTTGTAAAGAACTTTTTCTTCCCTGTTTGATGCTCCCCTCATGCTGGAGGAGTTCTGAGGCTGTTGTCTTGTTAACAGTGTCCACCACTCAGCATTGTTATCTCCAGCCCATCTTGGCACAGTTATGTACTCCCATGCAGCATGTCATTGTTTTGATACCCATGAAAGCCCAGCACTGGGGTTTCCACGTGTAGCAGGGGTTTGTGCTCATCCTTGTGGAAGCAGCAGCTGCTTTGCTCTCAAGAAGCCATGGCTGGAGAACCAGTTGCTGCTTTGCCTGTTGTTGGAGCTGCCCAGCACTGGCCTTCTGGTTTGCCTCTGTTGAAATGAGCTGTACTGTCAAGTTCATAGATTCCTTACCTGAACTGGTCCCTCACTGTTGGTATACAGGCTGTTGCTTTAGCTGATGTGTTCCATCCTCTGTTTCAGTGTGCAGTGACCTGCTGGAAGGTGATGGCTCCTTGAAAGGTGTGGCCTGGGACGGTGCATGCCAGGGTCACTTTGACGTAATAACAGTTATAAAAGCAATTCTGAGAAGTCATGTGAAACGAGAGGGAAATATTAATCACTTGGTACATGAGTCACTGGCTAATTCGACCAAGACTTCTTTCCCCAAGTGAAGGCTGTCTTTTTAAACTGACCCAAAGTGCTAATGCCACGTAGCAAGACTGAAATATTTCCATTCTCACTGAAAAAGCTCCAACAGAAGGCAGAGGGCAAATTTAGCCATGTGATCCAGGAAGAGGTGCAATCAGAACGATTCCTTCAGGGAAAAAAGGGAACAGGAAGCAGCCCTGTCCAGTGTCTCCTGAAGCTGCTTGTTCATCTGAGGTACTGTGATTAGGAGATAGACACACAGCAGTTCTGCAGAACGTAAGCCAGAGAAATCACAGTATCTTTTGTTAATGGCTTCCTCCTCACATGAAGCTCTTCTCCTAATTTCTTAACCTTAAAGGAAAAGAGTAGAATGATATAAATTTTTTCCTTAATTTTGCTGCAGTTGTAGAACACAGACTTGACACCACTGGTGGAAGAGAGCTGCAAATGTTTTTTCACAGCAATTATTTTAGGATAGACCTTTAAACTTTCCATTTTAACTCCACAGTAAACTGGTCCTCAGCAAATAAAATTGTCTGGTTTTGCATCACTCTGAGACTGTTCCTTTCTTAACAATTTATTGTCTGGCATGCTAGGAATGCACTTTTTTTAATAAAGCACCCAGGGAAACATTAATGGATAGAGGGGAACTCAGGTCACTTGATACTCAATTTATGATTGACTCCATGCTATCTGGGACACTACAGAAAGTGGGAAAAATTGATCAATACAAAGTGCTGAGGATTGTGGTGCTCTAGAGAGCTGACCCAGTGGAGTTAAGTTGGAGTTTGTCTTACTGATCCTGGCTTAGAGCTGGCTCTACACAAACCAGATCTGAACTAGCAGGGGCCAGTGCTGCACCAAGATTAGGCATTGTAGCGTTCCAGATGACTCTACAAAGTCTGCACAGTGCTTCCTGCCTTCCCTTCCCCAGCCTGACCCGCGGCAGGGGCTCCAGCAGGCTCTGCCAGAAGCCGGTTTTGCAGAACTGTTGGTTCAGGATCATTGATCCCTGCCGTGAAGTGGCAAGCAGGGTGGCTGCATGGTGTTGGGCTGGAGCTTAGCAGCAAGTCAGACTGGCTGCCTGCACCCTTGGCACAGCTAATCATAACCCTGTTGAATTGCCCATTGATCACTGAGTTGTGTCTGTGTTAATATCCAACAAGTCAAATCCATTATGAGCTTGGGTAATTAAACCACCAAAGGGGGGGCTTGATTCCAGGCCTGTTAGTAGTTTTGATACAAAGTGTTCATAGAATGTGCTTTTATAGGCTGCAGCACTCAGGCCTGTAGATGGTGTGCCCAGCTTAAATATATTGTTGGTCCTTGGTCTCTGTTGTCTTGCCACACAACTCCTCAAATTATTTTGATATTTAAGGTCAGTTACATCCTGTCCTACTTGCTTTGCTGAAGCTGAAATCAGGGCTTGTATGCAAACTTCAGATGCTGAAGGTGTGAAGGAAATCTAGCTTTTACCTTAGCTGCTGGATAAGGGTGCTTTGAGCTCTTGCTGTCATTCTAAACCAGTCAAGTGTATTTCCATCATGGCTATGGTGCTATTTTCTAATTGCTTTTAAAGAGTTCTTATCTTCTCCAATCCTGCAGGTTTGATGTGAGACAAATATGTAATAACAGTAGGGGGAACTAATTGGAATATTTTTAAATGTGTTCTACTTTTGAGCGTTGTTATGCTGAGCTAGGAGTGCAGTCAATGATTACACAGGTATGAAGTGAAACATCAAAGAATGTGGAATTCCTGACTAACTGACAGCAGTAGAAATTTTGCCACTGGAAGGAATTCTGGTCTTCTGGAGTTCAAAGGCTCCATAGCTTTAGAAAAAAAATTTAAAACCTCTAGAAGCTGCATTCATGACTGTAGGAGTGAACATCTTGGGATGTTTTATCATCATATCCAGTAGCTACCCTTTACCTTCTCATTCATAGCAAATTCTATTGGAAATCTGTTCCTTCTTAAAGAGGAAAGTGTGCATGAGAAGGTCAAAACTTCTGGATCCAGAACTGGAAAATGCAAGCACCAAATTTAACATCACTGCATCATAAAGCACCCTGGGAGGAGACAAAGGATAAAGAAGGGCACAGGTGTTCTCCTGCTCTAGCACAGGGGAAGGTGGAATGTCTGCAGACTGGAGCATGGGAATGGTGGGTCCCGTGTCTGATTCAGATCTCAGGGAAAAACCAAAGTCCTTCTAGGATGGGATTGTCTTCTTGCAGTACTGATACATCCTTTTCTCTCTGACAGGGAAACTGTACTCTGGCAAGATGCCCTCTGTCTGGTGAGTCTTACACTTTTATTTCATTTCAGGCTACCTAGAAAGAACAGAGCTGGTTATGGAGGTTGGTAATAGGTCTAATTGGGGTTTATTTCTGTCAGTCAGGTAGGGAAGAAGCAGTGGAATGGGCTAAGTTTCCATGGGAGTGCCTCCCTTGCCTGATGTACATGCTGCCTGATCCATTTGGCTCTGGTGAAGATTTCACAGCAGCAGCACAGTGTATTTCAGGCATTGCACTTCTCAAAGCACATGCTGTTGCAGAGCCCTAGCTCTATGGTGATAAACTCCTTTGAAAATGATGGATGGATATTAAGTGACATGTTAGATCTAGTGTGCCTGTGAACTCTGCTTCAATGCTTAAACTGTTTTTCCTTACAGCTCTGTTTTTTCTAGCTGTACTGTAGAAATTGTGCTGCTTTTTTAAAAAATCAAGTGGGGAAATGGTTCTTCCCTCTGGCATTGTGTAATTGAGATAATTATGTCCTTCAATTACTATGCTAACTCTCTTTAAGATCAGTCTGGAAAACTGCCCAGTGCCCTGTAAGTGACAAAGGACAGGAGTCCAGTTCATAATAAAAAATGCAGTGTCAGGGCATGTGAGCAGTGTGGGAAGGGGACAGTGGGGTATCTGAAACTGGGAAGTTGTGCAAGTATTTCCCTATTGTGAGTTTTGGAAAATAATTTTCTCTGGGCAGGGAGTGGGCAGAGAAGAGGGGTGGTGGTGGTTCATCACTCTGCCCTACACCCTTTTATCAGTCCTTTCTTTCCTCTTTGGCTGTCTCTGCAACTGTGAGGCTTTCTGGGGTGCCTCTTACAGGGCTGATACCTTGCTCCATCCTTCGCATGGGTGTGGATAACACAGCAGTTCTGGAGGTTCCTCATAGCTCTTTCCTGGTTTTGCTCTGAAGGGTAGCTGCTGCTTTGTTTGCCCTTTTCAAAGTTACCCTTGTTAGCTTTGTTGTCAAGCTGTAACTGTTTTCCCCATCCCTATAAATCTAGATGAAGGCAAAACCACTGTTCTTAGCAAGCTCTGGCCCCGTTTGATGGCACTGAGGTGTCTCTGCATGGATATATTCCCCATTTGGTCCCAAACTTCTTTCAGGGTGGGCAACAGTTTCTGCCTTCTTTTATCTGATGAGGCTACCTGAGGGCTAGACAGCTGGATAATATAACTCCTTTCTCATTCACAGGTGTGTCTGGGAGCCAGGGACTGGCTTACCCAAACAGCAGGAAGCTTGTGTAAGTACCCACAGGAAAACTGCCATGTGGGGAGACTGGGGCTGCTCTAACCATGATAAGATTTGAGGTCTGAGGAACAGAATATGGTTGGCTGTCATGAAATCCTTGTAAAATTGTAGCAGTATGGTGATAGCCCTAAAAAAATCTAGGTTTTGCAGGTTGGAAACTGAAAACAAGCTTTGTCTGCAACCGGATACTGAGACAGGGAAGGGACAGGGATGAGGAAACCAGAAATAATGGATTTTTACTCTTTGATTATCTGACTAGAGGTGGTGTCTGCTCTATGATGGTCTCCTGGTAGATTTTCTGTCAGCAAAGTGGGGTCATTCCCAGAGCTGTTGTTCATATGTTGGGATTTGCACTAATGAGGTGGTCTTATAAAAATGTATTTGGGAAAATAACCAATAAGAGTAGATGCATAAAAGCCTGAAATACTTTGAAGTCCTTTGTTTGTACAAAGTAGCCTTTGCTAGAGGAAATGCTAAAGCACATTTGTTTCAGTTTTCCAAATGTGATGTCAGTAGATATAAAAATCATCCTTAGGAATGCTTGGGATTGCCAGCTCCCTGTGAAGAAACATGGTGGAGGAAAGTAGCTGGTTTTTGGATGTATTGCCATAGGCAATTTATGGTGCTTTTCTTTTTTTTTTTTTTTTTTTTTTTTTTTTGAGCAATCTTAACAACTTCTGTGGAGATGACAGTCCTAATCTGGAGGTAAAAAAATTGTTGCTGCCCTAGTCTTGGGCATTATTTGGGCTGGCCAGGTCACCCTTTGATCAGTATGTAAACTATGAAGGTTCTGTTGGGTTGTGTGTCTAAATGGAAATTCCATACCTATCAGTTCTCCCTGAGTTTCTGAGAGCACTGATGATGGTAGGATGCAATGCTTCCTTTCTTACTGGATTGTTACAGCTTGAACAGTAAATAGGAGTCCTTTGGATCAAATACATCAGAACAGCCAAGCCTTTCATATCAGTTAAGCAAGTGTAAATTCTGTACTTGAGCTTGGAGCTGGCAGCCTGCAGAGTTCTTCTGTGTTCATACTCTTCTCTCTTTCTGCAGAGTAAATAGCTCCAGTGTCTTCGCTGTGCGCTACTTCAGAACCACCGCGGTACACAGTAAGTAAAAAGGCAGGAGTCGGCGTGATGCTTCTTTTGCTACCTCTTGCTGTCTGCCAAGAGCTACCTTCCATCCTTGTCAAGGCTCACTGCTGTCCTGCCTGCATGGATGGCTCAGGGTTTATATCCTCAGGGCCATAAAGATTTTGTCTGGCATTCCTGTCAAAATTTCAGTCAAATGTGAATTTCTCTGGTGTTTAAATGTTAATCAATGTTGAAGCGAGGAGACGGACAGCAGTTGATGTCCAATGGCCTACCTCCTTTAGCAGAGTTGTGACGACAAGAATGAGGCAATACCTTACATTTTTAGCTCTGAAAGCAGTCAAGTCTGTTTGTCTCTCCCACAGGGGATGACGTGGTTACGGTGAACACACCAGCCTTTGCAGAGTCAGTCACAGAAGGAGATGTCAGGTGGGAGAAAGGTAAGCAGTTGCCTCTTCCCTGAAATTCTTATCGTTGTTACTGCTGTGTTGGACACCTTGGGGATGCATTACAGTTTCACTGGCTGACATCCTGCTCTGTGCCTTTCAGTCTATGACAAATGAGGCATTGAATTGCAGCTATCCTAAGGGGTTAAGAATTGCAGTTACTGCCTCATCACTTCTCTGTCAGGGATAGTGTTGGATGAAGGGAGATGTCTAGGCTGGGATCAGACTCTTAACTGTGGAGTAGATTGCTTGAGCTAGTCTTTTCTTTAGAAGTTGTGGAGAAGTGGGATGAAGAAGTTATGGGTTAGTGTGGGAAACTGCTGTGGGTAAAGAGGGGAGGCCAGAGCAACCTCCCTCCTCACAGTGGTCTTCATATCTGTCATTCAGCTGTTGGAGACACAGTGGCGGAAGATGAAGTGGTGTGTGAGATTGAAACAGACAAGGTAGGAGTTTCTGGATCAAAACTTTTTCTAGTTCTGTAGCAGGTACCCTGTGTGGCTTCCCTCCTGCTAAGAGCTCCTAGAGCCTGCAGGCCCTGACTGTGTCTCCTGCTCTCTTTATGGAGAAAAGCTTTTCTCATCTAGTATCAAACTTGCTGTGCCTTAAGTGAGAATTCTTGATAACCCTTACTCATCCATTTGATTTAATCATCACAGGTGTTGTTGATTATTGGAGCTGTAATTTTACTCCTCTTCCAATTTGAGTGCTTTGAGTTTTGAAACCTGTTTGTGCTTAAACAAAGGAGAAATCTGCAAGCCATAGGTTGTCTTCATATCGTGTAATTTAGGCTTTAAGTTTATCACCCCTGAAAGGACTGTTAAGCCTTGAAGTTGTTGCTGAATTCTCTTCTGAGTTCCGTTTCTAGCTTTGCTGTCGGGAAGATGCTGGCAGTGGGTCACTTCTTGACTCTACCCTGGAGATCAGGCTATACATTACGCTGCCAGCATCTCCAAAGCTTCTAACTATTGGCACAAAATCCCAGTGGAAGGTGTGAAAACTGGTGCAAATAGTGTGAGACATAGCTGCTGGCTGTGCCAAATTACAGTGTGTATCTGCACATATTGGCATCTTCTCTTGGGCACTTGGTCTCCAGCTGATGCTTGGGAGAATTTCACTGATTTTCTTTTTTTTCAGACATCAGTGCAAGTTCCAGCCCCAGCAGCTGGTGTGATTGAAGCCCTTCTGGTACCCGATGGCGGCAAAGTGGAAGGGGGGACACCTCTATTCAAACTCAGGAAAACTGGAGGTAAGTCAGGCATGTATAACTTGCACAGGCCTTTGTGTTTCTACCAGGTTTTTTCTGAAGATTTAAGCATTTAGAATAAAATGCTTTTTAGTATTTAGCAAAGCATTTAGAGGGATCCTGAGAGAGGTTAAATAATTCTCCATCTGCCTTTGTAATGGGAAGAAAATACTCCTGTTGTCCATTAGAAAAGCATCATTTTAGTCTTTCTGAGGGGGATCTTCTCTTTTGTTCCCTCTGGAGGAGACTGAGCTCCTAGCTATAACTAGTTGAAAATTCCCCTCACTCCCTTCTGTGCTCTCTTCTCTGTAGTAGCCAGCCTCCTCCAATGAGGAGGTCAAGGGTGTTGATGGTAAAACACTCTACAGTGGCATTCTCTTGTGGTGACTTCTGTCAGCTCAGCAGTGCTGAGAGCATAAGGGCACTCTGCCTGAGGGTTTACTTCTGTTCGGTTGGTTGGACTCACAGATCTCTGCCAGTGAAAGCTGGTGCCCTTACCCTGGTTCTTCCTTGTCTTTCAGCTGCTCCTGCCAAGGCTAAACCAGCAGCAGCCCCTCCTCCTCCTGCAGCCCCTGAACCTGTAGCTGCGCCTGCTCCCCCCCCTGCTGCAGCACCAATCCCCACTACAATGCCACCAGTGCCGCCTGTGTCAACTCAGCCCATCGACAGCAAGCCAGGTGAGGCAACAGCCATTTGTTCCTCTCCTCGAGTCTCTGCTTTGGGGCAGAGTGTATAAGGTCAAAGACATCAAACAGAGGCATTTATGGTGAAGGCCTTCCACAGTATTGCCTTGCTTGCTCCAGACTGGATTGCTCAGCTATGCCTGGAACCTTTCCAGCAAGGCTGCTTCCATACTGTGTCACTTAAGCAAGGAGCTCAAATGTGCTTTCTGCCTCAGGGCTTTTTCTACCTGGCTTCTGTTTTTGACGGATGTGTTTTTTACCTTCAGTGTCTGCTGTGAAGCCGGCTGCAGCCCCAGCGGCAGCCCCTCCTGGGGAGGCAGTGCCCACCAAAGGTGCCAGATCAGAGCATAGGGTAAGCTGTGGCAACGGGGACCTTGCCAGCACTTCTGTTGCTAGGTGATAATTTGTTCTGGCTTGAGCTTGCCGGATGTGTCCATATCCACCTGTACACACCCAGCTCAGTAGAGCTGTGACAGGTGGGAAAACTCTCTGCATGAGGGAACCACTTACAAGTGGTGTGGAGAAAGAGCCTGGACCAATCTGGCACGGGTCTTTTCTAGGGAAAACTCTTGTCTTGAGCTCTGCTGACTCAGGACAGAAGGACTCAGTGTGATCTTGGTTTGTCCACAAGCCCTCAGCAGAGGGTTGAGGCTGCTGAAACTGCCTTTTGCATTCTTAAGAGAGCATGGTCAAGCAACCTGCTTTCTTAGCAGTCTTGCTCTTCTCACATTAGCCACATGGAAAGCTATGCATGCTTGGAGGTCTTGAGGAATGCAGAGGTCAGAAGTAGCTACACTGTGATGCATTTCAGCACTGCTTTTCAAATGAACTGTGCATTGAGCTGAGCACTGAAATAAACACCTCAGCCCATTGTGGTCCTGATCCAGAGTGAAAACCTTGGCCCTAGGCATCTAGTCAGTCAGATGGCAAGAGGAGGGCCTTTTGGGTTTCTTGTGCATGTTGCCCTTGGATGAGCTTTAGGCAGCTTCTGCTTATACCTTTTTAATTTGCAGGTGAAAATGAATAGGATGCGTCAGCGTATTGCTCAGCGGCTGAAAGAGGCTCAGAATACTTGTGCCATGCTGACCACTTTCAATGAGATTGATATGAGGTGAGGAGTAAACCTCTTTTTCCTTTTATGAGCAGAAACAGATTAAGAGAGTAATCTTTAAACAGCAGTCAAAACCTTGCAGGTTTTCTTTGAAGAGACTGGCAGCATGTCTTTTGGGCCCTCTTTCTTAAGTATGTACTGTAGTCTGCGGAGCTTCTTCAAGACCACATTGGTGTTGTGGTATGAGGGGGTACATAGCTTCCTAATGACCTGTCATTCCTTGGGAGTCACCTGCTGCTTGTAATAGGGAGAGTCTCTGACTCCTCTTCTGTGGGCTTTTTGGTGGAAGACTGGTAAATGTTGAGCAGAAGAGCAGAAGGGACTAGGATCACTTGCGTATAGTGGCTGTTAGAAGACAGCAAGATGTAGCATCTGCTTTCTGCCACTCCACCAGGTTACTGCTTTTGGAGGTGTTTAACTTGCAGTGAGTTGGTTCTTCAGGGCTCATCAGCCTTTCAGGTGAGCATTGCTTAGGCCCAAGGCCTTTGCTGTCAGATGGTACAGCTTTCTAGAGACAGACCAGCACCCTTCCCCATCCTCTCAAGCAGGTGGGGTGCTCCTGACTCAAGTGCTTGCATGGACTGAGCACACTAATGTCTTTGGAGGGTGGGCAGCTTATGTTACAGTGCATTAAGGGGAAATTGTGCCCAAATCAAATTGCCTTGTGAAATCCTATGCTACTCCTTAAGACAAAACATGTAAATATTTGGGTCTCAGAACAATAAGGCTGACAAAATAGTCTTGATTGGAGGGAAGTGCTGCAGCTTTATCTCCTCTCAGAGGCTCATTGAGGTGTCGCTTTACGCCGGCCTGGGGCTCTCGTTGCATCTGCTAATGTGGTTTGGATTGATTACTGTGAAGTTGATTTGTGAAGACCTGTGCTGGGGCCTCTTGCTTCCCACGGGGGTCAGTGTCTGAAAGGAGGAGCCCTTAATGAGGCAGTTGCATAGCAAGTTGTATCCTCATTGCTGCAGCCCTTGTGTCTTGGGAGGCACTAATGTCTTTGGGCAGTAATCCTAACTCTAAACAAGGTTAGACACAGGAAAACAAACACTCCAAACCACAGAAAATCCTGCTCCTTGGTGAAACTCTGAAGGTCTCTGAAGGGGGAAGGGATGAACCATGCAATTCCACGGCATCTGATGTTAGGCTAGAATAGACAGAGCTTGTAGCTGCAGCTTGGTTGATGTTTTGTAAATGGCCTCAATTTTGATTAATAGAAACAGTGGGAAAACGTGACTTTTCTGGTCAAGAGCTATGGGTGGACTGGCACCCACTACCATAGCTCCTGGGAAAATTCCTTTCATATTCACTCAATTTACAAAGCCAGAGAGTTGGGTACAAAAGTGGTGTTGTGCTGTCTGGTGCTGAATGTGCAGAGTGGTTGAGGTCTTTTCCTTTGATCACTTTGATTTTATTTCCTGCATGTTTACTGCTTTTGCCACATCTTGGTTTTTCACCCTTCTCTGTCAGTCCAGCCACACCTGCATTTGCTGTCTGTGGTGCCACACTGGTATGAGCACTGTTGTCTCCAGAGAATAGGTGGCAACATCGGGCCTAAGCAGGAAATATACCATGCCACATCTTGCTTCTGTTCTTGGCAGTGTGGTCCTTGCAGGTTTACCTTGGCTGTGGAGCTTGTGGTCCAGGACCAGTTTCTGTTTGATCCTTTGGCAGGAACCTTAGAGCCCTGTTTATATCACACATGAAGGCTTTTGCAGCAGACTGGAGGTTTCCCATTGGTGGTGCAGATTTGCATCCTTGGGGCTGGCACTGAAGTCTGTTGCAGAGTGAGGGAAGGGTGTTTTCTTGGATTCCCTGTTCACCAGTGTGTGTTATCATGTGTTTCGCAGCAACATCCGGGAGATGAGAGCTGTACACAAGGATACCTTTCTGAAAAAGCACAACTTGAAGTTAGGTTTCATGTCAGCTTTTGTGAAAGCTGCAGCCTTTGCTCTGCAGGACCAGCCTGTTGTGAATGCAGGTGAGTGGTGACCCTTGCTGGTGACTTGCCTATCTAGGGAACATGACAGCATGGGGGAAAGCCAATGGCCAAGTCCATGGCAGGAGTAGTAGCTTGGAGCAGCAAGTCAAATGCACAGAAAACATGGGGACAGCCCTGCATGCTGCTGCTGATTTTGCTAAAGCCACTTACATAGGTAGAGGACAGCTTGCCAAGAGGGACTCAATTAGGAAGGGATGACCAGGAGTGGGGCTGGGGCCTTGCATATGCAGCTTGCAGAGGGCAGAGCCTGCTGGTTGGTGTACAGGTGACTGCTGTAGGCACAGTGCAGTTCCTGGGCATGTCAGAGGTGCTTGCTGAAACACAGAAGAACAGAATAACCAAGGGGAGAATAACTGAGCAGAACTGAGCTGTGTGGACTATTTTCTTTCTGTCTGTCCTGGTGCCTCACCCACAGGTACAGCAAGGAATCATTCTTCTCTGGAGTTATGTTTAAGCTGGACATGAGCAAGTCGTTATGATTTTTTCAACTGTCAGACCCTTGATCTTAGGTTCTGCATATGTAACACAAGTTTTTTCTCTTTCTAGTGATTGATGACACGACCAAAGAGATTGTGTACAGGGACTATGTGGACATCAGTGTTGCTGTAGCAACTCCCCGGGTAGGTGCCTTGGATGCTTTGTCCATGCTTCCCACAGCCTTTCCTATGGGATGATCATATACTTTGAGCCAGCTCAGCTTTGTGCTCTGCTGCAGCAGAAATTAACTGATAAGACTGATTCCAAAAATGAGAATCATTTATAGAGAACCTGCTGCTTTATGGACTGCTGAGATAGGTTTTGAGAGAAGGTGGAGGACCAAGAGTATTCTGCCACTATATTCATCTTAATAAGAGATCTGCTAATAGGGTCAATATAGATCTCAGTTGTTAATGAGTAAGGCCAGGTTAGGGAAGCCCTTTCTTGTCATGAATCCATGACATAGGCAGTAAAAGCTTTGAACGTCCTGTCCTCTGGCTAACTTTGCTGTGCTGTTCCACAGAGATATTTCTGTCCAGGGAGAGTATGGGATGGAGTTACAGATGTTGAATTAGTGAATTACCTTCTTGATTAGAAGATTCTGCTATGAAGCAGAGGTTTCAAAAGGACTAAAGTTCTGTCACTGTCTTCTCCCAAAGTCAAGGGGAGGCCCAGCAAAAAGAGGTGAGAGAAAGAGGTGCCAGCTGAAATCTCCCAGTGCCTCACCTGGGAATTTATCAATGTGGATCTGGCTCCAGACAGGCTTGGTTGATTTCATGAGATAGGCTAGCAAAGGCAAAGATGATGGCTCAATTTAAGGTGTCAGCCTTTGATGTGTGTCATGCCAGGTTTCCTGTCAGGCTACCAGGGTGTGAGGCAGCTCTGCCAACCAGCTGCTGTGGGCTGAGGGGGAGGCAGGAGCTCTCTGGGGCTGTGTCCAGATTCCTGCCGCATGACAGCTATCTGTGTGTCACTGCACTGAATTTGCTATTCACGGACTTTGCTTCTCCCCAGGGTTTGGTGGTCCCTGTGGTTAGGAATGTAGAAAACATGAACTTTGCTGACATAGAGCGTGCTATCTACGAGTTGGGGGAGAAGGTAAGGAAAGTTTTCTGAGGAGGGTTGGGGGGAATGGAAAGATTTGAAAATGCTGGATCGGCATGTATTGATCTGGTCTCTGTGTCGTCATCTCTGACCTCTGACACACTGAGCTGTGCTGTGGGGAGTGATCCAGTTACATGTTTGGCTGTGTCTTTGCCTTCTAGGACAGCTCTACTTGTTGCCCATCCAGAAGACTACAATCTGTGCATTAGTGACATGGTATACCTTCACCTTTGTCTTTAGAGGCCAAGGCTGAACTGCCCTGGGGTAGAAGTCCCTGTGTCTGTCTCCTGCAGAAGCAGGAGTTGGAAGCAAAGGCCAGAGAATCCTTCCCCAAAGCCACTAGGTGTTCGCTCTAAAGACAGGATGCAGTTTTGAGCAATTTGTGCTGGTTTTCAGCTGAACAAATCAATAAGCAAAGCTCTTGCAATCAGTATTTATTCCTGGAGAGAGTGGATGTCCAAACCCTCGTTCTTTGATCTCTGTGATCTGTGTGGCTTTCTAAGACCTTATTTTTATTTCTAGGCACGGAAGAATGAACTGGCCATTGAGGACATGGATGGCGGCACTTTCACAATCAGCAATGGTGGGGTTTTTGGGTCACTCTTTGGAACACCTATCATTAACCCACCCCAGTCTGCCATCTTAGGCATGCATGCCATCTTTGACAGGCCTGTGGCTGTGGGAGGCAAGGTAGGTGGACCTGCACAGGAGGTTTTATGGAACAAAGGACGGGGCTTAGCAGACTGGGGACCTTTTTCTAAGGGCTTGGTGTCACTTCTGAAACACTTCAGTGTGAAGAAGGAGCAGAGACTAATGGGTATAGGGCACCTTTGCTGGCCCTGGTACTTGCCTGAGCTGTGGAGGGGACTTTGTCCTGTCTGTAAGTGGGCAAACTGGTTATAATCTGCTTAGGTGTGGGAAGGAGGAGGTTATAGCCTTTGTGATAGGGAGTGGTTCCAGGAAGGGCCCTTATCTTGTATGTGGCATGGACCCAGCCTGGGTGTATGGGTAGATAATTTTGCCAGGCAGGACACATCCAGGAGGGCCTGAATGCAGGATTCAGGGTGGGAAAAAGCCAGGTCTTCCCTGAACTGATGGAGGGGGCCATGCAGGCAGGAGCACTGAGCTCTCTGTCCCCTGTCCCTCCTCAGATCGAGGTGCGGCCTATGATGTACGTGGCGCTGACCTACGACCACCGGCTCATCGACGGCAGAGAGGCCGTGACCTTCCTGCGCAAGATCAAGGCAGCGGTGGAGGATCCCCGCGTGCTGCTGCTCGACCTGTAGGGCAGCCACACCCCCACACCACCCACCCAGGACAGGGCCGCAGCACCAGCAGGGACGATGCAGGGCATTCGGGAACTGGCAGGGGTCATTCCAGTCTTTCTCCCTCCGCTGTGATTGGAGCTGTCCCAGAGGGAATTACGGGGATAGCTCCTACCTCCTTTCCTCTTTTGTTTAATGAAGGTTTAGTATCTCACAAGAACTTGCCGTGCAGTGGGCCAGCCACTGAATGGCACTGCCTTTCCAGAGCCATCTGTGTGGCATCCTCTCCCTCGCAGCACCAAACTGTCACCTCTAGCTTGTCCTATACCACTGGAAACTGCTTGCTGCTGCTGTGCTAGGGTACCCTTCCCTGCCCCTCCATGGCAGGTTCAGCTTTACTGCCTAGCACTAAGGTTCCTGGGAGGGAGAGGAGAGGAGAGGAAAGGCTACTGTCCTGTCCATGTTTTGCTTGAAAATATTTCACACTCATCTGCCTTGCAAGGGTGGTCTGACCCCGAGGCCACTTGCAGGAAAAGTTTTGGTCAGAGCAGGGCTTGAGGTAGGTGTCATGCTTCTGGCAGTGCCCTAGTTACACTCCCTCCACAGACAGTAGCACGGGGTGGCAGCTCCTGTACTTTCCCTTGGCGATTGTCTTTCACCAGCCCAGTCAGTGTGGCGTGAACGTTCTTGTTGGGGTGGGCAGAGCCCGTGACCTCTGTGGAGGTGGCACCGTTCCTGGGGACAACCCTTTCACCATCACATGCCCGACACGGGGGTGAGAAGCAGCCCCCAGCAGCTGCCCTTGGCACACAGCTCACTGGCGGTGGGTCTGCCTGCTGGCTTCCTGCGTGCGGGGGCTTGGCTGCTCCAGCACAGCTGGGGGGCCAGGCCTTTCACTGTCATGTATATCCCAGCCCACGGGTGCTGGTTTTGGGGGGAGGGGGGCAGTTCTTAATCTGATAGCGCACACATGAATTGAGGGGTGAGGGGGTTGCTAGTGCCTGCGGAGTCTATTACTCTTACCCCCTACACAGAACTTGTAACAAAAATATTTAACACAGCGGATTTTAAATGAAATAAAACTGTGCAACGACTGCAAGGTGGGGTGTGTTTGAGTGGGCGAGGACTCTGGCATCAGTGGCATCCTGAGTGCAGTGCAAGAGTCCTGTTATCTGGTGGTGAGAGAAAAGGGGCAATGGGAGCTGAGCCCATCTGAGGTGGTACTAAATTGAGTCTTCTGTGCCTGTGAACACTGCTGTCCTCAAAGTCTCTGCCAAGGAATTGGCTCTTCCCAGCACAGAGGAGGTTTTTAGGGCTGGAAATCCTTTTCTAACAACAGAACGATTGCAGATGGTGAGGAATTCTCAGTGTTAGCTAAAGGGCATGATGGCCAAGAGGGAGACCTGGGACAGGCTCATACAGTTTTTCAGAAGTTGAATTTTTACTGCTGCAACGGGGAGAGTTGTAATTCATGCAAGTGTGGAAAAGCTGTTGCAGAGGGAGAAAGGAAGCAAGAGCAAGAAACAGTGTAAGCTGTCTGTGGTACTGGATGTTTCCCTAAGAAGCTGTCCTTGGGACAACACCAAATTATTCCTAGATCATGGCAGGGTTTTCCCAGCTCTGACATCAACTTGAGAGATGGTTTACCCTTCCCAGCTACAGCTGAAGAGGGCAGCCCCTTCTAACAGAAAATGACTGCACTCACAGCTGCCAAACGAATGGAGGGAAGGCAGTTCCTGGTACTGCTGCCTGCATTTTCCTGGCAGCTAGGGACAAAAACAGAGTGCAGAGTCAGCTTCTTTGCCTGGCCCTGGTAGGTTAGGGAAAGGAAAAAACCCTTCCTTGTTCTGGGAAGGGTAGAGAGTCTAAATTCTTGCACAAATAAGTTGAGTGAAAGAGAAGGTTTTGATTAAAAAATGCTGCTTACACTCAACCTCTGTGCTGGTTTAGGATACAGGGTGTCCAGCTTGACTTTGTACATGAGCCTGGGGAAGCCTTTTTTCTGTCTGGAGCTGCAATAAGTGAGGTCTTTGAACCAAACAGGAAGGGTCTCTTCAGTCAAACTCTTAAAATTATGCAAACTGCTTTATTTAATCTGCCCTGTCAAGGCTTGCTGTGAGAATAGTGCTTGAAACTTCCCTTTGACTCCCTTGGGTGACACCCGTGGCTCTGAATTGTGAGATGCCATGCTGTGCCTTTGGACACAGGGTCCTTCCTCCTGAATCTCCCCTCAATCACGGGACTAGAGGCTGGTGGACGGGAGTGCAAGGCTGCAGCTGGAGGGTTCAGCCACTGCGGGCTGCCATGGAGAGGAAAAGCTCCAGGCTCAGCTGCTCCTGCTCTCTGGCCCTCTGTGGCATTAGTGGTCAGCTCCCTGCACAGCAGTCGAGGTGTCTGTACCTTTGCTGGTGTAGGAGATGAGTTTCTCCAGAGCTCTGCTTCCCTCTGCTGGACGAGCACTCCTGCTGCTGCCTGGGAGGGTGTCTGCGGCTGCGGGCAAGCAGGAGCTGGAACCAGCGAGCCACAGAGAGGTGTGGCTTGTACCAGTAATCCCTTACTAGGGAAGGTAAGTGAGAAGTGTGACGGGGTGCTGGGAGAGGAGGGTCAGAACTGCACCGCTGCCATTGCGAGCTCATCCTTCAGCCTGTGGCTTTGATGTGCACCACTGAGCACGGCAGCCTCCACCTTGGGCTGTCAGCAGACACACGTGTTTGTACTTTTTAATCCAGAATCCACGTACATGTGGCCTCCTTCCCTCTGTGCTGGCTCTCCCAGGTTCCCCCCTTCAAACCCTCACGGTGTGAGGCAGCAGGGATGGCTGTGCTCAAAGCACGGTTGGCAGGGCTGCTGTCCTGCCCGCGGGAAGGTGCACCGGGTGTGGATGGCTGGAGCCACAACACCTAACAATGACAAAAGGCTGGAAGAAAACCCAGGCATTTCTCCCACGTCTGAGCTGCAGGCACACAGCTGTGCAGACCTGAGGGTGTGAGGCAGGCAGCAGCACAAGGACACAAGGCCAAGCACTCACTGTCACCTTCTGGGGTTTGGCTGCAGGGTGCTGATGGCTGGGGTGGCACCAACCCAGGGCGCCCAGGCAGGTTTCAGAAACAGATCTGGGGCTCTGTCACTGAGCAGGCTTGGCCTACACCTCGCTGATGCAGCTCAGAAACAAAAGGACACTTCTCTAAGTGATATTGAGTAGTTTATTTTTTTTCAGAGGGCAAAGGGGAGGAGAGCAGAGGGCTCCTTCTTGTGTCACCCCTGCAGCAGGGATGACCCACACACAAACATGCAGTCAGGGAGGGGCAGAGACAGCAGGCTTGGGCTCCAGCCAGCAGAGCCCAGAGGGGCTGCATTTGAAAGCCACAAAAAGTAACAGAGCAGGGGGGTCACTGTGGTAGCAGCAGAGATAAAAAACACAGGGAGGGAGTTCCAGGGCAGGGTGCTGAGCTGAGGAAGAGATGCCCCAAGAAGGGGAACACCACCACTTCCTGGAGGTGGGTATCCAGGTTCCTTTTCCCCCCAGGGAGGACCTAGAGAAGACAGGCCCAGCCTGACACCTCCTCTTTGGAGATGGCAACGAACAGAAGCAGAGACAGAAGGACAGGTAAGGCTGCAGAACCTCGTGTGTGCCCCACCTCAGAGCAGCCCTTGAGGCAAGCCTTCCCCAGCAGACAGTGCTGCCAGTGCCACTGCGGCCACAAGTGCCAGGGAAGCAGCCCAGGGCCCAGCTCCCTGGGGGAAGGACAGCCTGCCTAGCCCACCAGCTTGTTCCACGGGACTGTGCTGAAGAAGGAGTGAGACTTCAGCTTTGTTATGCCACCTCCTCCAGAGCCCAAGCGGCGTTTTGGATTGTACTGCAGGAGCTGCAGAGAAAAGCAATGGGACAGGAGGATGGGGAGATGGGGACACTGGAAATGGTACCCAGGCTGGACCCTGCCCCTCCCCAACCTCTAATCCCATTCTCCCTCCCATCCACCCAAACCCCTCACCTCGGTGAGCAGTGATGTAGCAGCCAGGCTGAGGCCCTCTGGCAGATGCAGCTGGGTGTGAGGCTGAATCCCTGATGGATGGTTTTGGGAGAGTGGCTGCAGGAGGCAGAGGGTGATGGTAAGCAGAGGCACCAAGGAGAGCTGGAGCACCATTGAATCATCACTGCCACATAACCCCAGCCCTACACAGCAGCATTTAAAAGCCAGGGTTCTTAACACCCAGAGACCATGCACAGGCACTGGCAATCATAGGTCTAAAGGAACCTGGCCAAGAACTGAGGTGCCAGCAGGGCAAGGCTTCCTCCCAGCCCTACACAGCAGGCAGCCCCTAAGCCTCCTCCTCCCCTGCCCTCCTTGCACAGCTCCTCAGCCTCTTACCACTCCTGTCAGCAACTCATACAAGAGAGAGCCAAAGCTCCAGCAGTCAGCTGCTTCAGTGGGCTCCATGATCCCCCCCACTTCTGCAGAAAGAGAAAGAGAGGGGTTGGAGCTGGAGGCAGGGGGCACCAGTGACTACACTGTACTGGGCACATTTCACTGCCTGCAGGAGCCCCCTCTGTCCAATTGGAGCCACTGGGCAGAGAGCTGGAGAAGCCAGGGGATACATCCCTCACCTGGGGCACTGTACAGCTCTTCCCGTGCCTGGCTGCAGTACTGGGGCTCCACCTCTGTCCACTGGCCAAAGAAGGTGAGACGGACATGACCTGCAGAGAGAGCAGCACCAAGTCAGAAGCTGGAAGGTTGGGAAAGACTGGGCACTTTGGTCGTAGCATGAGGCCAAGCCATATCCCTGCCACTGGGATCAGCCAGGGCACTGGGGCCCTGTAACGCCCTGAACACAGAGGAACTGAGCATCCCCTGGCACCACACCCCTCTGCTGGCCTCCCAGTGCTTGCCCCAGGTGCCCAACAGGTGAGACTGCTTAGGCAGGCTCCAAGCTCACAGATCTCAGTGCAGGCTGTGGTGAGGAAAGAAGCAGGTTTTAAAGGGAAAGGGGGGGAGAAGGTTAGCTTTCTCCTTGCAAAACTCTCTGCATTTTTCTTTCCTTAAGCAATTTGTAGCTCTCCAATTTGTCCCAGATGTTGCCAGCTGAGTGGGGACTTGCACTGACAGCAAGACCCATGGCTCAGAGGGATGGGACAGCTCCAGAACATCCCCAGCAGGCAGTTACTATAAGCAGGGGAAAACTAACCCACTAGCCCCACTAACCTCAAGCACAGTTCAGCTGGTCTCAGCTTCCCCAGGCTGGGATTTCCCAGGCAGCCAACCCCCACACGGGAGCAGGGGCAATGCATTTCTGTGGCTATGCCCCTTGACTCTCCTGCTGCAGAGCCATCTCTTGTAAGAATTACTTGGAAAACCTAAGTGAGATCACACTTCCAATTTCAGAAATACCAAACCTTCCCAGACTCCCACCCTCCTCCAAAGCAAACACAAGAAAGTCCACATTTTCTGGAAATGGGGCAAGCAGCAGTCTCCCAGCTGGGAGACCCATTTCCTCCTCCTTGGGGCAGCAGCAAAGGGCATTACCTACCAGCTGTATCAAGCAGCAGGTTCCTGGGGTTGAGGTCCCGGCACAATATACCCTGTTGGTGAAGTCCCTCTAAGGCCAGGAGGATTTCTGCTGCCCACAGCTGCACCTGCTCTTCCTTTACAGCCCACGCTCTCCGGTTGTGCCCGTGGGAAGCCAAAGCCCTGCATTGTCCTGATGCTGGCTGTTTGCTGAGGCAGCCACAGGTCAGGCTTGCTCTCCAAGAAGGCTCCCACATGGCTGGGTCAGGCACACTGGGTTTGCCAGAGCTGGACAGGGCAACTCCTGCAGGAAGCTGCCTCTCACCCTGGGTCAGGAGGGGCTGAGCCTGCGAGGCCTCAGACACTTTCTGAGCTGGCAGTTGCCCTGCCCCTGGCTGGCCCCCTCTCACAGTCTTTGGAACAGGGACAAGCCCCTGGGGAAGCCTGGGGCCTTGCTGGGAGGCTGTTCTCTCAGATATGCAGCCTGTGCTGCTGGTTAGATCATTCCATGGGTAGACAACCAGGCCCTGGCTGGCAAGATGGCCAGGGCATTTGGCTGATGCTGCTGGAAAATGGTCCACAACACCAGATACAGTCTGTGTCACACTCAGATCCTGTCCTCCGGGTGCAGCCCCACTGCCACCAGCAGGAGCCAGGAGAAGCTGGCAGTGGTTCCCTGAGCCAGAGTCTGTGGGGCCAGGGGACTGCTCCTGGGGGACTGAGGCATCAGTGCTTCCCAACACTTGGTAGTTCACAGAGCCTGGGAGGCCACTGCCTGTCCAAGGGAGGAGGGACACTTGGCTGCCACCTTGGGAGTTTCCCACACCATCCTCTGTGCCATGGTCCTGGAAGGCTTGAATGGTGTTTGAATCAGCACAGTCCTGCTGCACACAGTACTTGGAGCGGAGGTGAGACCACAGTGTCCCCCCTGGAAAGCAGAAAGGAGAACAAGTGATGAGGCAGAAATTATCCCTGGTTCCCCCATTCAGGCCAGGCCAAGGCTCACACAGTGGGGCTGTGATGGAGCATCATTAATCTCCCCAGCAGCAAAGCTCAAGTCCATGCAGAATGCAACCCTGCCCTACAAGCACACCATGCACAATGCCCCAGCTTCCCCAGGACCTGGCACACCTAAGTCCCAGTACCTCTCCCCATTCTACACAGTCTCTTTGATCCCACCTCTGCCACTACCATGTCACAGACAAGCCACATATTCACAAATGCTCCTGATCCCACTGCCATCTCCACTTCCCCCTGAAAGCCTTTCCTTCCTGTGTGACAGAAATTCCAGAGAGCTCCCACAGCATGGCATGAGGCCATGGGTCAGCAAGGAAACAGAGCAGCAAACCCTGGAGCCCACAGCATGTTGCCAGGGCTTCCCAGCCTCACTACATTCAGTGCTGGCTTCTTTCAGTAAACTCATCCTATGGTAATGCACAAGGAGTTGAGCCTGTTCTCCATGTCAGCCTCCTTTTGTCATTACTGGACTCCAGCTGCTGCTCCCTACACATCCATTCAACCAGCAGAGTAAATAAGTTCCATGGGAGAAGCTTCCACCTTGTCATACTTCTTAACCAGGATCTGGGACAACCTCAAGTATGCCTTCTTGATGTACCCAAACCCCACCAGACCAGTATGGTCTATGCCCCTTATGCCCTAATTTTCCATCTCCTCTCTTTGGTATGATCTCAAAATCCAGTGTGACCTTTTGTAACCAAAAAAAAAAAAAAAAAGTTTTATAAAGGTCTTGTCAAAAGATGGTTTTGTTTTACAACATTCAGGTGAACTACCTCACTTCCTTCTCCTTCTCCATCACCTTCCTGTTATGGTCAGATAATGCCAGTAAAATGAAGAGGTTTTCCTTTCCAAGATGCTGAATCACATCAATTTTGTTACCTAAAGGCATGACCACTCCCTCCCATGAGGCGAGGTGGCTCATCTCTCTAAAGACTGAGGCTGGGTTCCATATAACACAGCCACACACAGACAACCTCTTTCTCCTTGTAGGTCTCCATAGGCCCATTTCTAGGTTACATGCCCAGCCAGTTCTTATCAAACCTCTGCAATTCACAGCTGAACTCCTCTGCTCACTAAGTCTCCAGGCCCGGGTAGCCACCACCCTTCTATGAAGAAGACAGCTTACATTATCACTATAAAACCAGTCCCAAAACAGGAGGAGAAACGTACTTTGGGTTTTGAAGAAAGGACAGTTTGGGATAAACCAGGATGCTTCACAGATGGAAGGCAAGGCTGTCCTCACTCACCCTGCACGTGCTCCAGATGGAGGAAGATGGAGTCCTCACTCACATAGTAGCACAACAGCTTGACCATGAAGGGGACCCCGTGAGGGATGATGGTCTGTCGCTGACGGGTCTCAACGTGGGACTTGGGGAGGCTCTGGGGAGGCACAGGGAGATGGGTGGTACAGCACAGTAGGGATTGGGATTCTGTGCAGCCTAGCACCTGGCAGGGCTGGAGGCCAGGCAGAAGGGAGTGTGCCTTCTGCCAAGCCCCGTGGCTGCTCCCAGGTCACCCATGATGGAGTCCCCATCTACACAAACTTGTGGCTCATACAGCTCTGTCTGTCCCCAGCAGCCAGCTGTGACAAGGCAGTGCTGGGCACAGCTCTGCCAAGGTAGGGCACTCCCCATCTGCACTGTGGCACCCAGAGGGCACAGCTGCTCCAGAGCACTGACCCCTTTGCAACCACCCTGCTCCCTTCAGGGAGGAACCTGCCACCCCAACCCTTTCTCCTCCTCCCCTGGAAATTATGCTTCTCTCTCTCATGCCAGATCCTCCTTGTCCAGTTAATTAAGTACCTCATTATTAGTTCCAAGGGCACTGAAAAATACCCTAAGACTTGTACTGAGCACACTTCACAACCTGCTTCGGGGGTTGACCCAGTTTAGCACTGGCTTGAAGTGTTACAAGCCAGAGAAACAGATGACCAAGGGGAACCATTTCCCTTCTGATCACAGAGGATGGCTGAGGCAGCCAAAAGAAGATTTTTGAACCATGAACTTTGTCCAGCCTTTGAGAGCTGCTATTTGTTATCCTCTCACCTGCTCATCAGCTTGGACAAGGTGGCCCCAGCCTGAGAGGGAGAAGCAAGCAGATGAAACTGAACACACCCACCTTGAGTATGAAGGTCTCACCAGTGGCTGGATCCTGGACAATCTGCACCTGGACATTATACACAGCACTGTCAGAAGTGGTGACACAACACACAGCCTATAGCAATGACCCAAAGGTCTCAACTCTGGAAGTGAAACAAACTCCCACCCAACTGGAAGTTTCGTGAGGCTCAGACCCCTACTTTTGAAAGGCAAAACACAGGTTATTGGCAAGGAGACAGCCATGCAGCCAAGAAGAAGGAAATTAATTAAACCAAGAGGTGGCATGCCATGGTGGCATGCCAACTCCCGTGCCAGTTTTACTTCCTTCACACTGAAGGGTTTCACAGTGCCCTTTTTGGGCTCAAACTGGAGGACAGGAGAATCACATCAGTCCTGACAAACTGCGATGTGTGAACAGCAGTGGAGAGCAATGTGCCGCGTGTGTGGACACAGTAAGCCTGGCATCTTCACTCCAAGATAATGATCACATCAGTCCTGACAAACTGCGAAGTGTGAACAGCAGTGGAGAGCAATGTGCCATGTGTGTGTGGACACAGTAAGCCTGGCATCTTCACTCCAAGATAATTAGTTTATTCATCTGGATAGTTCAGCTTTTGCTGAAGTCTAGATTATCCACAGGACTCCACCATTGTGGCACCTGGGCATTAAACACAATTCTATATGTGGGAAAGAACGAGGTGCATAAATCTCCTCGTAAATATCTTAGGAGGTCTGGTAAGCAAAAGCAATGGGAACATTAACAGATTGCCCAATCAACTCCTTAAGGGGTCTTGAGTCCTCTCCTATGAATTTTTCTGGGTGGGAATGGTGTGGATGGATACCCCAGCATCGCTTGATGGATATGCTGAGGGCTGGCACCCCCATTCCAGCTGCTAGGACCCCCCCTTTGGCCCAGCCCCAGCCTCACCCCCACGTCCAGGTCAAGTGATTACCTTATCAATCACTCCCACAACCTTGCAGCGTCTCAGGTTCTCCACTGCTGAGCTCAGGGTCCTGATGGGCCGGAAGCGCAGGCTGCTGTAGCCCTGCAAGGTGGTGAGAGAAGATGTAGGACCTAGAAATGCTGTTGTCCATTACAGTGGGTGAAAAAAGCCCCTGCATTTTCCAGAGGAGGCAGCAATACTGCCCGGCTGGTCAACATGTAAAGAAAACACTCCAATGGCCACAATTCATTTCTAACATCAGCTGGACAATTTTCTTGGCCAACCCCTGGATTTTTAAATTTTCTGGGGAAAGACTGCACTTGCAGCAGAGGTAAAAATCACACCAAAATTTGAAGCTAGACCTGGACTGTTTCACCATTAAGGGGATCTGTGTGGAAGGTAGTTGTCTTTCTCCCTGCATTCTTCCCAGTAGGTTCTGACCTTGCCCTGCCTCACTCCCCTTTCCCTTCTTTAACCACTTCCTTCCCACAACGCAGAAAGCAGCCATTGTCTTTGGCTTCCATACAGATGGAAAAGACGACAGATGGGGAAAAGGACATTTCTAACATTTGACAGGTTGGTTCCCTGCAGTGGCTTCAGTCTCCACAAAAATGTCCATACCCACTGTGGTGGCAGCAAGCCAAGCACACACGCTTTGGAGGGTGGGGTCCTGGAAGCACCCTGGGCAGCCTGGGCCCCCCTCGGCTCCTTGATCCAGGCAGGGCGAAGAGCTGCCAGCTCCCTTACAGCCACCGGCAGCCAGGACACTCGGCAGCTCCATGTGCCTGCCGTTTTCTCTACACCATCTCAGCGTGGCATTCGGCAGAGGCAGACAAGGCTGGGGCTGCTCTATCCGCGTGTCCCAGTGTCACAGGACGCCGCCATCCCACCTCGGCCCCGCTCCCCTCACAGCCCTCACCGTGGCGGCCGCGCTGCCCCGCTCCCCTCACAGCCCTCACCGTGGCGGCCGCGCTGCCCCGCTCCCCTCACCGTGGCAGTGGTGCTGCCCCGCTCCCCTCACAGCCCTCACCGTGGCAGTGGTGCTGCCCCGCTCCCCTCACAGCCCTCACCGTGGCAGTGGTGCTGCCCCGCTCCCCTCACAGCCCTCACCGTGGCGGCCGTGCTGCCGCCCCCCGCCGCCCGCTGCAGGTGGCAATTGAAGATCTCCTCGGCGCGCCGCAGGTACTGCGTGATCTTCCGCTTCACGGCCTCCCGACGCTCCTTGTTGGGGTCAACTGCGGTCGGTGCAAAGGGTGGCAGTGAGGGGCCTGGCTCGGCCCCGAAGGACTGGCCTCAGCCCCCAGGGGGATGCCCCAGCCCTCTGCCCTTCTCCGGTAGGGATGCACTCCCTGACAGATGCCCCAGTGCCCTCGATACAGTCCCTACCGGGATTTCCCCGTCCCCTTCTCATTCTCCCTGCAGGGATACCTTGGCCCCTCACGGGATGTCAATGCCCCGGTCCCCTGGCTGGTGTCCCCGGAGGGATGCCCCGGTCCCCGGGAGGTCGCACACACCCTGCACGCCGCGGAGCAGCACGTCCACGCCGTTCTGGTAGTGGTTGAAGGCCTCCTCGTAGTCCTCGCTGACGTCCCGCTCCAGCGCCAGCCGCAGCTGCCGCGCCGCCTCCACCAGGTAATCGCGGCGCCCGCCGCCCTCAGGCCCCGCCGGGCCCACGCGGCCCCGCAGCTGCCCCAGGTAAACACGGGCCTGCGCCAGCGCCCGGGAGCAGGGCTCGGCCTCCGCCCGGCTCATGGCCCCGCGCCGCCGGCCCATCACCATCATCATCGCCCCCCGCGGGATCCGTGAGGGGTCCCGCCCCCGCCCGAGGCAGGCGCTCCCCCTCTCCGTTAACGCGCGGCGAGCGCCGCTGCTCCGCTCGCTTTATTACCATCCTTATTCACCATAAATTGCCCTTAATTAACCAAGCTCCCGTTCATCAAATTATGCCTTTGCAGCCGTGTTTCCTCCCTCCCATAACGCGTAATTAGCTGTGTTTTAATTAGCCTTTGTCGCTGCCGTCCAGCCGGCAGGTGCACCCATTCAGCAGCTCCCCACTGCCACAGTTAAGTTGGTGGGTGTCTTACCACTTCATCATGGCCAGCCCAGGGTACCCCTGGCTCTTCCCAATTTCCTCTTTCAAGTGGGTGCCGTTGGCCCTGACACTGAGCTCTCAGCCAGCCCTTCTACCAGCTCTTGCAGACTCATTGGGTTTTACCAACTTATTCCAAATGTACAGCACAGGGAACATCAGCACAAGTGCATTAAGATGCAGCAAAGTGACAGCGTAATCGAGATCCCAGCTGGTGGTTAACAAATGCTTTGTATGTGGATAATATCAGTCTTTGGCTTATCCTAGAAACACGTATTCCTGCCCTCCTGGCCTGGCTTTTTCTTGGAAGGCCAGGATGCCTTGCAGGGCCTGCTAGATCACTGCAGTTATTAGTGAAGGAGATTTGCTGAACCAGGAGTGCTCAAGTGGTTTCTACCAACTGGTTTGCTGTGTCTGTGGGATGGCTGGTCCCAGATTAAATAGCTGCCTTGCTGGCATGGCAGGGGACCTGCAAAAGGAGAAAGGCTGGAATGAAAGCTAAAGGATACCCTTGGAAAAACTGTGCTAAGGTTTTTTGGGAAGAGGGAGGCCCCAGCATATTTGTCCATCCGTTGCTAACCTATGCATGTCCCACTACAACAGGAAATGATCCTAAGATGGGGGTTTTCATTTTGTCAGGAGCTGGCCCTGTGCTGTGCCATCACACCACAGCAGACTGGTCAGTCACTGTGTCCAGCCCCTGCTGGACCTGGTACTTGCTGTGGGACTGGCAGAGGGGGCATCCATTTGTGGCTGACCTGTGGTTACTTCAACCCTGCACACCTTTGTAGGGAATCTCCCTGGGCTCAGGTGCACTGGGCAGCTCTTTTGCACAGCCCATCCTGTTAACAACAGAACAGGACAGTAAAACCTGTGCCCACAGCTCAGCATCCAGCAAACAAACACTTCTCTCTTAAAAACACCATTTCTTTGGGAGTATGCAAGTATTAACTATGCCTCAGAGGGCAAGTCTAGGAGGATGCAAAGCCATCTGCTTTGTAAGACATCTCACTGCCCAAACACAATCAGTGTGCTTGGTCCTTTGGTTTCTCCTCAAAACACTTCCAGGTTCCTTTTCCAACTTCTGCCTAACAGAGACCTACTTTTTCTGCCCAGCCTATTTACACCCCACACTCTTTGTCATCTTTTAACTCCCTCCAGAGACTGGAGGCTCCTCCTTGGAAGTGAAAAGTCTGAGCAGGCAAGAAGTGAAGGAGAGCCAGGGATGAGAGCAGGGGTGCTGCTGGGACAACTCACTTGCCAAATTATGCCAAATTGTGTGAGTGTGTGAAAGACTTGTAAATCACAATCAAGAAGTTAGGGCCTCAGTGTTTCTTTATTTGCATGGAGACACGTGGGAGACCTGCATGGCATGGCCTGGAGATGCTGCTGGGTGGCAGTGCTCTGATGGCAGCCTGTGCTCAGGGAGACCAGAGGTAACCAGTGAAGCTTTATCAGGGCTTCATCAGCTACAATGCTACATCTCTGGGCCAATCCCCACATCACCTTTACTGTTACTTCCCAAAAAATTGAAATTTTTTTTCCTGCTGCATAAGGCTGCTTTATGTTTTGTCTCTCTATAACTATCCTCCTAAACCCTCTTACTGCAGCTCTGGCTCCTAAAGCCTTATTAAACAAACCTTTGCCCTGTAAGGCTGGAAGACACAGTGAGCCCAGGGACACTGATAACCCAGTGATGTGTTGTTCCTGGGCTCTGTGGGACAGCTGCAAGGGGTACACAGGCAGGGAAAGGATGAGGGATTTGGGAGAGCTGGAACATGTTTTCTGCCTGTCCATGGTGGGTGCTGCTGGCTTTGGGGCTGGGGTATGTCAGGGTCCCTTCACAAGGGCACCAGTCTCCCCCTACAGCCCTGCACTGCAGTGCCTGGGGGACATGGGGTTCTGCAGATGTAGCTGGCCTTGTCAGAGTGCTCACACATCTGCTGTGGCCAAGGAGGGCTGCCAGGAGCTGCAGGTATAGAAAAGCTACAGCTGGGACCACACAGAGGAGGGACAGGCAGACAGTGGTTGGTCCCCTTGAGAGGAAACAGGCACTGGACACAAGCCCTGAAGCAGGAAACCCCTCTGCCCCTCAGACCAGCAATCCCCCACCCTGATCCTCATATTTCCATTGCATGTGTTGTCCTGGAAGTCCCTGCCCCCTGGGATGAATAGGGTCTTAGGACTGTCCCCTCTGGCAGGGATAAGGAAAGGAGCTAGCATTTCCCTGGGTGTGTGATGCCTGCAGCAATCACAGGAAGTTCATGAGCTGGGGCTCATTAGGTTCCTGTTACCTCCACAGAGCTGGAAGAAGTCCTGACAGCTGGAGATGCAGCTCCTAGACCTCTTGTGTAAGTAATCTTTTCCCCTGCTCCTGCTCTGCCCCAACTATTCTGCTCATGGCTGCACTGGGACAGCCACATCCCTCCCAGCACCCACATTTTTTTCTATCAAACACCCCATGGCATGGGAGGAGCAGGGGACAAGGCCACACACAGCACCCAGGCAGCTCAGGTGATGGAGGGAGAAGCAACACAGGGGTCTGTGCAAGGCAGGTGCTTGGTCCTGCCATGTCTGATGGGCAGAGCTGCCTGGAATATTTCAGTGCCAGGCAGTGGCCAAAGAGATGACACCAGACACCAGGAACTGTTTGGAAAAGCCACTGTGTGTTAGTGTGTTTGACTTTGTTTTAATCCTAATAATGAGTCTTGATAAACTTATTTTTATTAACATACTTGATTTAGGTAACTTCCTTTTTTAAATATGTAATACTACTGGGGTATTAAAGACAATACAGAAACCATCACATACATCCTCAAGTGCTGCACATGGTTCTCCTTGGCCTCAGAGCAAAACCAGCCAGGCAGAAATGACACAGAGTGATAGGGAAAGCCTGCGTGGACCAGGCCAGCACACAGCCCACACAGACTTTGAGTGATATGGGAAGGGGAGCAGTGAGTTCCCCTCATCTATGAGGTAGTGAAGGAGGAACTTCATGGGCTATTTTTGAGGCAAAACCCATGTAGGCTGTGCTCCAGGATACTATGGATGCCTGGAAATGGGATCCAAAAGGGATCCAGCAAGCTTCTGAACGATATGCCCAGCTGCACAGCTACAACTCACACAGTCCATGCCAGCTACATGGTGGCAGCATGCAGGTTCACATTACAACCTCCAGCTTTCCCTGACAGGGAAAAGGGATCTGCCCTGTCCCCACATCCTTGTGCCAGCCTCAGGCAACACCACCATTATGGCTTAGAGAGTCCTAATTAACCCCCATCACAGGCAGCCCTGTCAGATGTGGGAAGGAGCCACCTTGGACCCCACTTCTTGCTATGTTAGGCTCCACCCTTGTTCCTCAGAGCAGGATAAACCACAGGTTCCATCATTTAAGGGTAACCTTGAAACCTTTGCAGATCTTGCCCTCCAGTCTTTTGTTTGAAGCTTTCAAGAATAACCCTTGATTTTTTTTTTTTTAGCCCAGTGCCAGGAGTGCCCCACAAATATGCAAATGCCAACTCACCCCTAAGGTTTCCAGCCATATGCACTGCTGCAGGATATGGCTTGCACAGATCAGCATGGCATGCATTTGGCAGACAGCCCCAGACCCACTGCAGCAGGGGTGGAAATGGAGACAGGGAGAACTCAGGAGAACTGCTTAAAGCATGGAGAACCAGGGGCTGTGGCTTCCCCCTAGACCTGGGCAGAGAGCTGGCTGAGTGGGAAAAGCAGGAAACAGTAGTCCCCACAGCCACCTCGATGAGGACCACCAGCTCCTTATATCCTAAGGGTATTCCCAGTAAGGAAAGGAGGCCCCAGGCCAGTCTGTTCCCATGTCAGGTAAATGACCCTTAGTGGGGTATTTCCCAAGTGGGCAGCCTGCACTCCAGTGCCCTAAACTTTGCATCAGCCCTGCCAGGGAGGACAGGACACTGAGCCAGACATTTGGACTGGGGTGAGAACAGGATGGGCACAGTGAACACAGAGAGGTACCAGTCCCACACTGGTGTGGAGAGGAAGGGCAGCCCACCCAAGGGTCTCCCAGCAGCCAACTGAACTCCAGCACATGGATAGCCCCCAGCCCAGGGGGCAACCTGCTGGTTGCCCATCTCCAGCATCACACCAAGGGCAGTGCCTTGGTGCTGCAGGATAGGTGATGGGGACAAACCCTGGGTCACTGCCCCATTCCAGCCTGAGTGGGTGCCCTTGGGGAAGTTCCCTGTGCTTGTTGGAAAGCAGACAGGAGCTGCCAGCTCCCATGTCTGACCAGCTTTTATTGAGCAGGGCAAAGCTGAGATGTAGCTGTGAATACATGAGGAGCCCAGCTCCCTTCTGTTCCCAAGCAGAACAGCTTCCCAGGCAAGATCCCTGGCACCTGCCTGGGCTGCCCTGTGCCAAAATTGGGACGGATGCAGCCCTACAGCCTTGCCTGCCCCAGATTTCCTTCCTCCCCAGCTGCAGAGTGCTGGCAGGACAGAGAAGTTTTGCAGGTGCAGTCCTGTGAGCCATCTCCACATCATGCTGTCCTCCCCAGCCAGTTCCAGCAGCACATGGCTCCTCATTGCCCCTAGAATGTCCTCAAACACCAACAAACTGCTTGAGCTCCTCATCTTCAGCCCCAGGCTTGGTCACAAGTCCTTTTTTCTTGCTGCCAGTGGGGCAGATGGGGCAAGGGAGTCCTTGGTGCCAGGCCGTGTTCCCACCAGGGCCAAGCAAGAGTAACAGTCAGCTCTTCTGTGCTGGAGTCCTGCTCTCCGCTGCAGCTGGAGGGACATGACTCCACAAGTGTCCCATTCTGGGGACAAAGGCAGCTGGCTCCAACCCAGGTGGCAGGAGCGAGGCTGGGGGCAGGGCAGAGGCTACCTGCGCGGTGTGCCACATCTGCAAAGAGAGCATGGCACAGGGTGAGCACTGCCAGCACGGGAGGCTCACCTCTCTGCCCTGCATCCCCTTCTTTGTGCCTGGCCCCTGTGACACACAACTGCAGGGGTAGGGCCTGCAGGCAGCCTCTTCATGGGGAGGAGTGAGGGTGGTGGGGCTGGCACCGGCTGAGCCCCCAACAGCAGACTTCAGACAAAAGGGGAAAATGCTGGAGCAAACTGTTAGCCACAGGTGTCACACCTCAAAAGTGCCCACAATGAGTCCAGCCTGTGCTGTAACAGCAAGGAGTTTGAGAAAGTGAGATAAAGGACGGAAAGAGTAGAGTAACCCAAACAACAATCAGTCAAGGACAACAGTAAGGACACAACTGGCAGCAAGATGAGCTGAAACTGGAAATTCATGGATCCAGGAAACCCAGCATGGTCTGTGATGGCAATAGGGCTAAACACCGTCAAGTCACCCAGCCCATCCACCCCCATTGTGCCCAGGTCTGAGCTGCTGAGCCTGGAGACTACCAAGTACCTTCTGAGTCTTTGCTAGAAGGCCTGTTTCCCCTCAGCAACTGCCCCCTCCTGCTTACTTCTGTGTCTGCTCTGCACAAACCCTTCAGTGCTCACAGTGTCAGCAAAGATCTAAATGCTTAATGAAGACATTCATCCCAAGAAAATTAACCCAGAAGATGCCACCCATACCTGCCCCTGCTCACTTACAGTTCACAGTCTTTCCGTCCCTTCTTGTCTTGTCTTCTCTTACCTCGGCCCTTGGACCTCCTCCTTCAGAAGGAAAGTACCACAAGAAGGGCTGATGTGTGGGAGATGAGACCCACAGTCCCAGCCAGTAACAGTGCCCGTGGTGTCACTTACCTTCCCAGCCTCATCAGGTCCTGCCGGGGCCTGCAGAGTGGGAAAAATGACAGAGAGATGTGGTTATTGGTCAGTGCTGCAGGTTGAGCTGCAGGAGCTGCTCCTGTGACATGCTCCAGTGCACAGCACAATCTACCTGTTATCATTCATGTTTAAAACAGACACAACATCACTTCTCCTGAACTTATCAAGCCCTCAGTCAGGGCTGATTGCAGCAGGCAGAGAGAAGGCAGAGAGCAAAGGGGCTGGTCAGCTTTGTTGACTACCCTGGGAATGTGACATTTTGCCAGTGAGGCTGGGGAGAGCAAGTTCAGTCTTAGCTGCTCTTAGTGATGGCTTTCACATCTCATAGTGAAACAAGGTGCAGCATCCTGAGTAACAAACATGGGGGGATTTGCTGCAGAGTCTCAGTAGTAGGTTCTCAGCCATGACCTACCTCCCCCATGGGGGTCACAGCCAGGAGATCTGCCACACCTACACTAACTACAAAAGGGAGTGATGTACAGGTGTGGAAAGCAGATTAGGAAGAAGCCAAAAACTGCTGCAGAAGGCAGCCTGTACAAGTGCTCATAGGAGATCCCCTGGGAGATACCCTAGGCAGGAAAACCACAAAAAGCTTAGGAAATTCCCTGCATGGGAAATAGCTGGAAGCAGAGAAGGAGGCAAGTGACACATCTGCTTCTTCCCACTCTCCCTTCTGCATGTACTGACAGACATTCCAGACAGACACCGTGTGGAGCTGGGTCTGCTCTAGTACAGCTGCTCATAAAACTGCAGGGGAATACCAGTATGGGAATCCTCAGGATGTTCTTCCAGGCAAGGATCATGTCTAATGGCTGCCCAGCAGGACACACATTCCCCAGTTTTCACAACACTAAATCACCCTTGGATCATGATGAAGAGTGATTACCAGGACCCCCCATGCAGGCAGTGCTGGAGTCTCTATGGCAAGGACCAGCTGCAGGCAGCACCAGAGCTGCTCCCACAGCATTGCAGTCCTCAGGCAGAGGCCCCATCCTGCCCAGGCTTTCACCACTTTTGGGACACAGAGAGCACAGAGACACCCCAACCAAGGGGTTGACAAGGTGCCAGGAGTCTGTGGCAGGCAGGTGCTGCACATCCATTCCGGGCCAGCACTGCCTATCCAGGCCAGGCTGGCACTGCGTGTTTTAGGCTTTCATTTGTTGGCTTGGGTGTAAACCTCTGCCATACCCCCAGGTCTGTATGGGGCAGCCTCCCTCAAATGGTAGCCCAAGACTCAGCTGTTGAGCTTTCTCTGTGGGCACGGTCACATGCAGGTATGCCAACCTTGGAGCTCCCCGCTGAGCCACCACCTTGGACGTGCTGTCACACACCAAACACCTGCCACAGAGCCACCAGCCTCACTCCATTACCCACAGGCAGATCCCCTGGCTAAAGGAGCATACAGCAGGCATGCCAAGGCAGCTGCAGGGGTGGGGAGCACAGCCCTGCAGACAGTGCATGGTGCCTGACCAGTCTTCACAATGGCACGCACCCCGTCATCTGTGGGAGCAGGTGCAGAGATGTGCTGCAGCCTGCAGCTGGACAAGGGCCACATGCACTGGCAAACCCTAATGCAAAGACAGCAAGAAGGGTGCCAGCACAGCCAGGGTGCCCACAGGGCAGCCCTGCTCCACACACGGGGGGAGCTGGCAGGGTTGCTCTGGAACCCAGGAGTCCCCACCTGCACTCGCACCGCTTGTGCTCGGTGAACGCCATCTCCACATAGGGCGCCTCCCCATTTGGCTTTATCTTCAGGAGCTGAAAGAAGAGCAAAGGTTACTTCTCAGGTAGTGGCAGGAGGGGGCTGGAAAGACTCCTGAGCCACTGCCTTGCCACCCCAGGCTCTTGGGAAGATGCATGTCTAACCTGTTCCTCGGGACCTCCAACAGCAGAGTCCACCTCCACACGTAGGCAGCACTGGCCAGGCCCAGCTGCCCTGGCAGCTTGGGAGGCTCTGCTAGCGCCACCCCTTGTCTTCAGGGCTTTAAGTCCCATGGTCTTGGGATTTCCCAGCCTTAGAAAAGATTTTTCAGTCTCTGCCTTTCCAGAGAATTTTCACATATTTGACCCCTTTGCACACCTCCCTTCTCTGACAGAAATATCCCCCCAGTCATGTTTTTCAGGCCAATCCCATTGCTGCTGCCTCCTCCTGGACCCCTTTCCTACAGCACTGAATTGGAATTGACTGGAGTCAGTACCACAGAGTGTCTCCCCAGCCCAGGAGTACAGGATTCACCCTCTCACATGTCACAGCCCAGCCTGAAGTTCAGGTTGGACATCCAAGGGCCTTACAGGGCACGTTCATCATTGGTGTGATCCACACTAGCCCCTGCAGAAGTGTCTGGCATTTCCACTCTGTGCACAGCAGGAGGATCCCTCCCATAGAGGGAGACCTGTGCTTGGGGAGCTGCCTCCTGTTCACACCAGACTTTTGATCCACCTCACCCAAGAGCTTTTTGCCATCCTGCCTTCCAACACACTTGGAGAGAGACCAAAATCCTCACAGACCTCAGAGAGACTAAAATCACTGGTGATTTATTGCAGGCATTCCCTAGTCCATGATCCATGGCAAAGCAGAGCATTTGCCTGGTCCCTGCAGCATCAGCAGGTTGATCTCTGGCAGCTCAGTGCCAGGGCTGCAGTGTGAGGACAGCTGCTGCCTGGTACGTGGGGAAGAGTCGAACGGCCCAGGATCTCCCCCCCACATCTCACAGCTCACACAGTGGTGACTGAAAATGCAGTTGGCTCAGCCCTTCATGCTCACCATGCCCCAGGGCATTCATGTCAGCACTACCCCAAGCATTGCCTGGTAGAGGAGAGCCTCACTCCTCCCTTCGACCCAAGGGCAGTACCTGCTTTGTCCCAGCAGGCAGCCACTGCTAACTGGAACACCCCCAGCCCCACCACAGGACAGGAAAAGTCTGGAAAAATGACAGCAATAAGCAAGACAGACCACACAGAGAGAGGTCGGGGAAGGAGGGAGTGAGGCCAGTACCACCGGGGTGACACCTGACCTCAGGGGCAAGCTCAAAGAGCAGGCGGAGGGACCCTACTGGCTTGGCATGCATTTGAGCAGCGTAAGTCCGCTCGCTTGCTGGCCACACTGCTACAATGTCTAGAGGATGCAAAGCTGCTGGTTCACCTTGCCGGCGCTCGGTGAGCTCAGCCCGGCCCCGCAGCAGCAGCACGTACCTGCATGGTGACCGTGCTGGTCTCCACGGGGACGCAGCGGAGACCCTCGTCCCCGCAACAGCCTCCACAGCGCTGCAGGGAGACGCACGAGGGTCTGAAAATGTACTCCACCTCGTTGGGGAATTCGGTAATGACGTCCACCAGCTGCTCCAGAGGCCGGCAGAAACTACGATTCCAGATCTCCCGAAAGGTAAGGACTGCAAGAGACAGGGACAGGGACTATAAGGAGGCGCCCAGAGAGGCAGAGCCCAGCCGGGCCGCTGCGGGACAGGTGCAGCAGCCGCGGGGGGATCCTGCAGCCACCACGGAGCACAGGGGAGCAAAGCACCACTTTGTGCTCTCAAAGTCCGTCACCGTACTGTGCACATCACTGTGCGGGGGCTCACACAGCCGCCCCGACAGGCTCTTTCTCCCTCTATCCGCCAGCTCCGTCTCCTGCCCAGGCACTCTGCTCACCCCGAGCTCTGCCGCGAAGGGGCTCCCCCGCACCTCGCCCGGCCGGACAGCCGTGCCCTGGGACTTTCCAGCAGGGAGAGCTGAAGCGGAGCGCTCCCACCCGGGACCCCGCATGCCGGCACCGCAGGGGCGGCAGTCTAGGGACTGGGCTGCGTTCCGCTCCGGCCCGCGGCCGTGCCCGGAGCCCGAGGCGGGCTGGGGGCACCAGGTTGCTCCGAGCCTCGGCACAGCCCCCGGCTGCCTCCCCGGCTGTCACCACGGGACTCCAGAGGTAACACAGCCCCGGGTAGTACCCAACGCGCCCCGGCCCTGCGCGAAGCCTTCCCTGGGCTGCTGCCCCCTCCCAGCCGGGGCACCGGCGGCAGCCCACTGCCGACTCACCGGGAGACTCCGTGCTGGCGGTCCCCCGCTCCTCCGGGGCCTGCAGGGAGGGAAAGGCGAGCACTGGAGGGGCAGCACGGGGTGACCCGCTGCCGCCCCCCGCCCAGCGCCGGGAGCAGCTGTCCCGGCCTTCGCGGCCCCCCCGGGCAGCCGCATCCTGCTCCGACCCCCTCCCGCCCCTCGGCTCTGGAGCAGCTGTCCCGGCCTTCGGGGCCCCCCGGGCAGCCGCACCCTGCTCCGACCCCCTCCCGCCCCTCGGCTCTCACCGGGGCGGGCGGTGCCCCCAGCGTCCCGGCCACCAGCAGCCGCAGGAAGGCGCCGAGCAGCCGCATCGCCGCTCCCGCCGCCCCGGTACAGACTCGGCGCCGCCGCTACCGCCCCGCCGCCCCCGGCATGCCTCNNNCCCCGCCGCGGGGCGGGAGCAGGTGCCCGGCCCCGCGGGGACGGCCGGTGCTCCCGGACGCGGCGGAGCCCCCTCCTCCAGCGCCCCGCACCGCCTCCGGCCATTAGTCCTTGGGGCTGCCCCGGCGCTTCCATTCACCGTCCCGTGCCCGATGAATCCCCGGCCGGCAGGAGCCACCGGGGCTATGCTGGGCTTCTCGGCTTGCTGCTTTCAGTGCTCCGTGCCCATCCACCCGTTCTGTGCCCACCTGGCTCCTGCCTCCATACAACAGCCCCTTTCCCACCCATCCTCTTCATTCCTCTACTGACGTCCTGTTCCCACTCAGACTTCCAGTGACTGTCCACCCAGCCCCTTACCCCTCAAGCTGCCCCGTGCCTGTTCCATCAGCTCCTGCCCTTGGACCCCTGTCAAAGGATTTCCAGCTCCCCCTGCCCCAGGGACAGCATCCTGGTTCTGGTCTACAGCTTTGAAGGGAAGGGGGTACAGCAAGTCTCAGGTCGAGCCCTGCTGCCAACCCAAAGGAGCTCTGTTGGCCTTTTCTGTTCTATTTTTAAGCCCCAGAGGCCAGGGAAGCTGGAACTATGGGAGGTGTGATGAGATGCCAACAGGCAACACGATCCCCCGTGGGCTGCAGGTCCTAGGGAAATAACGAGCTCTGTGTCCGTGCCAGGATTCACGTTTCTGTCCTCCTGGGAGAGTGGGAAGGCTGCTTCAGGGCTTCCCTACCCAACACCATGTGAGGTCTGTCCCTGCAGCATGAGGATGCCTGTGATCTGCTCCCAGCCCTGTGGGATCTGTCCCCAGGGGATGCAGGACATGTCAGCTGCCTGTCCTCAGCCCTGTTGGGCCATGCAAGTGGAAGTGACTCAGGCTGGGCTCAGTCAGGATCTTCTAGGCATTGGTACCACTGAGTATGTGACAAAGCTGCTGGAGCAAGGCCTGGCAAATTAGCATGGAGATGCTGCAGAGATAAGCACACAGAAATCCCAGCCCCACCATGGGGAGGGTGTGCTGCAGTTCATCACTCAGCAGCACAACACCAACTCAGCAGCTGCCGGGGCTGCTGGGCAGCATTCAGTGCCTGTTCATACTCCTTCTCCTGGCCGGGCAGCAAAAAGCAGGTAACATCTTTCATGTGATGACTGGAGTATGCCTGTGCTCTCCCTCTGCCACCCTATGTACCCTCCTGGGCCAAGGGAACCCCTTCCCACTTGCCCAGGGATGGTTGTGAGATGGGGTGAAGAGAGCATTTCCTCCCACCCGAGAGCAGAGGCTGCCCTGAGCAGCAGCTGCTGCCAACTCACTGGACAGACAGAATCCTGTTATTGCAAAGACCGTGACCACATGGGGCCTCATGCCTGTCCTTGCAGGAAGGTCCCTTGGGGCCACCTCTCAGACACAAGGCCAGCCTCTGGCGCTGGAGCAAAGGGCTCTCCCCCAGGCGCTGTGTGGCTGGGGAGACCAACCCTTAATTGCTGAGTGCAGTCCTGTTCCTGGTCTGAAGCTATTTCCTCAGAGGCCTTGGGCAGAGTTTACATTCCTGGGATGAGCATCCACTTTCT
Source organism: Passer montanus (assembly GCF_014805655.1). Classification (NCBI taxonomy): domain Eukaryota; kingdom Metazoa; phylum Chordata; class Aves; order Passeriformes; family Passeridae; genus Passer; species Passer montanus. The sequence goes on from NW_024365381.1 coordinate 16,782,343, forward strand.
AGGCAGTGTGGAGCAGAGACAGGAGAAGAGGAATAATATTTGGACACCGGTAACCTGTGATCAGCAACATCCTCCTGCATATGGGAGAAACATCAAGCTGGCTGGGGTCACAGCTGCTTGCTTCCCCCTCTGCCATGCTCCTCCCTGGGGGGCCAAATCTGCCCTTCCCCAGCTGCAGGATAGGGCTGGAGGTCGATGCTATAAATGCACCAGCATGTCCCTCGTGCCGCCTCCCACTCGGCTCTGGGGAGCAGAGTTACGCACTTTGGGAGCAAGGGACAGAGGAAGCTCAAGGAACCAGCCAGGCACGTAAGGAAAACAGAGACATTTCCTTAAAGAGCAAATGCCTCCCCTGCAGTGAGCCCCACACAGTGGGGCTGACTGAGAGCATCACCTCGGATATGCCACTGCCTGCCTGTGCCACCTCCCTGCCCTGCTCACAGAGCTGAGGAAGGAGGTCGGTGAGGAATGATGGTGTGTCCTTGCTGTGGGTGAGTTCTGGCTGTCAGGTGGGAAGGCCAGCTCTGGCACCCAGCTGCAAGCATGCCATGGCACAGCCCTGCCAGGGAACAGGGTCACCTCCATGCCTCCTACACCTTCAGGGTGAGGGGCAAGAGCAGGGGCCCTGACTGCCCATGAGCACTGAAGGAGCCCAGAGGAAGCAGCTGCTCTTCCCTGCAAAACCACACCCTGCCCATTGCAGGCAAGGTCCCTCTTAAGTAATCTTTTCCATAAAACAGCCCCATTTCAGCACCAGAGTTCTCTCACGGGCATCTTATACCCTGCCAAATCCCACCTTTGGTATCTCATATGGAAAGAACCCAACAAAAATTTGTCCCTGCATCATTCTTAAACTGACTGCAGCCAGGACCTCCTGTGTCACCCCTGAAGCCCTCGGAGAATGCCTCTGAATCCTCAGGGCATTATTTTTGTTCTACTGCTATTTAGGACACATAACTCAGTGTCATCAAAGCTATAGGCTTCTACCAAGGGAAGGGCCACGATCCAGTGCCCAGCACAGTCACTCTCTTGTGTTTGACCCCAGTAGGCAAGAACCCCACCAGCATCTCCCTATATCCTGCATTGTGACGGGACTGCTGAGGTCAAAGCAGCATGAGGATGTAGGGCATTGGGCCCCTCACACCTGCCCATCATCCCAGAGCCCCCAGGTCTCACCTTCACTGTTTTATTTGATTGCTTTAATTTGATTGCTTCTGGGATCTCTTCTTAGAGTCTCCTAAGCTCCACTACCAGAGAGCCAGTCCACAGCTGGGACTGAGATAAACCAGGTCAATCATCAGCAGTTTGTATCTCCACAGTGAGAATGAGGATGAGAATGGTCGGGCTGGGGCATCCCCAGCTCCAGCCTCTTGGCACAGGTGACCCAGGGCAGGCAGCCCATGGGTACAGGGAGCCCAGGCCTCTCTCTCAGGAGACTGTGCTGACTTCTGAGAAACGCAGGGATCTCCAGTGCCCTTGCAGGCAAGCAGAGCTGCACCAATGACCCCTGAACAGTCAGGGCTGTTCCTCAAGGAAACAGCTTGCAAACAACCTGCCTGGGCACCTGGGTCCTGAAGGACTCCTCAGAGCTGAGCTGCAGCAGCTCCAGCTCTGAGATGCCCTGGGCAGCACATCCCCTGTCCCTGGCGGCTGGCCGCGGTGGCGTCAGTGCCTCTCCCAGCCCAGGTGCGCAGGGGGATGTGTTTGCTGAGGGGCAGGCTGACAATAGAGGGAAATGGGCCGGGCTGTGCACCCCAATGGAGGTGGCTCACGGCCCCGGCCCCGCGGCCTGCGGCAGGCGGAAGCGTCCGGCCTTAGTCAGCCCCGGCCGCACGTGGCAGGAACTCTGCTGTTTGTTTTGGTTCCTGGGGAGGGGAGCTCAGCCTCCCTGGGGACCCACAGCCAAACCTGCAGGCACCTGACAGTCCAGCTCCATGCCTGGGGACATCAGGGGCTGGTCCCCACGGGTCACAGGCACTGCAGGCTGACCTAGGTCAGACATGAGTTTTGGAGGGGCATGGGATAAGCACCAGGACTGCCTGAGAGCACTCCAGGCAGAGAACCCAGGCAAGGGGAATCCTCGGCAAGCCTGGGTACTGCTTTCAGACACTAATCCCTCGTGGGGGCAGGGACGATGCTACCAAGAAAGATGTCCCTGAGACTGCCAGAGCCAAGCCCTGGGTCGGGTGTGTGCAGCCCTCATCCAGCCAGCATTCCAGGAACAGATCAAAGCTGGCAGACCCAGTGCCATTCACTTAGTGCCCCCATGCTGTGGGGACTGGCCAGGCCAGGGGTGTTTGCAGAAAAGCACAGCCCTGGAGCAGGGTGAGGCACTGGAGAGCCACACCACAGCCCCAAGCATACGTGGGCACCTACAGGTAAGCGTTCTGCCAACAGCCCCGAGAGCCAGCGCAGGTACCGTGCCAAAACAACAGCCCCATGCACACCAAGTGCCTGAGAGCAGAGCAGGAAGCAGAGACATAGTAACCACAGCACAGCTCACCCTGCTCTGCCCGCCTTCCTCTCCTGAAGCCCTGGGTGGGAGCTGCAGATTCAAGTCCCAGAAAGCCCGCAGGAATTTCTCTCCAGAAGCTGTAGAGTGCTGTGCTTGGGAAAAACAAGGCTGAGAGCAGGACGGACTGCTGCAGCAGTGTGCATGACCTTCTGCCACCGGCAGAGACAGAGCACCCTGGGCCTGCACCGGCTGGGACACAGGGAATGGCAACCATGGGAGGGGCGAGATTCTCCCAGCAGGAGCAGAGCAGCCCTCTCCTCAGGAAAGACAGAGGTTACTTTTCCACCAGAGAACCAGGCATATTCTGCTCATTTATCACGTTTCATCTACCCTGGGGAAAGGGCAGTGAGCCCTGAACAGCGAAGAGAGGTACACGGGCACAAACCGGCTGCTGCCCTGCTGCTGCTGCCCCTGCTCTCCAGCTTTCCCAGCCCAGCCGGTTGGTGGGCAGGGGCTGCCAGGCGCTTTTCTCCCCTGCCAAACTGGAACCCGATCCACGCCCAGCCCAGAGCTTCTGGCCGCTTATCATGTGGATGCAGTTCTCCTGCTTTTAGTTGTCAAAATATTGACACAAAGCAAAATAATAGTGATGGCGAGACTCTGCCTGGCTCTGGAAGGCAAACAGGCAAGGAGACGGGGAGTAGCAGACTCTGCTATTGTGTGGGACAGGGCAGGAGCCAGGGCTGCTTCCAAGCGCTGCTCCTCAGCATCACTCCCGCTGATAAGAGGGGGATGTGGGATGCGGGCGGAGGGCGAATATAAGCTCCACAGCACACCCTCCCTGCTGAGGAGAGTGAACGTGTGTATCGGCAGGGCTTCATCCCAGAGGCTTTCCTAGAATGTGGGTGGAGGAGTGGCTCATCTCTCCCTTTCCCCGAAACCTGGCAGCCGCTGAATAGCTGCCATCACCCGCAGCAGACAATGAGCACGGCGAGGCCGGGGCCAGCTGCAGCGCCGGGAGCGCGTGAGCAGAGGAACTGCGGGGAGCTGGCTGGTGACCAGGAAGCAGCCCAGACTGCTGGTGTCACGGACCCCTTGGTGACCACAAAGCGTCCGGGCTGCACTCTGTCTCACTCCAAGGGCCTGGCTTCCTGCAGCCACAGCAGGCTTGCTCTGGGGCTTCTCTGAAGCCAGCTGGAGGGATGAGCCCCAGCAGCACCTCCTCTGTGTTGCTGGCCCAGCCAGCGTGCCATGCACCCTCAAAGTGGTGGCAGGGCCACAGCCAACACCTGCATGGTGGCGCTGAGTTTTCTGAGCACTTGTACCTTTGGTGGCAGCAAAAAATGCCAATGCCTTTTCAGAGTATGAAAGTCCAGGACATAACAGCAATGCTGAGGACAACAGCTCCCACCCAGCTCTGTAGCACGCTCCCTCATCCCTTGCTAGAGCTTGTTTTCCTACATGACATGCAGTGACTTCCCACACTTCCCTCACCTCTTCCTGACCAGCCTGGCCTTTGAACCAGCTGCCTCCAGCTGCCTGTATCACGAGGGGAGACCTGGGCTACTGCCATAGATGAATGAGCCGACGAGTGAGGCTCCACATCCAGGGCAGGCATTTGGACGCCAGCTTCCCATGCCTCTCCCAGGGGCTGGGAAGAGCAAGAGGCAGCCCAGCTTCCACAACAAGCCCTAGAAAAACCTTCATGCTTCCCAGCCTTGGTCTCTATTTTTAAGGCTCCTAAAAGGAGGAGGGCACAAATTACAAACTTGCTGGCAGGAGAGACGGTCCCTGGGCCGGATTCAGAACCGCCTACTCATTTTCCATAGGGATTGTGGACTCCATTGGTACCACAGGGGTCTGGCTATGGGCTTGGCCTGCCTGTGTGTGCTGTGCTGACGTGAGGATGAGACAGCAGCCATTTTCCAGACAGAAACAAGCGCACGTACGCGCAGGTGGCCAAGCCAGGAGCTGCACCAAATCTTTGCTAACCTGGGGTACTGAATCGATCCTGTCATTCCCCTTAGCAACCCCTGCCTGCTTCCCCTTGGCCACCCAGGCAGTTATGGCAGCCAGGCTTTCCTGAGGATGAGCAGTTTTAGGAGACAGCTGCTACCAGAGTCATCAGGAGATCAGCAGAACACGTGCCCGGTACCTGCAGCGTCAGACGTGAATGTCAAGCATGCCAAAACTGCCGATGACTCAGACAACGCCTGAAAGCCACAGAGCTCGGCTTTCCAGCTATGCACGTACCTGCATTTGATCAGCAGCTGTTTGTTTGGGCTTTTTGTCTTCTTTCCTTGGAAGCTTGAATTCTAAACATGCATTCCACTCTCAGTTCAGCTCATCATTTCTATCCCCTTCACTTACTAAAGTGACCTACTTTCTCCACTGTAGCACACAGAAAACACTGGTTTGGGCTCCCTTCAGCAGATTCATTCCTGCCTCCGTGTCTATGGTCTTGTTTTTGTCTCAGACCTTTGAGCACAGGTTTTCTAAAGAGGAATCATGTCACACCAAAGATACCTTAGTGCATCCTTCCCCTCAGACTGTGCTTTGTGTTCTCCCCACACCCATGCACTGTGACCTCCTTAATTCAGTCACTTGTATTTGGGCTCCCTTCAGCAGATTCACTCCTGCCTCCGTGTCTCTGAGTGCAAAAGCTTTGGTCTTGTTTTTGTCTCAGGCCTTTGAGCACAGGTTTTCTAAAGAGGAGTCATGTCACACCAAAGATATCTTAGTGCATCCTTCCCCTCAGACTGTGCTTTGTGTTCTCCCCACACCCATGCACTGTGACCTCCTTAATTCAGTCACTTGTGCTCAGCAAGTGGCTTAGGCAGCCAGCAGTAATGCTGCTTCTGCCCATGTCACCCACCCAGCCTTCAGTCCATGCTGAGCTGACAGCCTGCCTGCTGCTCCTGCTGGGCCATGGCTCAGCTGGCTCTCCTCTGCTGGCTCCTTTTCTTTGCCTGTGCTGAGCGTGAGCAGCTCACTCTGCTTACCCAACTCTTGCAGATGAGTCCAATTACTAGAGTTCAGCAAACTGATTCCCCTCCCTGGCATTTTATCCAGCCCACTTATCCACTGAGAGTTTCTAATCCAAACAGCCTCCCAGCACACGATGTTCCAGTGCTCCCAGGCTCTACCCAGCCTCTGTCCTGCCTTGTCCTCCCTCACATGAGCACTCGGAGGATGACATTCAGCCCCCAGGGATGCAGAATTCCCTGGGCAGAGGGAAGCAGTGTCTCCAGCAGTTGGCCCTGATGGTAAAGAGCAGGATGCCATCCTGCCGAGCCTGGCAGCTCTCCAAGGAGGTGAGACAGTTTTCAGCTCCTCTGCAGGCCCATAAAACGTGCTGCCATGCTCGGCTGGCCAGCTCATTCCCTGCTTAGCTCTTTTGTGCACACAACCAGCACTGTGTGCAGCTGTGTCAGCCTCCTTGCTTGCTTGTTCACCAGCTGGGAAGCTGCAGCCACCAACTCTGCCCAGGGCACACCCGGGAAGGGAAGGAGGGTGGGCTGTGCAGGAGACAGTTCCCTGTGCCTGTGGCAACAGAGGGAGGTCCTGCTCCAGTACACCCAGCAGCTGTGGAGCAGCAGGTGAGACTCCTTCCAGCTGCACAGGGCTGCACCTCCCCACCCCCCGTCGCTTCTGCACAGTGCCACGGGCTGCAGGCAGTGGGATTTTAGCAGAGTACACCGGGCACCAACATGCATCTTTCCTTCCCTGCTTGCCCTGTGCTCCTGTGCTGCTTTGCTGCCCGTCCTCCTCCTCAACAGCTCCTCTGGAGTCCTGCTGGGCAGTCCTTGTCCAACTCACTGGGTCCTGACAGCAGCAGCTGGCTAGTGACAGTGAGATGTCCCGCAGCCATGGTCCCCGTGAGCAGCCTGGGGTTTGCCTCGCAGCTCTCCAGAGAGCCCCAGGCTTTGGCTCAGCTCAGCTGTGCAGAGCTAACGGCTCCTGAAATCCCCATTCAGAGGCTTTCATTCATGAAACACAGGGCAGCAGACCAAGCGCAGGACTCTGTCCCTCAAGGGACACCAGACTGCCAGCTGCCTAAACTGGCTGTGGCAGCAGTGCCCGCCAGAAAGTGCTACAGGGAAAAGAACAGAAACAGCACAAACGGGAAAAGCTCTGCAGCCTGGCAAAGCGCTGGGAAAAAACTGTCCTGGAATCGTTACTGGGACCGAAGCAGGGAATGTAAACAGCCCAGCATCCACAAGGAGGTCATAACCTCAGAGCCCAGTTTCCCTTCCTCTGCTCCGTCCTGCCTAATCTCCAAGAGCTGCTCTGTTTACTAGCAAGATAAGTAAACAAACAAAGGAAAGCTCCAACGCAGTGATTTTTATTTTTCTGGCCAATGCACAGGTCCCAGTCCCTGGGTGCATGTGTGGGAGCAGTTTCTGCAGGCCAAGGCAGCTGGCACACAGCACTGCAGGACCAGCAGCAGGCACAGCCTCGCCAGCCCTGCCTGTAAGCGCGGTGCAGAGGGGCAAAGGGGCAATGGGGCTTCCCTGCACAGAGGCAGAGCTGGGCAGACCTTGCTCCAGGGAACTCTGATTTACGGCCTGTGGAATGGGGAACCAGGACGTGTCCAGCTGGGACAGTGGGGCCCAGCACAGTGGAGCCAATAGCTGGGCAAACCCTGTCACCCTCTACTGACTTTCTCCAGGGGCAAAGGATGGGACAAGCTCGTAATGGAGTGAAATTCTGACTTCTGTCCAGGGCTGCAGCAGCCGCCAAGCACATCCAGTCAAACTCAGATGCGTGGCTTTTTGCCAGGCACTGGAGGAATACAGTGGGCTTCCTTCCCCAGGGTGCTGGGCTTTCTGCCTTCCAGGCACAGCACACAGGGGCACTTGAGGAAGCAGGAGGAAAGGAGAGGCATGGAAGGACTCAGTCCCCTGCAGGCTTTGGGTGACAAATCACCTGCATCAAGTCCTCAGAGCCAGCACACCAGCTGTTGGTGTTTTGCTGGGGACCCAACAGTCCCTGGACAGGAGCTGGCTGTAGGGCGAGCCCTAAGCTAACCAGACAAACACAAAGAAGATGTCGTGGACATCCAAGGCCCTACAGGCCTCGGCATGAAGCAATCACGGAAAGCTTCCAGCATAAAACTGTTTGCTTTTATTTCCTAATCTCAAACAACAGGACACAGACCAGAGTGATAGAGTAAAGCAATAAGGCAATGAGAATTATTCCATGGCTCCTGCCTGTTCCCTGGACACATTGCTCCAGGAACTAGACACAAAGGAGCTACATTCCTGCCTTATCCAGGGCCGGTTCTGGCTCTGCCAGCAAGAACAACCGGGCTGCCAGGGGCTGCGCCTTTCCCGGCCCGTTTGATTTGGCTCTGCAGAGGCTGGCGCGGCCCGCTCCAAAGCAAACCCGCTCCGGAGCGAGCCCCCTCCGGAGCGATCCCGCTCCAAGGCGAGCCCGATCCACGGCGATCCCGCTCCAGGACACGCCCGCTCCGGAGCGATCCCGCTCCATAGCGATCCCGCTCCAAGGCGAGCCCGCTCCAGGACACGCCCGCTCCAGGACACGCCCGCTCCGGAGCGATCCCGCTCCACGGCGGCCGCGCTCCGAGGACCTGCGGCACCGCCCCCCGCCGGACGCGCCTCTCATTGGCTGGACCGCCGCCGGGGGGCGGGCACAGCTCGGCAGCCTCCGCCAATGGGACGGCGGGGGGGCGGAAGCGGAAGTGCCGCCGCCATGCCGGGCGCCGCGGAGCGCGGCTCGGAGCTCTCCGAGCAGATCGAGGCCTTCGCGGCGCGGCTGCGGCGCGGCGGGGAGCGGCCGCGCTCCGAGGACACGGCGCGGCAGACGCTTTCGCTGCTGCGGAAGATCGTCGGGCACGGGCGATGGAGCCGGGCCGGTGAGGGCCGGGCGGCGGCGGGCGGACGCACGCAGCGCGTTCCCCGGGCGGGCGGGCGAGCCGCGGGAGGGCGGCTGCGCCCCGGTCGGGTGCGGGGGGATCCGCAGAGCCGGGCCGGCCCGAGGCGGGAGCCAGCAGCGGCTCGCAGTGCGTGTCCGGCCGCGGCCGGCCCTTCCCTGCCTGCCGCGCTCGCGGCCGCGTCAGCGGAGCAGCCGCCCTGCTGCAGCCGTGCCCTCCCCTCAGCCAGCCCGGGCACGGAGCTCTCCAGCAGCACGCGGTCTCCTCTTTCAGAGGAAAGACCAAGTGCTCTGCTCATGGTCTTCCCTTAGGCCTGTGTTGTGTCCAAGCGTTTCCGACTGCAGAAGCCAGCAGCGGAACCGGCTGCTTTGTGAGGGCTCTCTGCTCGTCCCTTCCCGGTGTTTCTTGGTGCTGTGGTCCTTGTGCTGGAGCAGCTGCTGGCCCTGGGATGCTGAGGGAGGTGCCCTGGTTCGAGGCTCACTTGGGCTGCAGTGATAACCAAGGCCCTCGCCTCTTTTAGGGGAGCTCATGGATCTGATCCGGACAGAGGGCCAGAGGATGACAGCAGCCCAGCCGTCAGAGACAACGGTGGGCAACATGGTGCGGCGGGTACTGAAGGTCATTCGTGAGGAATATGGCCGGTAAAGTGCCCCTCTTGCTCCCTGTATCTCTGAAAACCCAGAACTGCCCTTTTAAGCTGCTTCTGTAAAACCCCTTTAGTTTCCATCACCCCCTTTTCCCACCTGCCCTGGAGAGGATTCAGGAGTCTAATGCTGAAGGAAACGCTGTTGTTTCCACTGTGGGTGATGACGTTCCTCTTTAGGAACCGCTCGGTGTATGTGTTGTGAGTGCCTGAGAACAGTCTGTGCCCTGCCTTGGGTTGTTCTGTGTCTGTGCCTGGGGGGTCCATCCCACTGGAGCAGTAGCCTCGAGCCTGCTCCTTGTCTATGGACAGCAGTGTTTGCACACGTCTTAAGAAGGCACTTTCTGGCAGAGATTTGGCTGTTTTTCTGCCAAGACAGCTATGGAAACTCTAGTGTGGCCTGGTGTGCCTCCTGTGGGTGGCTTTCCTTCCTGTCTCTTCACATCCAGGTGTGCCAGCTCAGCCTGGCCGTGGCCCCGTGCTCTTTCCTGAGGCTGAAGAGGCCACTTCTCTCCACAGGCTTCACGGGCGCAGTGAGGAAAGTGACCAGCAAGAATCCCTGCACAAACTCCTGACTTCTGGAGGACTGAGCGAAGATTTCAGAACCCCTTACCCCTCCCTCAGAGCTAATGTTATTGAAGCTATTAATGAGATGCTAATTGAGCTAGGTACGGATGGGTCTGAATTGCTCCTGAGTGAAGATTCTTATGGGATGGGTCTGATCCTTCCCCCTTCTCTAGGTGAAATAAAACAGTAAGGATCTGGGAGGCTTAATCTGAAGGAACCAAGGGATTGAAGCCCTGCTGCTCCCAGGACTTAGTTTTTTAAGTCCTGTTTGGATGGATAGATTGTGGAAGGAGCAATATGTGGGGCTGTAGGCCTGTGCTCTTGGTCTTCTGGGAAGTCTTGAGTCCTGTGAAGAAGAGTGTAAAATCCCTATGCACAGATAACCTGACCCTTGTCACAAAGAACTGTGATAGTTTTCTTTTTCTGTGATTCTTGTGACAAATCAGGCACTGACCCACCTTCTGAGGCCCAAGTTGCCCCACTATTGAACTGCAAAAGTGTTGAAGCTTTGTGGGTCTTGTGGTTGTCTGCAGCAGTGCTGACACAATCCACTCCCCTCACAATGGAGTTCTCAGTAGAGCTATTTTTATATATAACGAGGGTATAGCTAGGGAGCATGGGGCATTCAAGGGGCAGCTTCTTGGTTCCACTCCACTGGCAAAAAGACTGGGGAGAAAAGCTGCTCCTTCACTACCAGTGCCAATAACACTGCTTTAATGGAAAATAATCTTGGAGGACAGTCCTAGCAGCACAAGTGTTGCTCTTGCTGGCTGCTTTTACCCCCCCGTCTCCCTTGTGTTGCAGAGGGCACCACTGATAACATTGCCATGCAGGCTCTGGAGCACATCCACTCCAACGAGGTGATCATGACCATCGGCTACTCGCGCACCGTCGAGGCCTTCCTGAAGGAAGCCGCTCGCAAGCGCAAGTTCCAGGTCATCGTGGCAGAGTGTGCGCCCTTCTGCCAGGTGAGGCCTGGGCTGGCTGCACCCCATTGTCCCACACATTCCTACTGAAAGCTTGTGTCTGCAATCAAGATGAACATTACGGAAATTCCCCTGCAGTTGAGAGATTGGAGACAGCTCGTTGTCCTACCCCAGCATCCTTGAGTTGAGGGCTATGTTCAGGTTTCATCACTTGGTATTTTTGCAGTTCAGACAAGAATTGAGTGCTGATACCTTTACAATTACACTGCAGGGGCTATGCCACAGGGAACCAACTGGATTCTCCCTCTTTTTAGGGTCATGAAATGGCTGTCCGACTGTCTAAAGAGGGTATCGAAACTACTGTCATGAGTGATGCAGCTATTTTTGCTGTCATGTCTCGAGTCAACAAGGTAAGGAGGGCTCCACTGGAGAAGGGATTTCATGGCAGACTGGGTGCTTGGGCCTCTCAAATCAGCTGCAAGTCCCAGCAGTGATGGATGTGTCTCTTCACTGAAGACTCAAAATTGTAATAGTCCCTGTTCACTGTGGGGGTGGAGATTCAGTGTGGAGCTCCAAGTCAGTATGATGACTGACTGAATAGTGACAGGTTTTTCTGGCTTAGTGGCTACACTTACAAGAGAGCCTCAGAGCATTAACCTCAGTTTTCAAAGGAGATGGAACAAAAAGCAGCATTTCCAAAAGGAAGAAACACCCCTTTGCCTGAAACAGAAGATGACTGATGAAGGGAATCATTATGGTTTGTCTTCTTAAACTGACATGTTCTGTACTTTTAGAGATGAAAACTTGGCACCCCAAAATGGGGGGGGAAAAATACTTGTAGCATACTAAAATGCAGCCACATCAGTTATTATCTATATATTTTGAGCTGCTTTATATTACTCCCTCAACCATAATGCAAGGGAATTTTTGCAGTGAGTAGTCAAGTTACTTGTACAAAGCTTGCTTTGTAGGTTTGTAGAAAAGGGACCACAGCCCAGATTCTGCTTGGTGTTCCCTGCAGTAGAACATGCATTTGTCTTCTGAAGTTCTCTGTGCTGGAGCCATGCTCTTGTTAGTGAGGAACGTCTCAGTGCAGAGCCAGTGCCAGATGAAACAGATCAGGCATTCAGCTGCCCTATAACTCCAGCCACTGGCTGGCTGGCTGCACTGACACAGTCCTCCTCCAGCTCATCTGTCAGGGTGTGAGCCAGGAAGTGTTCCTTCCCCAGTTTGCTGTGGAACATGCTATCCAATTCTGATTTGCTCTTTTAAGGTCATCATTGGTACAAAGACAATCCTGGCCAATGGCGCCCTGATTGCTGTGAGTGGGACTCACACTCTGGCACTGGCAGCTAAACACCACTCCACTCCACTCATCGTGTGTGCCCCCATGTTCAAGCTTTCACCACAGGTAAGTACAGCAGCTCCTCAGGACTGCACCTGCCACGGCTTTTACTTGTAGGAGCTTAGGGTGGAGAGCAGCATCTGTCCCAAGGCAAGATCAGTAAATGAGCCATCTCCCCCATCTAGCGCTGTTACTTCAGACAGGAGATCCTCACCCCAATCTGGCACACCTCAGGATCTCCTTGAAGCTCCTCTGCCATGTGCAGAGCAGTACGTGGGATATCAGGATGTAGGCACTGCCTTGACTGATGAGACTGGCACTGCCACACCTATTTTTCCTAAACCATGACAGACTTCCATTTATACCATTAGTGTTGAAAGGCAGAGAATGTAAAGTGAGACTCTTTCTTACACTCAGTACTTTTTCAATATTGTCAGCATGAAGTTGCAGACTGAGGAAGTCACTCCTCCCGTTCACTAGGCTTTGGTAAGGCCAGCCATGTCATGGAAGGCTCTAAAAGCTTTGAGGAAAAACCTTTCACCTGTAAATGTTAGAGAGGTTGTAGGCACAAGCACTATGTGATTATTGTAAACATAATTAATATCACCTGGCAAGTCACCTTCTTCTGCATTAGTTCCTTCCAGTGCCAGGATCTGTTTTCACAAGGATAATCAGGCAGGGCTTTTTTCCTGATGTTTCTGTCCTCTTTCTCATTTAGTTTCCTAATGAAGAAGATTCATTCCACAAGTTTGTGTCACCACAGGAAGTGCTGCCATTCACAGAAGGTACTGGTTATTCTTTATACATCTGGTCAAGCTGGTTCAGACTATTTTTTTTTAAACATCAGACTATGTTATAACCCAAGACAGAAAATCCTTTTTTACTGTCTTTGACAGAAAAGAGTGCTGTGAACGATCCAGTTTTATAACTGCATATAATGTAAAGTAGAGAAAAAGGATTTCTCTTGAACACTGTCTTTGCAGTTTTGCTTCTGCTCTGAAACAGTGTTTAATTATAGGATGGTAATAATGATACCAGGTAGGCAGCAGTTTCCTGTGGGACAGGGCAGATGCCCAACACCAAGGGCAGCTTCTGTTCTTTCCTGTAACTTCTTGAAACTTTGTTACATGATACAGCCATTGAAACAACAGTGTCTCTGCCATGGGCTTCCCACACAAGCACCATCTTTAGAAAGCCATCCGTGCCCAAGCCCATTTTCAGTTAGCAAAGTCTCTTTCAAAGCCCCATTTCTGTGTGACAAAGGGTTTTGAAATGAAGATAGCAGGCTTGGCAGCACATTTTAGTTTTGACCTTCTGAGCATTTCTTTAAATAATAACTTTGGCAGTATCAGGACTCTTGTATTTTATATTGGTAGGGTTTTTTGGCAATGAGTCAGTCTGTATCAGAAGGGATCTGGGGTTTCTACCAGCAAAAATGACCAGAAACAGAGTTTTGCCATTCACTGAAGATTCCTGTGTACCTGTAATTCGATGACATCAGTGAAGAAGCTGGGAAGTATTCAGGATGTTCAAATACTGACTCCAGGGTGGCATGTGTGTAGCCACTTTGTTTAGGGACTCCAGAAGGTGTGCAAAAGACTAACTGTACTTTGAGTTGCTTTGACTGATATTGCTGCTGTTCACTTCACAGGGGAGATCCTGGCAAAAATCAATGTTCACTGCCCAGTGTTTGACTACGTCCCTCCGGAGCTCATCACTCTCTTCATTTCTAACATTGGGGGTAACGCGCCTTCCTACATCTACCGCCTCATGAGCGAGCTCTACCATCCGGATGACTATGAACTCTGACACTGTCAAGCACATCACTATCCAGGCTCTTTTCTCTTTCTCAAGATACAACTAATTAAAGTATATGTTGCAAAGGCAAGTTGCTGTGGGGAGCCAGTGGGGAATTTGCTCAGCAATGTCTTTCCTACCCAAAGCAAGAGAAGGCAGAGCTCTTGTACAGGTTTATATCACATGCTGTGTAAGAAACCATGTGGAGCTGCTAACCCACTTTGATTTTGAAATAGCAAGGCATGTGTGTAACTCTGGGGCAGCTAAGCTGTTACTTCAAAATGCGCTGCAATAAAGGCTGTTTACAGTGATCTCACTGTTAAGCACATTTTCCATATGCAGTTGTTTTGTTTATTTAACTAGCAGGAGTTTTACCAGAGTAGTCAGTTGCCTGCACTCACTACAGGATGCAGCAGCCAGCTTTACAGTGTGCTTTCACATGTAAATGTGATAGGAGTAGGATCCTATCAACAGTTGTCTTCAAAATGGATATTCAGCTATTGAGTTATTCCTATGGGGCTAAGTGGGGATTTAGAAATCTCTCACTCGAGAGCACAAACTCAAGGAGCTGGAGAAGGCAGCTGTGTGTGTCATTCATTGCCTAGTTAAGTGTTTCTGGATTCTAAGTTGGCCTAAATGTACTATGAAGCTGGTCGATCCTCATTCCAACCACTGCCATGAGCCCAAGGAGTGAGTTGAGTGTGAACTTTATTAAGAAATACCTTCCAATTTTCAAAGTACTATAAAATACACTAATTAAAATTCCCCTCTCTATTACACAGAATTATACTGTGCTTGCAGAAAAGTGCTTTGCTTCAGTACCTGCAAGTGGCTGCAGCTCCTTGCACCCCGCAGGCCAGCACTGACATAGCACCCAGACTTACAGCGCTGTTCCTTAAGGTCAAAGGTGCTTCTCCAGGCTCCAAGGGTGGGCTCCTCCTGCCATGTTCTCCTGGTTGGTCTCTGCTTCTTTGGTCAGTAGTTGGTGGAGAGCTTTGGTGACTGCACTGGCTCAGAACTTGGCTCCACACAGGGTAGTGTAGTCTAACAACAGGATCATGGATCATACCAGTGCTTCTAGTGGTTGCAGTTCACAGTTTTAACTTTTTTTTTAAATAGGTTCTTTTTTTTTTCCAAATAGCTGCCATGCAAGTGCCATCTTCCTCAGTCTAGTCAAATTGGGTTTAGGCTGGAGGGAGAAAAATTAAGAAGCACAAGTTATAACTGAGTAAATAAGTTTAAGTGTTTCCATACTCTTTGCCCTAACACAGTCATTCCTAAGTTAATATCTAATTCAAAGTCCCACCTGACTTTCAACAGAATCCAATTTAATAACAATAAAGCACAGTAATAGCAAAAGGGAGGAGTAATGATTTTGTTTTAAATTTAAATGTCACCTGATTTAAATATAATTTAAATGTAACCTTTTCTAGTGGAAGGTGTTCAGAGTCATGGCAACTAGATGATCTTTAAGGTCCCTTTGAACCCAAACCATTCTATGATTTTATAACAAATGTTGCTATTCCTATGCTTTATCCCCATTTTATAGCATCTTAAACTTTGGGAAAGTAAGCATTTGTTTAATTAGCATATTTGCCACTAGCAGAATTTCAGAATTTCCATGTTTTCCAAATTTTGCACTTTAAAACTGCAAGGACTTTAAATGTATGCTTAACCTTAAGGACACTATTCAAGTCAGTGTGACTATTCAAATAATATATGGTAAGATCCTTGCTAAAGTGTTTACAAGACAGATGGCTTTTGTCCTAAAGTTTCATTTTATTGATAACAATATGTTACAAGTCAAGTAATATAAGGCCAGTGGGGATGGTTTCCAACTGGACGATCTTAGTTCTCACACCCGTACATGATGCACCCCTGGTAACCCAGAATGTGGATTACCAGAGGTGTGTCCCACACAGTACCTGTTTTTCCTGCTGTAGATGGTCTATGTCTGCAAGAGGCAGCATTGAAGGTCTTCCATGAGCACACTGGAAGGGTAGCTTACAAGATGACAAAGCTTCAATAAGCCTGCAGCTTTCCTCCAAAGTCAAATGCTCATTAAACTTAATAGCTCCTGAAAAAGAGAGATGCATTCTTGCCCCTGCTGCCAAAGAGGACTCCCTTCCACAGCTGTGGATTTCAGTGAAAACACTGGGGACATCTCCAAAAGACTACCTGAGAGGCTGCAAAGGCAACCCAAAGGCTGCAGTGCAGCAGACTTGGGGCTTAGCTCAGTTGAAGAGTGCTGTATAAGGAGATCAGCTTTCCATGGCTTAAACTTTAACGTAGTCCAAGTCTGATGGACAGTAAGATTATTGTGCTTTAGGTAATGTTGCAAGAGGCAAATGGGCTTTTGTGTGTGTGTTACAGCTAAGTTGGAAGCAGTTCACAAATCAAGAAGTATTAAACCAAGACAACAGTTAACAGTTTCATAGGCTTTAGTGGCTCTCTGTGGGTGCCACAGACAGGTGTCACTTCTGAAGCCAAGTGCTAGCCCTGCCACTGAGTAGTCTCACAAGTGAGCACTTAAAGGTGTCCAGAGGAGATTCAAGCAGAACATTAGGGAGTTATTCCAGAGGTGTTTACAAACTTTAGCCTTCACAGATACACAAGACCATCTGCAATATACTTTCAGCCGTGGTACTTTTTTAGACACAAAAACCCAAAACCTATTAACTGCCAATTGAAAATTGAGACACTGTTGAGAAAACAGATACTTCTGGTTCACATTTGCCCTTTCAGTGTGATCCTGTTGATAC
The DNA here is from genome assembly GCF_014805655.1 of Passer montanus. NCBI lineage: Eukaryota > Metazoa > Chordata > Aves > Passeriformes > Passeridae > Passer > Passer montanus. The sequence goes on from NW_024365381.1 coordinate 16,798,734, forward strand.
TGTATATGGCACAGGAATTGCAACAAGAGGCTGGAGCTACTGCAGTCAAGACCAAGAAGGCCTGCTCCTTGCCCAGTGCTGGGAATAAACAGGTCCCTAAGAAGATGTAAATTTTTACCGCACTCATTCCAAAAGTACTTGAAATGTTGCAGGCACACTTAAACTATCACTTGGGATACTTAAAGGAAATTAAAAATTTGGAAAGAGTGGCTAAGTGTTCTTTCCTGCATGCTTTCAGGCAGATTCTATCTCCTTCCCCCTTGGCCCAACATAGAGCTGTTATCTGAATGGTTTAGAGCACACACAGATGAATGCATCTCAGAACTGTATGTTTCACAAAAAGGTTGGGAAGTATGTTAGGCCCATACATTAATAAATTGGGGGAGTATTGCTTATACCTTAGTGCTGTCCATGAGCACTACCTCCTCATCCCTAAGAAATAGTCTTTAACCCTGCAATAGCTGCAAACACATCCAAACACTGCCCCAGGGAGGATGATGCGTAGAGACAAAGGTTTGGGGGAAAAAAAAAAAAGAAAAAGAAGGAATGAAAGAAAAGTACAGTTTCCCTACCATGACAAGCCTGGGAAGCTAACACCTTCAGAAACGTCAGAGGCAGTGTCCCTCGTGCTCCTCCTCTTGTGGTCTGCAATAGCTAAAAGCAGCAAGGAAACATCATGTTACTTTCCATTTAATATGAGAAGAAAGAACTGTAACACAAAGGAAACTGAAAATGAGGAAAAGCTAGGGAATTATTTAGTCCACTCTCTCATTTGAAGCTCAACAGGCTCCCTTTGATTCACGCAGTAAGCATTGGATGTTACAGTCAATTCCAGAAGTAGACAGCAACTCACCTCAACTTGTTCTTGAATAAGCTCCTAGAAAGAAAAAAGGTAATGTCATCAGTTGCTATTTTTCCCCTCCATCCCCCTACCCTACTTTGTTCACATCTGTGTGTAATTTACTCTGTGACTGCCAGAATAAGTGATACTGTTTGTAGTACACTGACCACAGTGTGGAAGATCTAGGTGGAAGTCCTGACCTCCCACTGCAAGTAATCTCTTCAGAAATGTCTCTCTCAAACTGCAGAACATCTGAAACAGTGGTTTTTAGAAAGCCCCACTGACCGAGTAGAGATTTCATGGAACTTTAATACTGCTGATACACAATTATTATTTGTTACGACTTATTCATTTTACTGTTCCTTCATTTAATAATTTTTCTGTTCCTTCAAACATTTACTGTCCATTCAAGCATCCATGCAGTAAACTGTTAAAATATCTTTGCTATATACAGTTTTTCTTACCTTCTCCACTAGTGCAAGTCTGAAACAGTCCTCTATAATATCAGTTCAGTGATTTCAGTTTTGGGACTATTTAGCTACTAAAAGGGTTGGCATTCACATTTGCCAGGGGATTTCATTGTGTCCTTCATAACAGAGATCCTGTAATACCCTGGGCCATGTGTACAGAACAAGACCTACTATCATAACTTCACCCATGTCCACAGCTGACCTCCACAATACTTTTAGTGATAGGTTGTCTTTTCCGTCGTAGTTCGTTGGCTTCTCTTTCTATAAAACACATTGGCACTTTCCTCACAAGAATCAAGGAGTTGTTTGTCTCAGGAAATGATAATTCAAGACCCAAGTCCTCCAAATTTTTGTAGCAGCATCTGAGGAAAAAAAAAACAACAGAAAGAAGACATCAACCATTGTATCTGTGACTCCACAGCACATGTAAATATTTCTGTAGTCCACATACATGGTTTCTCATATCTTTTCCTGTAACAGTTTCCCATCTCAAAATCCATGCCTCATGAGATTCCAAGTAATTTTGCCTTTTTGGATTATGGATGTTTTTTCTCTCCAATCAACCGTGCATTTTTCATGTTCCACAACTACAAGATCTAAGAGTTCCTGTATTATGTGAAGAGAGGCTTTATTTCTAAATCTAAATCTATTTCTAAATCTGCCTTTTCTGAAGATGCATGAGATGTCTGGTTCAACATACAAACATTCCAAATACTGAAATTACACAGCATCAAAACTTCTTTAATCTAAAAGAACTGTGATTTCAATTAACACATATTAGCAAATTCTTAAAATGGAAACAATATTTTAATAAATTTATGATGGTTTTATGAACTTTACAACCTGTTAAGCAAAGAAAACACAGGAAAGAACAACCTCTAGTTAATTATGACATATGTCAGCCTGTGGATGGAAAAATACACACAAAAATGAGACTTCAGAGACAGATGAGAGCTTATCTTCCAAATGAAAACAACTGTAACAATATATAATTTATTAATTCAGGGAGCATTGACTTAAAACAAAGGTGGTAACAGTTAGTTCTAGAAAAGAAATTCTTTGAACAAAAAATAGAAAGAAGCAAATCTAAACTTACCTAAATCAATAATGAGAATAGTACAATTATTAGCCTCCATGGCCTGTGAAATTATACTAAAAAAAAAGAAGACATGTATAGCCTTCAGCAGACTATACAGAAAGAAAGACAAAAGCCCATTGTGAATGAAATGACAATATCCAAGCAGCTATTGAAGTCAACTGGGCTTTTCTATTTTTTTTAATCATTATTAAAAGAAAAAATAAAGAAGGAAGTTCAAGAGAGTCAACAGAACAATGCATTACTACAATGCTTAGTAGATAAATAACAGAAGCAAAGCTGCAGGTGACCCAGAGTCCAGCTAAACAATTAAACTGCAAGCATAGCTGAAGTTAAAGGTCTTTTAGACAAGTTAATTTATTTTATTACACCAAACTTTACCACAGAACACAGTCACAGTTTGACAGTAACAGTAACAACAGAATCTAGATTTTCCCATAATACTTTTAATTCCTAATGTTTTAGTAATGACAATCTCACAGAGCATTTGCAAAGGGATGAACTGCTAGTACAGACTGAAAAATTATTAAGTCACACAATAAAAGTACTAGTAAGCTAGCACTAGTAAGCTTCTTGCTGAGAATCACAACTGAGTTCCCTCTGTGCCCCTCATATTCAACCAGTGTCCTTAGAAGAAGCACCCTACTTCTTGATTTACTTCCTTACTTAGTTTTGCAGAATGTTTGTGATTTACCTGATTAAAAAACAAGTAGCTCTCAGAATTTATTAGCTCTTTCAAAAAACCTTTAATGCCACCTCTTAAAAGCAGATAAAAAAGGAAATGCAAAAGGTTGTCATGGATAGAGAAGCACCATCCATTATGATTTAGAGACTACGGAAGCAAGGTGTGCTGGCAGCAGATGGTCAGCGTTCAACACGAGTCCTGATCTGTATCCTCATGATTGTTTATTAATGATGTGGAAAAGAAGAGGCATGGTGAAGCAAGGAAATTTGTAGAAAGCACAAAATTCTTTCTGTCAGCTGAGACTAGAGACAAAGCTGAACTCAATCAGAATTTAAAACAAGTAGAAAAATTAAGATTAGTAGGATGAATGAAAAATGGGCAGAAAAACTGAATTTATTCCTCCTAAAGACAAATAAATACAAATTATTAGAAGTAATTTAATCTATTTCTACTTTTGGCTGGCTTCTACATAAACAACACAAATTCAAATAATAACCCCCACTACTCTGTTTCTTTGCCTTGACCATCCACAGACAAGCAGCTCATGCAAGCAGCAGTAGACAAAAAAGGAATATCAGGTGTGGATATAATCCACAGAATATCAGGTGTGGATATAATAAACAGAAAACATGGGCACAGCGGCAAAGCTACTGTACAAATCAATGGGATTCTCTCACTTGGTATATTGTATTCAATTTCAGCCATCCATTCTCTAAAGTAGATCTATTAGAAATGAGAGACATTCATAGATGAGTGCAAAAATAAATGGAAGTCGAACAAGAGGCATTACAAATATTGTGACGTTGGCAAGAACATCATTGAGAGGTGGGAACAAAAAAAATCCAATTGTTACAGAAGTATGAACACCACTAAGCAAGTGTATCCCTGTAAGAGGCAACAATCTTAATAAGGACTGAATCAGCAGCTGTTGAGCTGATTTTGTATTGCCACAGGAACCACCAAAAAAAAAATAAAGAACACTAATGAGGCAATACTGACAGAACTTCATCTGAAAATTCAGAGCAATGCACTGAAAAAACCTCACAAATGCATGTGGCAGGTGACAGACAGGGATGTGGGGGAAAAGAAAGTTTGATGAATGTCCAATAGGTCTGCAATAGTCCAACAAGAAATCTGTATCTAAACTCTTGAAGTACAAAAGTTAAATATCCTAATTGTAGCTAGGTCACCATTCTGAAACACTTGGGAAACAGTGTTCATTAGTTACTCTTGGCAGTCACCTAGGAAAAAGGAATGTGTTTTTGAAGGAGTCACAATACAGACTTTCCATACCCCATGCTCCTCTTCTCAAAAGTGCCTGTAAAGTCAGTACCTAGGTCGACAGTCTGGGCACTGCACTCCTTTGTGCACTCCGAGGTCCTGAGCCCCAGACAGGAGGAACTGTTGGAAGCTGCTTTGGCAGTCTTCTGGCCCACACATGAAGGTTTACTTTCCCAGGGAAATCAGAGCACATTGCAAAGGCACAGAAATGGCACACCCCAGGGTTTTGTCTCGAGATGTTGTAACAACATGCCTAAGAAGCATATCTGTTTCCCTCAGTACAGACAGAGCCAACTGGGCTCTGCTCAGGAAAGAATCAACAAATTTTCTCCTGAGTTTCATGATAATCTGGCAATATATAGAGATCTTCCTGGTCAACAGAGCCATCCCCCAAAATTGAGAGCTATTTGTCACTACTAACCGTAGAAATCTTCTTTGCTCTTCAGTAACTTCAATCTCCAAAGGGGGAGAGATGGAGGATGACAGTATTTTCTTCTTGCCACATGCTGCAGCTTCCTTCTCATAGGAATCTGTGAATGAAACATTTAGAAGTATCCCTCTTAAAATATTTACGGAGGCATTACCCTTAATGACCCTCTGGTTTGGCATGTAGTCCCCTGCTTGGATTAAAAAATGACCACAGAATGCCTTCTCTTGAAACTTGTGGAGGACTGGGAATGTCACAAACCAGACATCCAGTCTCTGGGGAAGGGTTGGTTAATGCCACTTTGTTTTTTTCCCACCAGTTCCAAAAAAGAGTCACCCTAAATAGCAAAACAACCTACTGATATATTTGGTTCAACTCAGAGAGAACAATTTTTCCACAGAAAAGTCAGATATAAATGGAGTTAAAATACTATTCATTAAGCATTTCTCCCTTCAGTCTTTACCTTTTTTTCAGTACCTGACCAAAAGGAGCAGAGTTCCTGGAACACTCAGCAGGAACTGCGCAGTGTTTGTTGATGTAAGAGAAGGTCAATGATTTTTAAGTACTTGATGGATGGCTATTGTGCTTTTTAACACTGAAACCAATGGCTAATGAGCTTACACAGAAGACTATTATCCCTTTGCAAACAGTCAGACTGTGGAAATTTTAGGCTTTAAGCACAGTATTCAGCTAAAAAGGAACCAAATTAACTAGGCTCTTTACTCGGCATCCCGTGTCTTATTCTTCACAGTATAACCACACAAACTTATTGATGTTGTTTTATTTCCTCTTCATTGTTTTTCCTATCAGTCTTCCTGCTCTTTCATTATGTCAGGACTATTTTAGTTCAATAGTTCTGTGGGTAGGGAGTCTATCTTTTATTTTTGGAAAGGCTATAGGAATTTTCAGCTGCCAATATTATGATTGCTACAGATACTGAATGTCTGCACTCTTCTAGGGATCAGGATAAAGATGTCAAATGGATATCCTATAGGTTCTGGGCATCCCAGAGAGCTCATCTGAACTTTTCTGTGCACTGATTATCTTTGTTTCTTAGACCACCTGAATCCTCACCTGCAATCAGCTGCTCCAAGCGGATCCGTTCATGAGCTGCATGTTGGTCCACCAAAATCAAGAGGTTTCCATCTAAAAATGTACCACAACAGATGAGAAATAGGCAACTTTGTACCAGACAACTGCAGTGGTGAGGAAGAATAACCACTTCCCAGAGGCCACATTTAGAAGATAAGTATCAGCTTGTTTCACAGAAACAAAGTGAGGAGGAGGCTGTGTTGGCAGAACATAAAGTTACTACAGAACAGAAATTCAGTGGTCCAAAATGGTGGTTAAATTAGGGAATTAAATTGAGTCAGAAACTCTTGTCTATTGACATCTTCATCTAACTTCAGAATGAGAGCTGAGGTCACCTATAAACTGTTCTGTTTGACACAATCTTTGAAAATGTTACAAAACCTACTGATTTTGAATGCCTTTTTTGTACAGCTTCAGAAAGCTTCAACAATGAATATGTCCAGACACTGTGAACAGAGCCTGAAAGATATTAGCAATTTGAGTACAATCTATTTTTACAACATTAATCTGAAAGCAGTAGGAACACTCAGCAATGTCCAAAATAAAGATAAAGAAGATCCAAGAAATTTCAAGCGAAGACTAAAGTTTTCCTCTACTAACAATATCATCCCAAGGCAAGAAGAGATTACAAATAGGACAGTGCTCCCTCTGCAGTCCACTTGACAGCCACCTCAACTTCATCCTTACCAGTCTTACCTGTCTTTTTTTCCATTCCATTCCTGGTGTTAATTAAACAAGCAATAAATTTATTGTCCACTTGCTGAAGAACCTGTAAGATACTCATAAAACTCATTATAGAGCAGTACAATTATTTTTAAAACGAAGGCAAACAAAAGAAACAACAATCAAAATGGATCAAGACTAACAAATAGCTAGTATGACAACTAGAGGACTGAAAGCTACATCTTTCCTAACCCAAAGGGCCTAGCAAAACTAGACTGAGAAGCTATATAGTTATTCTTTATCAATACAGTGGGGAATTAAATGTGGAAAAAGGCAGACATTATTTAAACTAAATAGAATACTGGCAGAAGATCAAATGACCATTAAATGGTCACAAAACAGTTTAGTCTGGAACTAAGTGTTGAAATATATTTTAAAAAAATCTGGATAAACTTTTTCAAAGATAGTAATAAGGGCATGGGTACTACTGTTCTAAGGTGAATTAAATAGTCAGGTAGAAACCTCCTTGAGTTGGGAATGAAAGCTGGGCAGTGACTCCGAATAATAATTGATCTGTTGATATCACCAAAAGAGAATGTAAACAACTTTTTTTAACTTGCTAATAATCTGCAGAAGAAGGAAGCAATTTTTCCCTTCATTTTTTTGATGTAGAATTTGCCTCTGTGACTCGATTCCACTTTCCCCTCAAGCATCAAAAATCAACCTTGCAATATTGAGATGAGGTGCACAATGCTTTCAGTATCTTATTGTTTCTTATAGATTTCAAATAAACAGATATGGTGTTATGGAGTAATTTCTCCCAATGTTACATAGACAGCTCACCCAGAATTCTCTGTTTCACAACATGTGCATTGTTCACCTGGTAGGTAAAAATTAATGTATTTCTTTTCAGGGGTACAAGACTAATGATTCCTTTTCTTCTTTTCCTATTGCATGATGCAACGTTATCTGCTTTTAATCTTTTGTAGAGAGGTTCTCAAAATTGCTGTAGGGTACTGAAGGCAGTATTTAGCTTTTTCAGAGATAAGAAGTACTAACTTCCTCTAATTTTGCCTTCTTAAAAACATAGAGAGGAAAGCATGACACAGGTAATCACAGAAACTTTCAGTTAGTTTTAAAGAACAATTCTTATTATAAGAAAACAGACAAACGGTACCTTCCATTCTCCATCTTTCCTCTCTTGTCTTTGTGAAACATAACCTCTTCACTACAGTAACTTTATTTACTCCTATTAGTTATGCACTCACAACATAAGTAATGGAATCATTTGAATCCTTGTCCACCCTGGAGATGAACATTTCCATGCCTCACCCAGTCAGGACCTGCAGTCTCAAAGTCAGCAACCTGACTGTGTAAGAGTAGTGCCAGCTGGACCTTTTGCTACTGGGATGCAAGAGAGGGAGAGAATCCACTCTGGCACTTCTACCCAAGCAAACCATCACATATGTAAGCTGAAGACTTATATTTACATTAGCTTTTAAGCTCACACACAAAACATTTGATTCAAAAAACACAAATAATAAAATTTGATGTTATTATGCCACTATTAAAATCACTTTTAAGCACAGACATAAATCTTAGGGTGAAATCTCAAGTTTTTTCATTAAACCTTGGATTTGATTTTGAAATCACTCTGCTAAGGAATTAAATTTCTAAGGTGAAAACAAAAGGAAGATACAGGGCACAGATGTAGGAGAAATATAAACTAAGAAAATGCTAAACAAATACAAAAATTGTACTTTGAACTATCATTTCGTTAATAATGTTTCTAAGCAGCAGTAACAGGGCTATCTCTTGATTTTGATCTAATCATACTAGTCAAGTAATCTTAGAGTCACTTGCAGATAGCTGATTAATCATGAGATGTTACTAAGATATGGCATGACACACATGTCCACTGCTATCACACATGACCAAGAATTCAGTTAGTGCTTGTGAAAATTAGGAATGTGAACTGTTTTCCTGGATATTTCTTTCCTACCAGGCAGAAACATCAGCAAATCCCACCTGCTGAGTAGGATTTAGGGGATGAAAGGTAGTAATAGATTATATTATACCTGCATTGAATGAACCATGTCTTTGGTGAAACGATAAGGATACAAGATATTGTGAATTTTCACAGCCAGACTGTCAGCCTGACCGCTGGTCACATCAACTGCAATCTGTAAAAACAGGATTTCACATCAAGGAAAGGCTCAACAATATGGCAAAAAACCCCAAACACACAGAGCAAATACTCCAAACAAACCAGTTTTAACAAAAACTGGAAATAACTACAATTCACAAACCAAGCTTTCTATACAAGAATAACAGCAACTAAAAAAATCATCTGGCAATACCCATACTTCTACTCCCATGTATCTTTCCCATCTAGCTATTACCTGCTAATTTCAATGCATCCAGCTGATTCCAAGTACCTATCAAAAGCTGAATTAATTATCAGCCTACGTGAGCTCTCGGGGGATGGCATTACAAAGGATGGATTACCCTGGAATGAGTCAGAGCACACGTCAGTGCAAGGACTGAGTAGAAGTGTTCCCTTCCAGAAACTCACCAGCAGGTGGTTTGCAGCTCCATGCCTATTGTTTGCAGGTGGAAATGGTTACATACATATGTTTACACACACACAACATGAGGATTAAAGATAATGCTACCTCATGACAGCAAAGGAAGTTTTTCTAAAAGCTCCAACATTGTTTCCCTCTCACATGCTGTAATCCTGCCAGGCTTTAAAAACAGCTATGGTAAAATACATTTTTAAGACCTGTTCAAACCTGGGTTATTTTATCTCTGTCCACAAAGCAGACAGACACTATATTACAATTTTGCCATTCGATAACTTTTAATTTTGAAATGACTATCTCTGTAGAGGGAAAGAGAGTTTACAATGTTTTGGTTTTGGAATTATGTAAAATGAAAGATTAGCCTGATACCTGCCTCTCTTTGAATAAATCCACAACAATGACTTGCATCTAAACAGTCTATAAAACCCAAAACTTCCAGGTCCATAGTGTAATATATCCCTGGATAACTTATATGCAACAATCATTATATTTGCCATTTTGGACCCATTGTCATAAAATAACAGAAATCTAAAATTATTCCTATTTCAGCATGATATGCAAGGTAACACTTACCTCTGGGCAGGGAACAAAAACAGGATTATCCCATTCCAAAAGCAATGACTGGAGAGACTCCCCTTCAGCATCTAGGAACAAACACATAGATAATACAGGAACTACCACCATCTGTCAATAGAATGTTCACTGGGGACCTCAACCTCACACAAGTAATTTTGTCTTCATGAAAAGGGGAGAGCGTACAAATAAATAATGGAACATGGCATTAGGCTTCTGTACTGTCTGCTTTAACTAGGAAGGGCAATGTGTATTTTTCTGACTCCTAAAAATGCTGCAGAACAATTCAGCAAGCCTGGAAAAGGGGTGGAGGGATGGTATGGAAAGAACGACATGTTTAGCTACCCACTCCCTCTGACAAAGTTACATACCAAAAATATTATTTCATCCTTTCCACTGCAAAAAAAAAAAGTGTGAGGATTGAAGCTATTTTTCACATTCCAAGGCTGGAATGAGTACAAAGAAGGGAGTAGGTAATTATTCTTTAAACTCAGGACATAATTCAACAAAGAACTGGGTATTTCATCCTGTAAATAAGTATTCTTTAACCTGCCTTCAACCCAAAAAAATTTTTTCCAGTTCTAGATCTGAGATGACTCACACAGTCCCATTGTTAACAGACCTTGAGTAATTCTGGTTCCTGTTGGGACATCTGGGATAATTCTTTGATTTGTTTTTACCACAGAACACTGTGTCCTGGAAAGCTGGCCCTACCTCTCAGATTCTGGCTTGTCTGATTCTTCTCTTTTTGAGGTCTAGGAAGGAAGGGAAGCACAATCTCACTTCTAAAGGGATGGCATCTGAACTGAAACCCTAAACAAAGAAATAAATTTACTGCTGCATAATAAGCAGCATGCAAAATTACTAAAAGCTATACATTTATTATATTCTTATAAAGGAGCATGTGCTTAGCCCTATAAAATTTTGAGTATCATGCAGATCTTGCAACCTAATATTGAGAAATAACAACACATATGTAAAAAGCTGAGAATTATCAGACATACATGCCTTGGGAAATGTAAAAATATTACCATGGTTTCTGCAGGACTGTATTTAAAAATTGGCTGCTGCCTTAAACTTGCAATAATTATTTCCAGAATTAGTGCAACCAGAAGTGTTTTTCCCAAAGAGAAAGGACACATACAGTAGTATATCAGAGATCAAAACATTGTTGAATTCCCTCTGTTAAGCAGCAAAACTGTCAGTCTATCACCATTCCTATCAATACTCAATACATTTATCAGGAATTTGTAAAACTGAAAACCACAAGTCAGTGAGCCCACATGAGGTAACAGAGTTAGTCCAACAAAATGTTCTCACCCACCCAGAAATGATATAATATTACAAACTTGTATTGTTATCAAGATATTAAGAAAAGTGGCTCAGATTTCCAGCACATTGGTAAACATTTCACCCTTCCTTTGGTACAATTCAGTCTTCTATTCTCTTTGTGAAATAATAATGAATTAATAAAGTTCCCTTCTACCAAGAAATTCAGGGTGTGCATTCAGGAAAAGAGGCAGAGTGATAATGCCAAAGAAAACCAGCTGTGTGCTGATAAGCTCAGTGTGAAAAGACTCTATAAAATCTTAGGCCAGTCCACAGATTCTGGACTGTTGGCTCCATTCCAGTGAGGACTAGTGACCCTGGGGATTGAGAATCCTTCCAAGAATCCAAACTGACAGCCCAGCACTGGAGAGTAACTTGAGAGAGAGTCCCATTGTCACAAAACCCAGAGGAAAGGACAAAATGGCCCAATGTAGTTCCTGCTAAACTGTGGCAAATTGAAGAATGCTGCCTGATTCAGATTCTGGCAGAACTTTTATAGCTATTGTCATAAAAAGACAATATCTCTCAAGTTCACAGAAGAATCTATAATCTGTAACAACACAAGTCTAGTATTTTATACATGTAATAGACAAAATTTCCTGTTTTTTCTTGAAGGAAAAATCCTTATTCAAGATATATATTGTTCAGAAAGTTAGGATTTACTTGCTCCACGACTGGTGAGACTTCAGACTTGGCAGAGGTACTATTAATATGATTCTTCTGACAAGTGCCATCAGAAAAGGTGGTGAGGATAGTAATGTATACACTTCATGCAGGCAAATGCCATACAATGAATACTTGAGCATTCATTTTCACTTGCCTCAGATCATGAAGATATACCAGTGTAATGACACAGCACAATGTAAGGAATAAAAATTGCCAATATAGCTGGCGTAACAACAAAGACCAGGTTGAGCTAGGATAGTTTCCTACTACAAATGCATTGTTCAGAAAGGCATCCAATGGTGAAAGGAAGTTTGATGAATTTTCCTGTAACAATCAGTTTAATCAGTATGAAGATGCCTGTGTCTGGCCTACAAAATCTAACATCTCTGTTGAGCACGTGGCTTGTGGCTGGAAAAGATGACAGATGGTCACTGCTGCCATGAAAAGGAGGATATGGATTATTCTTACCTACATCCACCTATTGCTAAGCAGTGTAACTTCCCTAGAATTGTGTATAAGATGCTATTCTTAGGGGCTATGAAATTCTAAGTCAACCATGGGGTTACTGACACTACTCTAAAAACCAAAATGAAAGCATACAAGTGAGGAAATTATTCTGCTCCTGGGTCTTAACAGCAATCCAAAACAGCACACAACATTAAGAGATGTCAATGCTGTGTTAGGACACAGTTATGTTTATTCCTATGGCTGAAAGGAACAAACATCCTTTGCTTCAAAAACATGAAAGAATGTGTTTGTTGAACTTTGAAAACCTAAGACCTATAGGATCTAGCCACAGTCCAAACACCTTGTGAAGATTTGGGAGGTCCAGCTCTTAAGCTAAGTAAAGAATAAAATCAGACATGTCGCCAAAGAACTGGCAGAGTTTAGAAAGACTGGCACCACTGACACAACGGAGAGTAACAGAGAGTTAATGCTAAGGCTAAGGACAGTGCCATGGGAAGTAAAAAGATGCAATACAATACATGTCTTCAAAGCCTACAGACTGTACACCATCTGAAAGCATAAGAGTACATGAGGTATTATCTCTATAAACATGAATGCACTATCCAACATTTTGGATAGAAGGTCAATTTCTACATCTCAGGGCTTTGGCTGGTTACTAAAGAGTACTGTGGGCAACCAAACTGGTATACCACAGAAAGTAAAATGTTAGTGAAGGAGTGTATATTTGTGCTTGCAAGTAATTTTGCTTAATAAAAACTTGCATCAAATTTTCTTCAATGGAACACAATAGATATGAAAAGCTTTTGGCATCAATTATTATACATAAAGGGGAATAGCTCAATAACTAAAACACCTACTGCACCAGTGTTCCTGTGACTGGTGACAACCAAGGAAGTAACAGACAAAAATGGAACAAACCAAAGGGCATGACAATTGATTAGACAAATTTTTTACATGACAACTAGAAAGAAGTCCAAACAACTTTTCCAAACAATTTATGTAGTAGAAAATAAAATCTACACCAAGAATGGCTGCATCTTCACTCATAAAATCTGCCTATAGACAGAATGAACAACTACAAGAACACAGATATATCCCTTGAAGAGAAAATTACCAAAGACAGTACTAGACAGACAAACTAGATCAGGAATACATTGCAGGGTTCTTTCACTAGTGGAAAAGGTCCACCATCAAAACAGCAACAATGCTGTACAACATCTGCTACAAAGTGTGAAAGAACAGCCTGCCTTCTAAAACCCATGGAGACTACACATTCTCAATGAAGTTAGATTTTGTATTCATCTTTCAAGGGTCGCTTTAAATTTTGTATGCAGTTTGAAAAAAGATCATTTTAATACAAGGTTCTCTTTAACAACACTTTCTTAGAAACATAATTGTTTAGGATAAAATGGTAAAAAACATGGTACTTTTCTGGTACATTTACTTTGAAGTATGTTTCTCATTTTATATGTGACAACAGTTATATATAACTGTCATCACAGAGAATGTCATGATACCCAGTGAAAACTAGGCAGCTATCTGTAATTGTCATGATGCTGACATTTATTTTTATCATTTTATTCAAAATGATCTTTTAATAGCTTTACTGTTAATGCTTCACTGTCTCCATAGTTCCCAACACTTTCTTGTTTTCCATGCAGCTGTTAGCCATAAGGTAGTGACTAACTCAGTAAAAGCTCTCAGGTGCTGCCAGCAAGATTATTTCATGCACCTAGAACAGTTTTCCTCATCCCATTTTTACAACCACCACCCGTCTTACCATTCTCTGAAACAACATTCACAGCCATTGTTGTTATATCTTGAATGCAGGCAGTTTGAAATCCTTCACTAGGAGGAGTGCCGTAGGTGCTGAGTCCAGTTGCTGTATTGATGTACACTGTCTTACCCGACAAAGCATCAAAATCTTGGAGCCAGACAGAACATGAATCATTCCTGGGATTGCCTGTGCTTGTGTTGTCAGCAGAGAATTCCAAGTTCCTTTGTAAGGTCACATGGGGAACCTCAGTATCTTTCATATTTCGTTCTGAGGATTCACCTAACGTACTTTTTTCTTTACAGATGATGTTAGTACAATCATTTTTAGCAGGTAATGATAAAACTGAAGAGACTGTGTACTCTCCTTCTATACTGCTGAGAGGTGATGAGCTGACAGGACTCTTCACAGACTCTGCTATCACACCATCTGATTGCGAGCACACGGTCTCCTTAGAAATGCTGGACTTACACACCCTCATTTTTTCCACTGAGGGTTTATATGTTTGACAAACATTATACAAAAAATCATTATTTGAGGATTCACAATCAAAAGAATGGTTATCTTTTCTATTTGAGTCTGTTTGGCACTGTTCACCACGTTGTCCTACTTCTTTGTGATCAGTTTTCATTCTGGACAGTTTGGATGATAATGATCCTGGAGATCTTTGACAACTTGTAGTTTTGTTACTAACCAGAGAGTAATCAGACAATGTCAAAGGACTCTGACAAAGGGCTCGTTTGTCCTGTGACATTTCTCCACTGCAAAATAAAGTCTTTTCCAAGGAACCAAAACCTTGGTTAATATTAGAATCTGTATCTTCTGCAGGTGGAGTTTCACAGCTGCTGAAGTTATCATGATTGCCATTCCCATTCTTTGAAAAGTCACAGTTAGTTTCTGAATTAAGAACTGGGAGACCACATTCATTTCGCTCTGACGTGGGTGTTGGTAGCGTAGACTTAACTCTCCCATAACACCTCCTGAACTTTTCTAATGATCCCAGCTGTGTGGACAAGCTCAGCTTCTTAGAGGGCTGTGATCTTGGCACAGCTATCTGTCTTCTAGCGTTTTTGATAACAATTTTCTTGCGAGGAATACCTGAAGAAGTTGCCAGCGGCAATTCCGTACTGTTTGATGTTTCATAAGGTCGTTTATTGGTAGCAGTAGCCATAGCTACCTCCTCCCTCACCCCGTGTGACAAAGGTTTGTTCTCATGACCAGCAGTCTTGCATACTTCTCTGCTAAAAGAAGCTGTGTATTCTTTATTACTATTACTGGAAATACCCTTAGCATTTGAAGACTGAATCACAACATTCGCTTTGTGGTCAGAAATATCCTTGGCACTGACAGGGCCAGGCCTACACCGTGTGTTTACAGCAAGATTTGTTTCTGTTTGTTCACAGTCCTGTGGGGACTCATTCTGCATAACACTTTTTATGAGGTCTGTAAGGCAGAGCTTTAAGGGTATTGAACTAACAGCGCCTCTTCTGGCATCACCTATCACTTCAGCTGTTCCCCCGTTTCTTCTTGCATTACACAGTCTCATTAATGAACTTCCAGAGACAGTTTCAGGTCCCACTGCTGTTTCAGGGGGGTCTTCTCTCTCAAGCAGTGATTGAATAACATCCTTATTTAAGACAAGAACCTTACTGCTTTCCTGCATTACCTGACCTTGCCGGCTGCCCACATCTTTTATATTATTCTCTGCACAATCCCCTAGGTCACCACAACCATCTATTTCTCTTATTTCTGATCTGGCCCCTCCACTGAAAGAGGAACAAAGATGTTCTGAAGGTTTCAGACAAATATCAGATACTTTTTGGGAACTGCTAGTGTGTTTTGGCTCCTGTTCTGAGGTATTTGACTTAATTAAATCAGAACCTGTGTCATCTTTGCTTGGCAATGGAATCTCTGCTTTATTGTTTCTACATGGATCAGATGATTCAGCAGTGTTCTGAACTGGAGCATTTTTAGTTTCCTGTACATTTTTACTTGATTCTATAAGACCTGAACTTTTTTTCCTAGTGATGGATTTTCTCTTGACATCTTTTGATTGCAAGCTACGTATTTCATAAGAATCCACAATTTCATTACATGCTTTCTTAAAACTTTCTTGGATGCTCTTCTCATCAAGAATTGAAGGCTTCAGAACTGGAGCATTATGCAAACAAAAGTCATTATGTTCATTAAATTCTCTGATGTCCTCACTACTGGGTTCAATAAATAAATGCTCTCGTTTCAAGAATATTTTCACTCCTTCCTCTATGCAAGTTAGAAGAACATCCCAGTTCTGGAACTCAATCAGAGTCTTTGCAGGTTCCAGGCACACATCATAGTCACTGTATGCACAGGTTACATTGAGAATAAAGATCCCATACAGCTCTGGCCCACAGCGATGGCGACCGGGACTTGAATTAGCCTGTCGGCTTGCAGGGACACTCCTTGCCTTGCAAATCACGCTTTCTTTTCTTAATAAAAAATCAATTAGTTTATGTAGTCTTGTCTTTAAAACAAGCCTCCTATTCACATACAAGAACTGCATATTCTTATTGTAATGTCCCTCAGTACTGATAAAACCACTTATCTCAAATCCCCCAGACTTGTGGTTTATTTCTCGCAGCTTCTGGGATCTGCCCAGTCCATAAATTTGACAAAACCGAGAGTATACGTCTCTTGTCTTAGGGAGCTGAAGCACCATAGAACAAGAAACATCGTTTCTTAAAGAAAGAGAAACAGAAGGATGCATTAGTGAAACAGCCTCTACCTTCTGTCTCACTCTCTCAATTTCCAGCACAGGATCCATGCACTTTCTCCTCACTGGTAACTGATGGAACAGATTGCACACGGTGACTGTGGTTCCGCCACTTGGTCTGTTCAATTCAGCCTCACACACTTCCAGCGCCTGCCCATTGTGAAACAGTTTCATAAATGTTTTTGCTGTCCTGCTGGTCTTAGATGAGATTTCCACTACACTGGCCATGTTGACTATACTTGCCAAAGCCTCTCCTCTGAAGCCATAGAAAGTCAGGTTCTCCAAGTCTCTCACGGAGCTGCACTTGCTGGTGAAGTAGCGCTTTCCAACAGCCTTTAGGTCCTCCTTCCCCATCCCAGAGCCATTGTCCACCACCTGGATCTTAAAAGCTTCCAAATCCACCCTGACAGCTACACATGTTGCTTTGGCATCGATGCTGTTGAGGACAAGCTCCTCGACACAGTGTCCGAGTGAGCTGACAGTGACTCCGGAACGCAGCCTGGCTCGCACATCTTCCACCAAACGTTTGATCATGTCAAAATCTGACAGATGAGAACCACCAGAAACTGCAGGGAGCTCACTGCTCCATGTCCCTTAAAACACAGAGAGACAAGGGGGGAAAAATTAAATAAATACAAATTAAAGACATGAAAAGACTTTTGATTTCTTTCATTCGCCCTCATAAATACACTTTTCTTAGCCTTCTTGGCATTCAGAGGCTTTTTCTGTGATTACTTTCATGCTCATGCTCTGACTACACATTGTCAGTGCCTTCGGGGTAGATGGCCAGATCCTGAGCCTCAGCTCCTTACTAACAACACGCTGTGTTCTCAAACTTAGCATATCCAAATCACACTCCTACCGTGTGAGGCAAAACTCAAAGGACCTGCAAACCACAGGTTTTTTTCAATTTTGCAATTTTCATCAGAATTATAGAGTAAATATCACCAAGAACCGGGCAGAGAGCTGCTTTTCTCCTGTTTTTACATCCCCACAAAAAATTGACAGTCCTGGTCAAACAGCATCTGCTGCTACATATCCAGGAAAGGAGAAAAGCAGGCTTGGCAATGGGTGTCAGGCACAAAGAGCAAGCTGTTTATGCGAAAGAGAACCCACTGTTTTCAAGTCCTTGGCGCTCACTGGTTTCCTAGCGGCATTCAAGGGGCCTGCTAGCCGTGCCCGAGGATCCGGTGCCGCCGCTGTGACAGGTCGCGCGAGGCTCCCTGGCGCCGGGGCTGAGGAGGGCAGCGCGGACCCACCACACGCTGTCCGTGCCCTCCCCTCACAGCCGGAGCGCTCTCTGCTTCCCCTTCCCGGCCGCCCCGGGCCCCTCAGCGCGCCCCGGGCCCCTCAGCGCGCACCGCACCGCACCGGGCCGGGCCGGCACCGCAACGGCCGCGGCGCGCAGCCGCGAGCGGGCGGGGCCCGGCTAAGAGCACGCCGGGAGTTGTAGTTCCCACCCGACGGGGCCCAGAGGCCGGGAAAGGCGGGAGCTCGGCCCGGCTGCGGGAAGCACGGCTCCCCCCGGCCATCCCGCACAGCGGCACCGAGCGGGGAGGGACAGGGGCAGCTTTGGCAACAAGATCCCGCTCCGAGGCCGTCATCCACTCAGCCCCTCCATCCGACATCCATTCCACACAGGAGGCGAAATCCAAGCAATTTTACTCTACAGAAAATATGAAGTTCTGGGATAAAATAAATTGTTTCTGAGACATTTAGTGCACAGAAATAGTGTTTTTAATGATGTTTTCTAGCAGCATTGACCCTGTGATTTCCTTCACATCCACACACCACCAGTTTCAGACTTATGTACAATTCCCAAAACCACATACACTTGTAAACAGAGGTTCTGGCCCTGAACAGCCCCTTTAACAGAGACAACATAGCTCTTCCTCTATCCGCTGGAATTCTGTGAAAAGCTGAGCATCAAACTAACAAAACAATAAATTAGAAATCTAATAAAATAAAGTTCTCTAGAGCGGAACACTGGCTGACTGAATGAGTGAGGAAGAGAGGCAATGTTCCGTGAGGGCAGCTCATGCTCCAGACTGCTTCTTCCAGGACAAAGTCACCTCAAAATCTGGAATTCCTTGTGCTCCAGCGCCTCGATCTTCTTCTCGTTGCTGAACTCTGCTCGGCTGATACGGGACTGGGGACTTCCTATCTTCCTGAGCCATTCCTGCAGCTCCTGCACCCTGGCAGCTGGACCCTGGATTTGCCCTTGAACAGTGCCGTGGCTGGTGTTTTGGACCCAGCCAACAAGCCCCAGTCTCTTAGCCTCTCCCTGAGAAAACAATGCAGAGCAAAATGAGGTTAATCCAAACTGTAAGAGAGCAACAGAACAATATTCACATAGAGGAGCCAATTTTGCTGGCAAGACACAGCCCCCCAAGGAAGTTGGGATCTTCAGCCCCCTGTGGCTCAGGGCAACGGGAAAGCAGCAGAGCATTCACTCGACTACTCAATATTCTTTCACACGACAAGCTGGGGCTGAAACTCTCTCTTCAGTCATGCTTACATAACCTGCCCGGGCTGCCAGCAGCACGGCGATGCCGGCCCCCTTCAGCGGCAGCGGCAGCAGCCGGAGCCCAGCCCCCGGCCGCGGCACGGCCCTGCCCGCCCGGCTCGACCGCGGCACGCACCTGGGTGTACTTGCGGAAGAACACGCCTTGCACCTTGCCGTACACCTCGTAGTCCACGGACACCAAGCCCTCGCCGTCCGCCATGGCGGCACCGCCTCCCGCTCCTCCGCCCGCTGCGGCCGCCGCGCGCCCCGCTGCGCCTGGGGGCGTGGCCTGCCTCCCGCGGCCAATGAAGAGCCGCAGCGGGGTCGGTCCCTCATTCGCCGCCTCACGAATAATGCACACCCCCCCGCCTCATGAATAATGCACACCCGACCCCTCACGAATAATGCACACCCCACCGCCTCACGAATAATGCACACCCCACCGCCTCACGAATAATACATCTCGGACCGCCTCATGAATAATGCATCAGGGCCGCCCACGGGCGCCGCGCTCGTGCCGCGGTGGAACGGCCGCGCGGCCGGGAGCGATCCAGGGGCGCGCGCCGGCCGGAGCGGCGCCGGTCTCCCGGCAACAGCCGCCAGCAGCGCCCGGACGGCGCGGCGGAGACAGCCTCTGGGCGGGCAGAGCTCCGCGCCGCGGCCCCGGGCAGCGGCAGCAGGGTCGGGTCTCTCGGGCCGTAAGCGCAGCGTGTGGAGACGCAGCTTGCCGAGGAGGGAGGCCGGCGGAGCGCCGGGCGCGGCCCCGCAGGTAACCCCGCTCGCCCCGCGGCGTGAGCACCCGACACACCACGGGGGATGTGGTGGAACGAGCCACAGGAAGATTGTGCCGAGCTTGGTGGGACTCCTGCATGTCAGATGTGTGTGACAGAGTGGTGAATCACATTGCCAGAACTGAAGGGACACGTTATGGGAAACTGCCTGGGGACTATACAATTCCTCTGTCATTGCAGTATATTTCCGCTGCTACCATGGTAAGGCAGGGCTCAGCCAGAAAGAGAGATAAGTGTGTCTTATTTCTGGCTACATAAACAGTTGGGACAAGAAGAGGCAGCATGGAAGCTCCCTAGATAAAAGGAATGTAAAGATATATAGAAAGCAGAAAAGCTACCAAACCTTTACTAATACTTATTATAACCTCTGTCTGCAGCGTCCATGCATAAACTGTTAGGAGAAGATTTGTCCCGTTTGGATAAAATTGTTTGTAATGGCTTTGCTTCTAACCTCAGGCTCTTTCTCAGGCACTGAATGGATTTTTTTCCACCGGTGGCTCCTGTGGTGGCAGCTACTAAGTTTTCTCCTGGTTCCCAGCTGAAATACCAGAAGGACAACTTTCAGCATGGAGTCATAATTGACAAAGAGGAAAGTTTAAAAGATCTCTATGCACAAAAGAACCAAAGATATTCTTATTCTATGTCTGCAGAAAGCACTCAGGACAAGCCCAGGCATGGAGGCTTCTGGTCAGGTGGACTAGAGAGCAAGTATCTCATCAGCCAGACCTGTACTCTGTCAGCTAAATCATTAGGCAGACATAAAGAAGGAGTGGACCGTGCATATCCCCTGCAACCAATTTCTCACCACAAGAGTGCAAGAGATCCACTGCTCAGCACTGGAAGTTCCCCCCACGTGCAGGAAGCTCCAAATAGTAGATCGAGCTCAATAAGCAAAGAGATGGCTCTAGCAGGGAGATCTCAGTTAGCTGCGGTGCTCTGCCCTTGGACACGAGAGCCTGAACCATCAGCTGCCCATCTACACAGGAGAGAGCTGGCCTACATCCTAAAGCTGGAGGCAGATAGAAGGAACCTAGAAGAGGCAATTCAAAAGAAAAAGGCCCTTCTTGGAGAGAAGCTAAAGAGGACAGAGGAGACACTCAGGAGGATTCAAAGAGAGAAGGAGCTTATCAAAGTAGGGGAGAAAAGTGAAGTGGAGAGGACATACGAGCAAAAGGCCACAAGGCACCTTGAAGGGAAAACTTTCAGAGCTGCAGACACGCCAGGTGTTGGGATCTTCAGCAGGGCACAGTCTGCAGAGGACACCATTCCCAAGTCTGGCACCACTCCCCATCCCCAAGAGCTGGCTGTGGGGAAACTCAAGGAGTGGCTGGTGGCCGCAAAACACAACAAAACAAACAGCAAAACACAAGACAACATACCCATGGAGCATTTAGCTTCTGGTTCAAAACTGGTCCCAAAGCAGAGCCTTTCTCTCTCTGCCCTCTCAGACCAAGATTCTGATGACCACCCTTCTGCAGAGCTGCCACACATGGAGGCTGCTGGTGCTGTGGAGCAGGAGGGCTTTGGACAGTGCAGCTTCTGCAGTCGTAAGTTTCTCTGCACAAGGCTTGAGAAACACATGAGTATCTGTAGCAAGAACCAAGACTCCAAGAGGAAAGTGTTCGACTCTAGCAAGGCCAGGGCTAGGGGAACAGAACTGGAACAGTATCAGCAGCAGAAGAGCTCAAGGACTCCTCAGGTAATGTGCAGTCCCTTTGCCTCCCTGGATCCACATCTACTGTTCACACTCCTTCCACTTCAACCTCTGACTGAGATGCAAGCACCTTCCCACGTACATGGGGCCAAGGGATACAATACAGCTATTGCCTCTGAAAGGTTCTTGCCAAATGGATAAATAGATCCATTTAAAATCTCATAGATGGAGGCAGGAGTCCTGACTTGGCTTTATAATCTGTTAAGGGTGCACTACTGGAGAAAGCTCAGTTCCTTGCCGTAGTTAGGATGCAGACTGGTTCTGCTGCAGTAAAACTCTGTGACATCAAGGGCTGCAGGGAGCTGACTGAAAATCCAGATAATAGCAGAGTCTGTTAAAATAAAGGCAGTGGAAACATGCAGCTCTGTTCCTGCAAAGGAGATGTAGCAACCCTCCTTAGTTCCTTGGCCCTACTGCTTGCTTTTCTGGTTATCCTCAAGCTCTTTCTAAATACTGATGTTTCCATCAGTATTTCCTTTACATCCTCCTTTGTGCTGGTCTTTCTGATTCCCTTTGTGGGACTCAGCCTCTCAGGCTGGGTTTTACATCACCAGGGAATGCACAGGGACAGGAGACATGGGTTGGGCTCTGAGTGTAAGTTTGAGAATGGAGGCTGATGGTGGTCCCAGTTGCCCTGACTGCCTTTCCCTTCCGCAGAGTAAAACACCGCCCAGAAAGAGCAACTGGAAACAGAAGCACGAGGCTCTCATCCACATCATGGCACAGGCCCGCCAGGCGGAGCAAATCCTCGCTAAGGGGAGGAAGGTGTCTGGCCTGCCCCCACTGCCTCCCGTCGAAAATCCAGACTATGTTGCCTGCACCTACTGTGGACGCAAGTTTGCTCCCCGAGTAGCTGAGAGGCATATTCCCAAATGCAAAAACATCAGGAACAGGCCCCCACCTCCACCACAGAGGAGGCGCTGATGAGGCCGAGCCCAGCTGTATCTGCTGCTGTGATTCCCTGCCTGGTTTTTGCCAGACTCACAGTTATAGACATTTGTGTTTTCTATAGTCTCGACACTGGCTGCAAGCTTCTATGTACAGCAAGTGAACAGCTCAGGACTAATCAGCTGAAAAACAGAGCTTGTATACTTTGACCTGCACCCTAGGTTGCCCAACAAAAGATGCTGCTTTCCTCAGCATAAGAAGCTCAGGATCAGAAATTCCAGGGGTTAGAAAAGCTAGCAATAGCAGGCACTTACTGTTTGGATCTTCACATCAATTCATGTGCATAGAACAAGGATACTCTGAATCAGCCAGGCCCTTGAGGCAACAGCACAACCATCACAATCAGATTTAGTATTTTAAAAAATGGAGTTTTCTTCCTGCAGGCCAAGTTGCTAGGAACCTCTAAAAGCAAAGTTTTCACCCTTTCTTAAGTCATCTGCTTATTTCATCTTGGTTCCTGCAATGGGAGGGAATTATTACAAAAACATATCCCTTCTTTTGTTTTCTTCTTGACATGTTATTTTTCTAGATTGTGATTATTAAATGTATTAAACTAGTGCTCTTGTGTAAAAGTTATTTTAAATGGTCACAGAGTTCTGTGTTCTCACAGTAAGAATGACTACTTTGTATGAGAAAGTTGCAACAAGCGAACAAGGAATACAAAAGTTCCAGAAGCTCCTTTTGCAAGTCCTCTTGTAGCAATAGCAGCAGCTCATGGGAACCTAGAGAAAGATCTAAAGCAACTAGATTAAACTGGAATAGTCAGAAGCTGAATATGAAAAAATACTCCAGCCTTCAATGAGCGAACCTGACTCGTGAAAGAGGTTGGAGAGCTTCTGTTCTATAGATACATGAGCAGAAGTCTCAGTCCCTTGGCAAAACATCCTGGAAAAGCATGAAGGTCCAAGAAAGGATCATTGCTGCACTGTGCCAGCCAATGATGGGTGTACAAACCTGAGAGAAAAAGCAGACTCAAAAGAAGGGAAAATAATTTACTGTATCCAAACTGATTGGAGAAGCAAGACCAATGCTTTAACTTGAGGGTTTTGAAAACCAGGATAGCAAGAGGTAGGAAAGGGGTAAATTGAAACCTTTATGCCAGCCTCCTTGAATTCATGAAAGGAACAAGTGATTTGAACACACTAGTTAAAAAATTCAGCACCACTGCCTGTCTTCTAATATTAACTCTGTTTCCCTTGCACTACATTTTATTGACTATATTTAGTGGACCCTAAAGGTCAGCAGTGTAAATAGTGACACATGGATACACACTAAAAAGCATTTGATGCTGTAAAATAAACTCATGTGTTGGGGACTTCTCATAACTGACAGGCAAATGGCTAACACTGAGATTGAAAAGATTGAAACTGTAGATTAAATAAAAGTTATTAAAATTAAATCACCAGACTTCATTGTTACCTGTTTTGGAGCCAAGGTAGGCAGTTCACCCCTGTTTGCTATTGTTTCAGTATCCAGAGTGCCTGATAACTGGTTTAAAACTTAGTAACATGTCAGACGAAGTATCTGGGTCAGCACAGAGATTTAGGGTGCTGCTTTGCTATCAGGGTTAGTTACCCTGTCACTACTCAAGCTGTGTTATTCATGACAGCTCAGCTTCCTTTTGCTCCTGCAGTACAATCCCCCTCTCAGAGACATGCTGCATTTTCAGCATCCAAATCTCTAGTGAATTTTAAATCTTTAACTCTCCTCTGCCTGTCAAGATATTTCACAATTTAATAAAATTTCTGATAAAAGTGACAGGCTTTTAAGTACAGTGTGCAGGAAAGTTGGCTGAGCAGGTGGTGTCAGGCAGGTTCTCCCTTCTGTAGGCCTCAATGATCAATGAAGATATTCTGAGAAAAACAGGTACTTCTTCCCTTTAAGCCTCTCTTCCCGTTACTCATTTCCCCACTTGGCACTCAGACTGTGGAAATAAACACACACACACACAAGCTCCTGACGTCACTAGGAGGAGACGTAACAGTATGAGAAAAGAATGGGGTTTTTGTTTGGTTGTTGTTGGTTTCTTTTAATTAAGGGACACAGAAACTGACTTTGTTTTAAACCAGAGCAAAGAATCTAAAAGCCCTTTCACCCTCTTTCTATAAGCAAAAGAAAATAATCAAAACCAGAATGCCAAAAAACAGATGACTGTATGCATATTTCCCTTTCCTCTCTTGGCAAAATAAAGACAAGAAAAGGAGTTCAAACACAGGAGTATGAGTTTAAACATTTATTTAAACAGAAATTCCAAACCACTCCACCCTTTAACCTTTCAAAGAAAGACAACGACAAACTAGTTTTCAGCCAGAGTGTCAGAGCAGGCATAAGTTGTGATCCACTACAACTCAGTAGCAATACTAGCAGGAGACCAACACATATGGAGCTAGCACTGCAAGAAGGGGAGAAGTAAAAAGGGTTTGAAACTGCTCGAAGGCACTTCTGCCTGCCTGTCTTTCCGTTTTCAGCCCAAGACAAAGGTGCTACCTTTAAACTGCTTTTTTTGTTGCATAGCTGGCTGGTGTGAAATCTGTGGTCTGTAACAGGCACAACCTGGATAGCGTGAATCCTCTAAGGCACATATGAGATTGTGGAGCACAGGGCATCCTCTGTCAGGAACCCTCATCCTCCACTAGATCCAAGGGGAATCCAGTCTGTGCACCTAGCTTCCCAACTGCAGAGCATTGAGAAATGAGGATAGCAGTGCACTGCAGGAGAGCGACTCTCATCAGCTTGGTGCTTGCTTATTAAACATGGCTCAGGCTCGACTTTTCAGTCCTCAAAGGCACTGCTGCATGTGACCAACGACCCTCAAGCCGGGACCCTGACCTGAGAACTGGCTCCAACGCACGTGGGGGAAAGGAGAGCAGAGTCACAAGGGCAAACAAGCCTGGCTGTACCAGGGCACCTGATTCTCACCGCCTCCCAGGAGGTCTCTCCTCCTGCCCTGCTTCTGGTAGCAATGGACAGGCACACTGGAACAATTCTTACCCTGGACACTGCATTGGGAAGACAGCACTTGATTCAGCTCCCAGATACTAGCAATAGGCACCAAAGAAGTATTTAAGGAGCATTATGTTACGAGCAAATGGTTTGGCATCCGCTTCTAGAGACAAATGGGGAATGCTGGATTCCCCAGAACAGTCTCTCAAAAGAAGTCTGTCAGAGGTGGTATGATATTCACCTCCAGTAGACCTAAGGCAATTCTAGTAATATGACATTGATGGGGATCATTTAAACCTGATGAAATTACAATCCCACTCTCACAGCAAAGGTGAGAGGAACTTAGGACTCCTTGGAGACGCCAAGTAAGACAGGGGAGGCTAGCTGCTCCCAGGGATCCTACCAATCCCATAAGCTTTACTTCAAAGTCAGTTTGCTAATAAATTTAAGGGGAATAAAATTAACCTCATTCTCTAATAGGAAATGAATAAATCTTGAGCATCAGACCATGCCTCTTCCCATCTCCAATTTTCTTGGGAAAGCTTCTCACTTCTTGAAAGAAGGTGAATTCCGGACTGAGATTTGATCATTCAGTCTTTGGGGAAGGCTACATCCTGAGACCACAGCAGTAATGACCTATTCTGGGTAGGAAATGGCATTCCAGCTTCATCAGAACACTGAGTGGAAAAACACGGATTTTTCCCACACCCACACAGAGTGTAGGCACAGGGACTGAGCAGAAGAGAAGCCAAGCAGGGAGCAGCTACAGGCTTATGCCAAGAAACCAGAAACTCTGGCACCCAAACCAAGTTGAACAGCTGGAGTAAGAAATGGGTAGTTTAGTCTGAGGCCCAGATGCTTGTCATCTGGTTGGGAGACAGATGGTCTGAAACCAAGAACTACAGATCCAATCTCAGACAGTCCCCACTACTGCAACGGGAAACACCTGATTCACTCATCTTGGTGCATTGCCTGGAAGTTGGAAAGCCCTTGGCACCCAGAATAAAGCCTTCAAACTCTGTCTACACAGCCCAGTGGACGCAGCCATATGGCCAGAAGCTGTGCCTCGAGGCCAGGGACATGCTGTCTACTATGATCTCCCTAAGAGGAGCATCTCCACTGCCTCCAGAATGATACATTCACTAGTCCCCCTGCGCCTGAGCAGAGGGAAGCAGCCTCACCGGCGGGGCCTTACCACGTGCTAAGGAGAGGATCCTAGTCCTTCACCCCTCTGAAGTCTTAGGGTTCAGCCAGCTTCAGTACAGAACATGTTTCCTCCTCTCGTCTAGAGATGCAGTGATGAATACTGGGGTCCCAAAGGCAGCTCCCAGGAAACAGTGAAACAATGAAAGGGCCACAAGCCATCGCCATAATGGGGCCGTTCTGCCTCAGTGCAGAACTGACAGATAAAGTACAAAGAGGAGCTGCTGCTGCTTCAATCACTGAGCTGGCCTAGAGCTCAAGGGCCCTCCCCCTCTCAAACTCACTCCTAGTTCATATCAAACGTACATGGGTGCTGCTCTGGAGCCTCCGGCCTCGCTCCTTGTCCGCGAGTGACCTGACGCCAGAAAAGCCGCTCTCTGCATTCGGTTAGTGTGCTGTGAAGTTAGATGGATCCCAGTGGGCTCAGGAGACTAGAGGTTGGAGCGGCACGAGTCCGTTCCCAGGAGACACCAGGAATCTGAATCCACGTCAGGTTTCGGATCCACTTCCATCTCCTCTTTGGTTGTCTGTGTTCCTTTGGAATGAACCTTCACCTGTCAGAACACACAGCAGTTACCCAAACAGTGCCAGGACTAGCTGCACAAGAGCTAGAAGCTGCACAAGGCCCACAGCCTCCGTGTTCTCCACAGCCATTTGTTGTTACTCTTTGCAACATGACTGCCCATCCCTTCTCATCTCAAGAGAAAGAAAGGGAAATCCCAGGTCCCTCAAAGAGTGGGCCGTCCTCAGAGGAAACTCTTTTGGCTTCATTCCTATTTTGCTACTATCAGAGCCTGCATCAGCAGCTTGTACAAGAAACAGGCATCCTTCTTAGTCCACCAAATTCTGTTCTGACAGAGGTGGCTGTTAAGAGCTGCTTTCTTCTGCACAGCCTCCACAATCTGCAGGAGCATGGTGAGCCCTGAGCACAGAAGTGCACCCAGATGATGGATTCTCACCTGCTGCATTTCCTCCATCCTCCTGCAGAACCGCTGGAGCTGGGCACTCAGACGAATGGTTTCTTGCTGCAGCTTCTTCTGATCATCCAGACACTGTAAAACCAGGCCTCGGAGGTGTGTCACCTCCACTTGCAGAGCGCTGCACATGCAGCCTGTGCCAGGAGATGCATCCTTCCCTTCACCACATGGTAAGGCTGGACTCAGGCAAGTAGGCTGCAGAGACATGGAAGGAAGTCAGGTTTGAGGCCAGTCAGGCCAGGTTTGAGTGCAAGGCCAAGAGCTGAATATGCCACAAGAAAAAAAAAAAACATGCCCAGAGTGTTATCCCAGCTTGTTCCCTGACTTGCCAAATTTCTAGCAGGCAGGGTCAACAAGATACTTCTCCTTCTCTCCTCTGTACAAAGCCACTAGCTTCCTCCTTTTTCTGGGAAGGCTGTTCCTATCCTCCCAGCACCAAAATCCATATGGTTTACCCCCATTTCCCTAAGCACAGGATCCGTGCTGCCCTTGGGACAGAAAACTCCTAGAGTTAGGTAGTCTCACAGGTTGTAATTTCTCATTGATTTTCTGTATCAGCTCTTCTTCCTATCTCACAACAAATTCTGCTTTCTAAATTTCTGTTTTCTGCTAGGCTTCTGAACCCTTGGCTTCTCTTTTATTCCAATTGCAGTATACACATTTTTCCACAGAACTGATCCCATTACTTTAAATCTGACCAAGAATCAGCTTTGTGTTCCCAAAAAATCCTTGGGAATTTTTCTCTCTGCAGCATCATCTCTGATTATCACCAGCCCTCTTTTCCTCATCCAGATGAATTAGGCCTATCCACCAGTCTCTTCTCAGCTCTCCCCATAATTCAAACATTGCCATTTACGGTTCCCAAGAGCTTTTTGCCAAGCATTCACTTTGATAACATTACCCAGGGCTCCGTTTTGGGCTTGTTTAATCCAACAGGTTCCTCAGAGGCCACTTTGAGTCCCTGAAGTTTCTGGTAAGGAAGAGTCTCCTTCTCAGGCTCTGAAGATGCCATACTCAGAGGAAAGGGGCTGTCAGGCATGGGGATGAATTCAGCATTCTCCAGCTCCTGGATACAAAAGAAGCTTTCTCAGGCCTGCCAGCTTCCTGCAGGTCATTTAATCTCCTCAATCGATGCACCAACACCCTCTTGTGGTTAAACAGGCAGCAAGGCCTTAAGGGCTCTGTGCAACACAACTCTAAGAACCCATCAGAGTATCCCTCAAAGGTGGAAGGGGCCACCCAGCTCTCCCAGCCCAGATCCCCATTTTAAGGCACTTCTGGGAAGCCACATTACCTTCCGCAGCCAGCCAGGGCAGGAGCTGCTGTCAGCACTGTTGCCTCCCTTAGCTTCTGTAGTGCTGATCCAGCCCCCCAGCTCACGATCTGCTTCCATGGTTCCCCGAAAGCCTCCACTGGGATTGGGGGTTTCTGCCTCCTGTTCATTATCCTCTTCCTCTCCTCCTCCAGTTGTGCAGCTCTGAGGCACTAGCAAACAAAAGTGAAAACTTTATACTTTTCCCACCTCTGCTATTCCTGTTGCAAACCCCAGATGGAGCAGAGAAGATGCATAAATTTGTACTGTATGGCCACGTGAGAGCACATGCCAGCATTATCTGCCTCAGCTCCTAGCACTCCCTGCAGCCCTCTCCACAAGAGCTTGTGTGCAGCAGTCTTTTGCAGCTTCTTGGCCCTAGCCCTCCCACAGGTCCAAGAAACTGGACTCCATCTCTCCAGCAACTAGAGCCCCTTCTCATATCAGTTCCCTTCAGTGAATTCCTCTCAGCTTTTCCTCATCAAATTGAAGTTCCTCAACTACAAAGGCCTCTCTGCACCCATGTTGTTTCTCCTGTTTCAGCCATCCCTTCCCATACATGGCACCAACTAGATTTCTTCCCTTTGAGCTCTTCTGTGAGGCCTTTCAAACACAGAGAAACTGTGCTGCAGGACCAAACCTCGTCCATTCAAACTAACCACTAAGTGGACTTAAACCAGAGCTCCTCAGGGCATGTTACTCACCAGTACCAATGGACAGGCCACTGCTGTTGGATCGTATTGTTTTGGAGTTCAACACCTTTTCTGCAAGGAAAGAAGCATGCTTTCAGTCAGAGTCCCACACAGAAAGCAAGATAACTCCTACAAAGCCAGTGCTGCAGGCCTATGGCTCAGAGCAACTTGTCACATTTCCCCCAGAAATTTGGCCTGTCCTCAGGCAAGATTTATGCTCTCCTGGCAAAAGAATATATCATCATAAACAAGATCCCAAAACTACACCCTAAATTTACACTTACCAACAATGATGATGGTGTGCCAGCCACGGCATGACAGGTCTGGAACATGATGCAATGATCCAAATATTGGCCGAGGCCACGAGGTACAAATATCTGAGCCATGAGTTCTCTCAGTTGAGGTCATTGCCAGACGCCCGTTCCCGCCATTACCCCAAGCAAAGATATGGTTGTCTGAGGAGAGAGAAATTCAGGGGCTCAATTCCCTCCCTCCTTCTCAGCCTGTAATTGCTATAAGGATCAGTCTTTTTTGCTGTAACTGCTATCCCAAAATATCTAATTCACCAGCTCCGTTTTGACGGTGGGAGAACAAACCAGTAACAAACCTAACAGGCAGCCACTAAGTCAGTACTGTGCAGCCTTAGGGACAGCAAATACTTGGGGGTGCACGGGGGTGATTAACAGGGCAAGACAGCCCCAGTTCAGGAGGATTTCTTTATTTCAGGGCTGTGCTGCAGGGCTGGTAAAGGAAACAATCAGTGGGAGCCAGTCAACCCCTCTGCAGATTAAGTAACCCACCACAACTTGACAAAGAGCCACTCACCGTCAGTAGCAGCTATGGTGAATTCATCTCCACATGAAACCCTGATCACCTGCTTACCCCCCAAGGGGCCTCCCAGCAGGTTTATTCCCAGGTGCTTCTTATAGTCCCCAACACCAAGCTGTCCACACTTGTTGGAGCCGAAGGTCAGCAGGCGGCCTCGCTCTGCAAGGAGGAAGGAGGAGACAGTGGCAGTGAGGGCCCAGCTCTGCCAGCAGCCATGCACACAGAGCACAGGCAGCAACAGGAATGGCTCTGTTGAGCAGCCAGCCAGGCTGAAAGGGGACAGTGCCAACCAAAAGGAATGGGTTTAGCCTGGAAACACTTCCCCCGTTCCTTTTCCCACTGCTTCCCCTTTTTTGATGCTGGGGGCCTGGGCCTCCTCACAGTTCTCTGACTGATGTCGCTTGAGCATAGCCTAGGTTGATCACAAATGATTCCTCTGCTAGCCCAGAGCATGATTCTTACTAAAACTTTTTTTTTTCTCCCCTTTAAAAAACAGGAAGGCTGACATTGCTGCTTCAGCTGGCCAGGAAACAAGACTGTTGAGAAACAGGAATCCTGAGTTCCTGGAGCAGGCATGAACCTTGCTACCAAGAGCAAAACCCCCAGTATCAAGGGCCAGGCTAAAAGGGCAAATTTGATGTAATGTAATTCAGCAGCCAACATTCAGTTCTTACTGCACAAGGCTCTCACCATCAATAGAAGCTGTGTGTGTCTTCCCTGGAGAAATGGTTCGGATCTTGTAGAAGGACAGCTGCTTGGCCAAAGTAAGGGAAGTGGCATATGGCACCTCACAGTATGTCTGACAAAAGATGTGGGTAAACAGAGTGAAAAAATCACACATTCATCAGCTAAGACCTACTCAAGCAAGCTCATGTCTGATCACATATTAAACCTGAAGTTTAGGCTTAATGGACCTAAAGTCTAGGTTTTAGGACCTGAAGACAGTCCTAAAACAAGTATGATAAAAAACTGCCCAAATCCGTATCACTGGATAAGTCACCAGAGCAGCTCACTCTGTTTCACTACCTCAGATCTGACATAAGCCCACAGGGCAGACAGAAAACTGAGGAACAAATTGCCCCTTCCCAGAATCCCAGTATCCATTGTCTTGACTGGAATTAAAGCACTGGCACGAAGTTACAAACACTGTCAGAGAACTTCCATTTCCCCATATACTACTGATTGCTGGAGCCAGGGATCCAAACACACTCACATCATGATTGATTATCCCTGCTGTGCACTGATTCAGGCCCAGCTTGTTGAACTCGTTGAGTCCACATGCCAAGACTTTGCCTGTCTGGGTAAGCAGGAAAGTTCCATCACAGCCACAGTGAACGGACACAATGTTTAAGGTCTTCGGAACATCCACCTAGGTGGAAGAAATACATCCTAAGAAAATAAAAATCCCGACACCTATTACATGGAAGCTGGCACATGGAAAACATACGAGGGTAGAGCAGTGGCACAGCTAGTCTGGCCATTATCAATAGCCAACACAGTTTCTTTGAATGAAGGTGTAAGAATACCATAAAGTCTGTAGCATATGGAAACTGATCACAATGCAGATATTCAAGGCAGACACCGGTGACCAGCACAGGAACCTGAAATATGATGGGCCAGATGGGCTCTACAAATACCAAACCCAGTTAGGTGAGCAGGACTGGGTTTGTGTCTGTGCCTTGTGGGTGTAATACTGTGTGATCACAGATCTTTGGCTTCCAGGCACATCCTCACTTGTTTCTAACCCTCAGTGGGTTGGAATACTGCAGTTACCTCAGCACTGTATTTCAAGAGGGCTTTACTTTCAACTAATCTTTAACTCATTATATTACATTCAAAGACTTTCAATAGTTGCACCGCTGTGAGTTTCCTCTACAGACCCAAGGTAAGTCATTTGGTATTTCTCACTATGATTCCTACAACATTAACTGGCATTTCCAGTTCCATCACAGAAATCAGAGCAATGAAGCTCTAAGCTATGATGCTGTTTTGTGAGTGGTATGACTCTGCCATGATCACTAGGAGAGAAATGAAGCAAAATGAAGGGAGGAAGCAAAGTTAATACCCTTGAAAATTCTATAATGTCTCAGAAAGAACACCTGAGCCTCAGAGAGATAGTATTTCCAAACAGCAACTAATTTGGATTTATGCCCTTGCAGATTTTGAGTAGTCACAGTCCTACCTTCTGAGGGGTGTAGTGATCTTCTTCTGAATCCAAGCCCAAGCGTCCTGCATCAATGAAAGTACTGCAGTTAAAATGGCCTCCCCAGGTGCCCATATCTAACAACTGGTATTGTCTCTCCACAGCCCCAAAATAATCTCCCTATTGAATTTGAATCTCCCTGCTCCCCTACATCTGTCATCGCCTGACAGCCCTCAAGGGAATCCAACCCCACTCACAGAACCATTGAGAAGCCAAGTGGCACCTTAGAGCTTTCCAGAGTGAAGTCCTAAGGCTTCAGTCTCCAGTTCCCCATTTTTACAAGGAAAGAAAGTCCCAAGGAAACAATGTTTTTTGCCCCCAGGGTATATACCAGGCAGCCCTCACCCAGGCCCTGCATTACACACCTGCACCAGGCCACTTTCCAGCAGGCACGTCCCAGTGCCTTGAGGGATCAGGGGGGCTCTACCTACCGTACTCTCCACAGCCCCACGTGTACACTTCTCTGTTCCTGGTCAGCACTGCCACATGGTTGTCTCCACATGAGACCTGCTCCACAGCATTGGTAAGAAAGAAATCCAGCTGCAGGGGCTCAAGCACTTCAGAGCCATAAGCCTTGTCAACGCCAATGCATCCATAATAGTCTGAGCCAAAGGCATACACCTGGCCCTCATCTGAAGGACATAAGGGAAGCTTGGTCAGCACACAGGGCTCGTGTTAGGCTGCATATTAACCTCTCAGAGCATGGTCAGAGAAACTTATTTTCTGCAATCATCCTCTTTAGTGCAGAAGAATGTCATCAGGAGACTACAGAGTCCTTTCTTGTTCATGTTAACAGGGATCTTACATGACAAGCTGTAGTTACATCAGTGCCAAAAAATCGTTGTTTGAACCTGCCAATTTCTTTAACAATAACCCACAAATTGATTCTGTGGCCACCTAAGTCACTCCTTCCTCAAAATGACCACCTGAGCTTATCTCTGTCAAATTTCTGCCTTTTCAGCACTGGAAAAATAAGTTTGAAACTACCTTTTTGAGAATAATTTTCATGGGTAAAGCAAAGTCAGATTCTTCTATAACAGACAACACCACACCTAACACATCCTTTAAAGTATGAGCAGGGTTAGAACTAGAGACAGCTACCAGATGTCAAGCATTCCAAATTAAACAGCAAATCCTAGATACACATTTTTTTTATCACTGGGTGATTATTTTCCCACACAGTCCAAAGACAGTTTCAAACATATCTACATTCTCGACTTCAGGCTTCACTATCTTTAGTGTGAGCATGAATGGAGGCAACACATGGACTGGTAAAAGCAGAACCTCTGCACAGACACGTGGATATGTTGCCAACACCCAGCTTTATCACCAAAAAGGAGCACATCCTTAGCAAAATCCCATCCTTCTTGGGAGTCAATATCTTCCTCTGTGTAATAATGTTGACCTGTCTCAAATGTTGAGATACAATCTATCCCAAATGTAATAATGTTGGTACTATACTCCGAATTGAGGGATGAGTAACATCTCAAAGGCTTTCTCCTTTGTGCATGAAGCTGCTTTGCTAATCTCATGGTGAAGGCAAACACCTCCAACAGCTCAGCAAAGTGACAGGACGTGTCAATGCCTACACATCCTTAACAGTCTGAGCCAAAGGAGTTGCAGCTCTCACCCGTGATGCACACTGTGAAATCATCTCCACAGGACACCTGGCGAATGGCTTTTCCCTGGAGCTTCTCAACATGCTTTGGCTGCCGGTAGGAAGCTCTGTCTCCATGGCCCAGCTGCCCGTGCAACTTGGTGCCTCCCTGCATATTCTGCAAGACAGAAACACCTGGTGAGGTTACATTTCCACAATCCCAGAGACGTATCAATAGTTAACAGTAAATAACAGAAGCAAACAACAGAAGACTGCAAGGAGCAAGAGAAAATGTTCTGTCTGCTCCTGGGAAGAGATTGCCATCTCTGTGCATACAGCAGGCAACAATCTCAGTGGCAGCACAGACTTTTCTGGCAGTGATGCACTAACAAGGAGTGATCCAGTCTCAGCTCAGCATCTGGTAAGGAATCCCTGCTCCTTCCTCATCTGCCAGACTACAGAACCTGCTCCCTGCTGCAGAACTG
Organism: Passer montanus; assembly: GCF_014805655.1. Lineage (NCBI taxonomy): Eukaryota > Metazoa > Chordata > Aves > Passeriformes > Passeridae > Passer > Passer montanus. The sequence continues at coordinate 16,833,635 of NW_024365381.1, forward strand.
AACTTAATCTTTCTGCTTTCTGAACTACTTTTCTAAATCCTAGAGGCTGCAAAGAAATGTACAACACAAAACAGATGTTATTGACATGGCCTGACATAGCAATTACACAGGAAAATTACACAAAACAAGTAGTGTTGAAACTAAAACTATTAATAGCCAGCTGAAAGTTTTTAGTGGTTGTTCTGGCACGAACATCCAGCAAATTACTCCAAGTTGGTCTCCTCCTATTTGGATCTCTTTCCTTTCTTACTGACTTATTTTCTAACCTGTTTTAACAGATTCTGTATAATCAATATAAAAACCGACAGAAGTCTGGAAATGGAGATCACCTCCGTGTCACAGACCATCTAAACCTGAGAAGACTGAATTCAATTGTTTAAAATGCATTATATGCCAACATTTTTAATTCACTTTAAACTATTCCAGAATTTCCACTCATCATAAAAAGCACAGCTGTTTAGCATAAGATCCCTCTGCTTTCAGATGAAAGTTGCCTTGCAGATGACAACTGTATTACAAAAATGTCACTCATCCCACTCATTCTGATCTTGAAAAGCCTCCTCAAAAATATAAAACCAGAGAATCATTAAGTCTCCACTGCATGTCTAAGTAGTCAGGAATGGAATGAAGAGATGTTTGACTCAGTGTTTGGGCCTACAAGACCGCCATCTACAAACCTCAAGTGCACAACACGTCTCCAAAACACTTCCTGTCACAATGGAAAATGCCTCCCAGAAACACACTTGCCTTGGGACACTTGTGTCAGCCCCAAATCAGATGGCCTCAATGTCCACTGCAGTCAGAATTCTCCCTTCCCAAGCTCCCTGCCCATCTGATTCAAACAGGCTCATGAAGGGTCAGCAGTAGATGTGAACCCCCCTTTCCCACTCTCACCCGCCTCCTGCAGCTTGTCTCACTTACCACCCAGGTGTAGAGCTCCTTCTCCACTGTCACCACAGCAAAGTGAGTGTTACCAGCACACACCTGGCGGGCACTGCAGCCACTCTTGATGGCATCCAGCTTCTGGGGGGTGGACTTACCACCACCCCAAACATACACCTCACTAGTGCGTGAAGTCACCACGGCAATGGGAGCCTCGTTCATGGTACTTGACCTGCACAAGATCCCCCCCACAAAACACACATGCTTTCATGAGTTTGCATTCCCTGTCATCATCCATTTTCCTGCTGTTGTCTAGCAGTTTCCTCTTCACAACCATTCATGGCTTGTATTTTCAAAAACTGTTCTTCCAGCAAACTGTGAACAGCCCATGAAGTGGCACAACTTCACCTAAGGTACTCAGATAGTATTAGTACTTCCAAATTTATGAGGAAAAAAATGGTCAAATTCTATCTGATAAATAACAGACAACCAGCTATACCTGCAACAGAAGCTAACTGCTTCACAGAGCAACCCTGCTTACGGGCTTGCTGGGAACTGTGCTGAAGCTCTGCTATATCAGGTTTTATAGAAGATATTTATATTAATGTAATATTCATCATTCAGACAGTCATATTCCTCCTGGTGAAGGATATCTGTATGAAAGGAGACATCTACATTACAACTCAGATATGTAAGCTGTAAAGATTACATTCTCAGTAGGACAGATTAGAGCTGGATGGGACAGCTCCAGCCATACAAATAAGTAGGATATAAAAGGCAGAGTAAAACACAGGACAATAAACATGCAACTGCTGGGTCAAACTTCTACCATTTAGGGATCTTCTAAACTACACTATTCCATTAAAGTTGTCACAGGCTAACACTCTCAGTTCCTCTCTGGGGAGCTGTTCTCTCCATACTTCCTTTCAAACACATGTCTAAATAATTACCTTGGTCGCTTATTTGGCCCATTAAGCAGCGTGACTTTCTCTTCCATCTCCCTGCCAAGGGAGAAAAAGGATTTTAGGAAACAGCAACATTGCTCTATGCAATTTACTGACAAGCAGCACACACAGACTGTTTTCCTTTCCAATAAAATGCTGCTGCCTCTTGGAGGAAGCATGGCAGCTGTTTACCAGCTCGCAGCAATACACAGTAAGTAGGGCAGAAGTAATGCAGCACACAGCTAACAAACTTCTAGAAGAGCTGAGGACAACAAACTACGTCTGCATGAAAATGCAGCCAACCAATACCCATATTGCAAAAGAATAACCTTAAAAGGCTAAACATTACCAGGATTTGGGCTTTTACCAATGCCTATAGCAAGACAAAACTCAAACTCTGCTGATCGCCAAGCAAAAGAGTATTGCTATAAAGGACTGAGTCTGCTGTTCCCAAATAAACAAATGTGGAATAAAAACAGTCCACCTTTCATAACAAGATAGTGTGTGCAGGCTGATGGGCAAACTAAGCATGGCCCACTTTCAATGCAAGTCTCTCCTGAAGAGGAAGGTAACAAAAAGTGGGGGTCTCTATACTGAATGATCCATATATTTTGAATATATATATTCAAAATGGCTTTTTCCAATGACTGCAAGAGGATCTCTGTGATTCTTCATTCACAGAAATTTGAAGAGTAAAACAAGCATTTCTCAAAAAGTCTCCGAATGGAATACCTCAAGGTTCTCTATACAACAGCTTCTAAGGATGCAGAGACCTTTCCCATGCACCAACAGAACATCAGATCAGAAGACTAGACTGAAAAAATACACTTTTCCCTTAAAGAAAATGAATTAACTTAAATATCTGCCTCACAGCAGTCTAAATTCACTTAAGGAGGTCACTATGAAAGCATAAACATCACCAGTCTGCACAAATCCCCCTGTTTTCCCTGTCAGCCATCCAGGTTTTCAGGCACGACCATCTGATTACCTCCTGCGTTTGCTGAGAAGGGGATGTTCAAGCAATTCATCTGCAGTGGGTCTCTTTTCTGGGTCCTGAAAGAAGGAAGCAACAAGTAACTCTCTGGGAAATACTCATCATCTGCAACAAAATCTTGGGCCAGAAGACCTCATTCATGCCTGCATGGACTTCCTTCCTTGACTCCCTTCAGAAGGGAAAGGAATTAATTCAAACATTTAGAATGAGAAGGGATAGTTACTACAGATGTGTAGGAGGGACTTGCATGCTCCAAGGTATTAATACTATGTTTGCTTTCAATAAATTAATTCCCTACAGAAAACTAGAACCCTAAGAGACTGTACTGAGATGATGGTCCTACCTTCACAGCACTGAATTAAAAACTAATTGCTTCTGCCAGCCCATTAAATACTTGTGATCAGAGTAAACCCAGCACACCTCCAGAGCCTGCAGGACTGAGACAGCTTTCAGAAGACCAGAAAAAGCCCAATCTTAGTGATGCCTCAAGCCTCACAAAAATTACCCTGCATCAAATCTCACATACTGAAACAGGCATGTCATTCCCCTTCACCCTTGAATTCCATGGCTGAGACAGCTGGGAATGGGTATCTGAAAGTTAGAAAGTATTTCACCAACCTGGTCAAGGCAGGAGTTCACCATCTCGATCAGCTCCCAGGAGTAGACAGTGGAATCAACCTCCATGGCACGATTTCCCTGTACAATCTTCACACAAAGGTTCAAGGGATTCTAGGCAGAAACCAGAAACCAGTCATAATGGAACCAAACTGGACAATGTGTCCAATGGGGAGAGATGCTATGGGCCACCATTATTTTCTTCTTCCATCTCTGATCAGGACACACCCCTCTTCTTCCCTGCCTAGAAGGTTCTCCAGAAATCCAATAACAATTCCTGCAGAAATTGTATCTCTGATAGGTGGGATTTAGTGGCAGCATCCAGCTTTTCACCAAATTCTCTAAGAGTGCAGGGAGATCAGGCTTCTCTTTGCATGAAATCTCCTGTGTGGCATATTGCCATTAAACACAGCATAGCAGCAAAGTTGCTGGGACACGAGAGCCACCACTGGAGAAAGTCAGGAAAGGATGGTATTTTCACATCTTCTCTTTCAGGGTTACAGAAAATCTGGCCTACAACAACTAGCTGCTTTTTCCATCATATGGCACAAACTAGTATATCACATGTGTCAGCCAGCAATGCTCCTTTCACCCTCCACTGTGCTAGCTTGACCAGACTTCTCTTGCAATCAGATTTTGAGAAAGAGCAACAGAATGAGATCCTACGAAATGTGAAGGCCGGGACCTTTTGCTATAGAACACCACACATAAAATTCACAGCTAGTAATGCTAAAAGACTACACAGTCCCAAACCTCCTCCTTGTAGTGAAAAGGATACTTCATTCACAACCATGATACAAATTAGCAGAGTTATTATTCTGCATCTAGCAAACATGGGCTGTGGACAAGGCTGGTTTGGCAGAAGCCAGGGAGGCTGCTGCAAGAAGGCAGAAGGGAAATCGGCACTAAGGGTAAGGGGAATCATGCAGACATTTTCTCTGGCTATAACTGTCACTCTTAGGCCACTGCTTTTTGAATTAGCATATTTAAACAACAACAAAGGAAAAACATGACTGAAGGAAGCTATGAGCTGAGTGTGAATCTTAGGACAATAAAAAATAAGGTTATTCAGTCCATACTGGTTTGCAGACTTACAGTAGCATCAAAGGTCCTCTTCAGAGTAAGCAGCTCAAAGATGACACAGCCCACAGCCCAAATATCTGATTTGAAGTTGTATTTCACACCCTGGCAGAGTTCTGGGGACATATAATATGGAGTTCCCACCAGCTATGAAAAAAAAAAAAGACATTCAAAAATCAGAAATGATCCAGCAGCTTTCAATTCAGGAACTCTGTATCCATTCTGCACAGACAAGACAGAGCTAGACACAGCACTGAAGTGATACACCTCCCTAATGTGCTGGAGGGATAGAAACAATAAGCACACTTTTTCTCCTGTCATCCACAAACTAAACTGACCCTGAGCTTCCTGAAAGATCCTAGACACCTTTCTTCTCATGAGCCTGATGTGGTACAGACTTGTCACTAAAGTAATAGTGATAGAAAAACAGCAAGGACTTTCCCCTCTCTTAAATATACAGCATTCAGGGGTAGTCAGAGCCTAATGTACTGACCAGGCATATGGAAACCATCACATGAGGCTGAAGAAAAAAGCATCTAGCAAAGTTTCCAAATACAGATGCCAGACCTTAGCTATGGAGCTGGGTCTGATCACAAGATAGTGTCAGGACAAAGGCTGCTCTGTCTCAAAAAAAATAAGGGTTCCTTTTGGGTCAGTACGTAGAAAGCTGGCTTGAGTCCCACCCAAAAGGCTTCCACTTCAGAAGTGGACTTTCCTGAACAATTGTTTTGTGTAGAACAAACACCCCCACCACACAAAAATCCAAACCCCTGCACATAAATACAAAGGCCTCCCAGGTACTGCAGAAGTAGTGACTTAGCTCAAAGTCACAACAAGGAGACACAGAACAAACGTGACAAAAGATGTAAGAATGAAGCTTCCAGATGAATGGAGCTCACTCCTTAGAAAGAAACTAGACAGCAAAACAAAGCAAGAGAGAATTTAGAAAAAGGAGAAATATTTATAGATGACCTCTTTTCAACTCTCTCAGCAAAGCTCCAAGGAGCTTTACAAAGCCTGCCCTTCATGAGACTCTGCAAGTACACTGGATACCTAATGGGCACACTGAGAGTCTGCCATGTCCCTCCCATTTCCTGTTACACAGCGTGGCTGCCACAGAGGTGCAGAGTCCCAGCCATGGGAAGGTTCAGAACCCTGAGATTCTGAGTATCAGGCAGAGAACTAGGACACTGCAACAAAACCTCTTTTAAGCAAAGGATAATGTAAGCTTTCTGTAAGACAGATGTATTTTCTATATCTTCGTTGGTAAATTGTAGAAAATTATAAATTAAGAAATCAGTGTTTAGTAAGAAAGATGTGAACATTCTACAAAATCACAATTTTACTGCTACAATTACAAATACTGGTAATAACATGTTTTGCACTCATTTCCCAAAAAATTACTTCCAGTCTGCCACTGGTCATTAGGTTACAAATTGAGCAACTAGACCAGAGCATAGCCAGCATATAAAAATCAAAATATGGCTGAAGGTGTGTAGCTCAAAATTTTTCATATGTGAAAAAGGAAAAATCAAGGTTTGCAGGTCTAGTAGGTATAGATGAAGACAGACAACACAGGCTAAAACAAACCTGGAAATTCACAGCACAGACTGAACTGCCTCTGAAAGTCAGAAGGCCATGAAAAGTGTGACAAAATAGAAGTGGCTCTACTGCAGCCCAGCCTAGTGAAGGCTTTATGCAGTAGCCTTGAGCTCCCACTTACAGTGGAACTGCACAATAGTGTTCATGTTCTGGAAGGGGACTGGCAAGTGTTTAACTACACATCCTAACAGAACACCAACGCCTGGCATTAAATTGAATGATACAGGCTGGTAAGAGGAAGTGTGAGCTGGCTTGTGTCCCAAACTATAATAAAGGCTGTAGCAGACAGGAACCTCAGACAATGTCTCCCTTTCCAAGCCTAACACTCCCCACAGAAATTAATGGAGCTGAGAAATCCAAGCTGAACCTTTCAGGTGCCTGCAATACAGCTTACCCTGTGTCATAACTGGCTGCAAAAATGCTTTCTGGCAGGGTCTGGAACAAGGCCAAGCTTGACAGCCTTCTGGTAGAATTAATCTCTCCTACAAAGCTCTGTCCCCCTTCAGGAACATTAACAACAAACCATACATCTGGTTACCATAAGAAACACAAGTGCCTTTCTTGCTTCTTCACAATCCAGTTCAGAGCCTGAATATTAAAGAGATTTGAGACATGCTTATGGCACAGTGCAATGTCAGGCACACACATCCAAGCTATTTCAGATCCACCTGAGGCAAAATTTACCTGTTAGCACAGCAGCATGACAAAATTAATGTCATTTGTTAAGCTGGCCTTAACTAGCCCAGAGGGAGAGCATTGTTCTGATGTGGCTATAATGCTGTCTATGTCCTTCAGCTAGCACTGCCTTCGTGTTACACAGATTCACCTTCAGAAGTACCATGCCTAGAGGAAAGAAGAACAGTGCTCTCTAGCCTGGCTACACTAGCTCTGGTACAATTCTATTCCCATAGTGGCACCTATCTTTAGTCTGCTGCTGCTTTCCAGAGAGACAGACCTTAGAAAGGTAACCTGGGAGCAAGGATAACTGTAGGCTGCAACACTTCAGCAAATATGGCAAAGTTAGTGAGACAAAGTTAGGAAGTAAAGTTGTAGCGAGGTGGGTGTCAGTCTCCAAGTAATAAGCGACAGGTCAAGAAGAAATGGCCCCAGGTTGCACCAGTGAAGGTTCACATGAAATACTAGGAAAAAATTCTTCACTGAAAGGGTCAGGCATCAGAATAAGATGCCCAAAAAAGTAGCTGAGTCACCATCTCTAGAAGTGTTCAGAAAAACCTGTGGATGCAGCACTTGGGGACAGGTTTAGTGATGAACACAGCAGTGCTGGGTTAACAGTTGGACTTGATGATCTTAGAGGTCTTTTCCAACCTTAGCTCTATGATACCATAACACTGAGGGAAATTGAGGGGTGAGGGAAAGAAAAGTAACAGAAAATGAGCAGCAAAAATGTACAGCATCCCTGGTCTTCTGCAAGGTATGCAGAGATGAAAGAAAAACACAACTCAGTTTGCACATAAAGATGGCAGGTACTCACAGTCTCAGCCATGGAGTACTCAGAGTTCAGCTTCTTTGCCAAGCCATAGTCTCCCAATTTAATCAGGTTTGCCTTGGTTAGAAAGATATTTAATGTCTTTATGTCTCTGAAATGAGAAAAAGAAATTCAAACACTTGAATACGCTTACAGATTTCACAGTTTTCCACAGAGTTTTCCACAGACTACTATACTTTTCCCCCAAAATGAGCTACTTGCTACTCTGCCAGCTCTCTGTCACACACACATACACAAAGTTCTGCAAAGGCAATTTTGCTCCGAGTACCAGGGCAGTAGCTGCAGTTATCCATGTTTTATCACATTCCCCACACAAACACAACACAGTTGCAAAAGCTCAGGCTCAGACACCTATGTAAAGGCCACAGATCAAAGATAGTTCTTTCCCCCCTCTCAGTTTCTTCTCGTATGAAGGTCATTGAGCAGGTCTTATTTTTGCTAGTTTTATAAATAGACCCAAGCCAGGAGATGCTGGGCTCACTAAAAACATAAGTGTAGATATGAATATGTATATATGCAAATATAAACACATACACACAGGGTGTGAAACAGATGCCACTCTAGAACTTAAGCACAATGTCCTTATCCCTCAAGGAGTACTCTCTATAACATGACATAGGATTCTAGCCCATGAGTTGGCTGGGCTGATTGAGAAGGCCTTAGTCTAGGTTTGAAGGGGGAAGGAGATAAGACCAGGCTGGTTAGACAGGAGCCTGTGGCTGCATGCCAGTGCTGGGATGAAATTCCTGGCCCAGGTGAAGTGCATCTGCACCAACACACAGCGTGGGTAACAAACAGGAGGACCTGGAAGCCACTGTGCAGCAGGAAAGCTGTGACACAGCTGCCATCATGGAAATGTGGTGGGGGGACTTGCACCACTGGAATACTGCAGTGCAGCCCTTCACAAGGGACAGGCTAGCAAGGACAGGCAGTGGGGTGGCTCTGAACATTAGGGAGTGTTACATCAGGGACTGCAGAGCCCAGGGTCAGGGACAATGTGGCTCGGTGCCTGTGGGTGAGAATCAGGGGGGAGGACCACCAAACCAGGACGAAGAGCCAGATGAGACTCCACAAGCAGCTGGCTGATGTTTCATGATCACCAGTTCTTGTGGGAGATTTTAGCCTGCTGCATGTCTGCTGGAAACTCAGCACAGCAGAGAGGAGGCAGTCTAGGAGGTTCCTGGAGGGTGTGGAAGATAACTTCCTGACGCATCTGGTTAGAAAGCCTACGGGGGCAGTGCCTGCTGTTTCTGAACAGAGAAGGGCTGGTGGGAGATGGGGTGGCTGGAGGCCATCTTAGGTAGCGACCACAAAATGACAGTTTTCAATTCTTGGTAAAATAAGGAAAGAGGTCAACAAAACCTCTACACCTTGGAGTTCTGGAAGGCAGACTTTGGTCTTTTCAGGACACTGGTTCAGACAGACCCTTGGGAAACTGCTCTTAAAAACAAAGGGGTCTAGGAAGGCTGGACATACTTTAGGAAGGAAATTTTAGAGATGCAGGAGCAGGCCGTTGGAGAAGCTGGCAGCCCATGGCTTGTGTAAGTGCACTCTTTGCTGGGTTAAAAACTGCCTGGGTGGCTGGCCACAAGAGTGTGGTGGTGATAGGTGCCACATCCAGTTGTCAGTCAGTAACCAGTGAGGCTCCCCAGGACTCAGTGGGGGCTGGTCCTGTTTAGTATCTTTATCAATATTTTGGACAAGGGTGCACCTTCAGTCAGTTTGCAGACAACACCAAGCTGGACAGGAGTGGAGATGGGGTGGATGGTAGGGTAGGCTCTACAGTGGGATCTAGACAGGCTAGATCAATGGGCTGAGGCCAATTGTAGAGGTTCAGTAAGGTGAAATGTTGGGTCCTGCGCTTGGGCCACAACAACCCCTGCAGGGCTACAGGCTGGGGGCAGAATGGCTCAAAAGCTGCCCAGCAGAAAGGGACCTGGGGATGCTGGTCAACAGCAGCTGAACAGGAGCCAGTGTGTCACCAAGAAGGCCAGTGGCACCCTGGCCAGTATCAGAAGGAGCATGTCCAGCAGGACCAGGGCAGGGATTGTTGCCTTACACTCAGCACTGGCGAGGCCACACTTCGAGTCCAGTCCTGGGCCCCTCACTGCACGAAAGACATTGAAGGGCTGGAGTGTGCCCAGAGAAGGGCAACATGGCTGATGAAGGCTCTGGAGCACAAGCCTGATGAGAAGCGCCTGAGGGAGCTGGGGGTCTTCAGCCTGGAGAAAAGGAGGCTCAGGGGAGACCTTTTCACTCTCTACCACTGCCTGAAAGGAGGTTGCAGCAAGATGGGGGACAGTCTCATTTCCAAGGTAACTGGTGACAGTTGTCACAAGAGGAAATTGCCTCAGGACACACCAGGGGAGGTTCAGGTCAGATATCAGAAGAATTTCTTCACTGAAAGGGTTGTTAAGCATTGGAAGGGGCAGTCCAAGGAAGTGGCAGAACCACCATCTCTGGAAGTGTTCAAGAAACAACTAGACATGGCACTTAGTGCTATGGTTTACTTGACTTGGTGGTGTTCAGCTGGACTCTTCAGATCTTGGAGGTCTTTTCAACCTTAAAGATACCATGGTTCTATGTACTATGCCCAAGAGATTGAAAGGCTGATGGCCAAAAAATCCCAACTCCAAAACTGATAGAAAACACTCTCAGACAGAGTAATCTGTATGTAGTTTCACAGACCAACACAAGAGGCTGGAGATAGAGAAGAAGCCCCCGCAGCATGATATGCTTTTCGTGGCCAACACTTCTCAACACCCACTTTTCCTAACGTACCATCAACAACTTCCCAGTGTAGATCAGGAAAACACCAAGTAAAGCAGCACTTTGCATTCATCCACTTGGGGCATCGCAAAGTCCTGGGTCACTCTCACAGTGTCTGCAGCAGAAGGAAATCACTGCAAACATTTGCACAATTGTTCAATTTGTTATTATGGAAGGCTTTGGAGCCACACACGTTCAGAGGTGGTAAGCAGGAAATGACTGCAAAGCAGGACAGACATGGCATCTGCTCCAGGCCAAAAACTTAGGCACTGCTTTGCTGAGTGTAGGCTACCAACCCCTCATTAGCAAAGCTCACCAACTACTAAAGATTCAGAATGGCAGCAGCCAGGATGCCATCCTACAGAAAACATCCTCACACAGCTATGCCCATAAGTTAGTGCAGCACATCACCCAACTGTGCTGGAAGTGGCTGTCTACATGTGCATACTCCCCAGAACATCACGGTCTCCTTGAAACGCACATAAGACATGAAATTTACTGCTCCCAAGCAGAAAAGGGCAATAGGAAAAGCTAATTAGCTACACATTAAAATCTCAGAATAACTGTCAAAATTACCACTGCAAGCTAACAGACTGTACTAGCTCCTTAAGTAACAGGCCAAAGAAATAAGATTCAGACAAATGCAGGACAAATCTTCACATGGGTTATATTAGAGCAATGGACAAATGCAGAGCCTTCACCACCATTAGCCTCCAGAATTACAGAATGATGTACACACTGGCTTGCAGCTGTTAACTGTGGAACAGGTCGGAAGTACCTTTGGCCTGTGGTAAATGCTCTTCCTACCCACTTTAACAAACATCATTTATGTGCTATTGCAATAAAGGGCAAATTTACTTCCTTCCTATGTGGATAAACTCTTTGTTCACACAGCTGCAGTTCCAATTTCAAATACAAGATTTCCTGCACATTTATCACAAGACAGTTTCTAGCTCAACAAAAAAAGGGATTCTTAACATCTAGGAGATCCTCTTACATTGTGGAGAGAGGCTCAGTGTTTGCTTCAAACAAAGAAGCAAAGAAGTTCTTCATCCCCCCCCATGAACTGCACTGGTCACCTCAGCTTTCTGCATGCCACACTTACCTGTGAAGAATTCCAGCCCGATGAATGCAGCTCACAGCTGATGCAATTTGAAAGAGATACCAAACCACCATCTGCACAGGTAGGAATACAAGCATAATGTGAGGCTTAAAAAGAATTAAAAAACCACAAAACTCTACACGTCTCTGTCACATTGAGGCACAGCAAGAGGGCCTGGCCATACCATTTAGATGCTCTTTCAGGAGTATGAAAATTTTTACATTTCCTGGTTTGGAAATCTCTAAAATACATATTTCAATAGGTAGATTGTTCTACTTCCATTCATAGTGTCTGTCCTGACAAGCATCACAGATTCAATAAGTTAAAAGACTTCAGAATGACAACTAATGACCACTTGGGAAACATCTACAGTTGTGCTCTCCAAAATATGAATTGGGACCATTAAATACTCTCCATGAGCCAGAAAGCCTTAGAAGTCACTATATAAGACAAGTAAGCATAATCATTAATCAGCTCGGCATGCAGTGAAAGCAGACAGCAAAAAGTAAGTTTAAATAAAATAAAGACAGAAAATGAGAAGAGTAAGACAGATTCAAGGAAATTATTTGGAAAAAAAACCCTACAAAATTATTAAGAAGGGAGAGAAATAGAGGGCCCACTAGGAAGAAACACAGAAAGAGTTTAAAAGTTAAATATTTGCCAAGATGATAAGGTGAAGAAAGCCAGTTCTCTTTTGTTATTCCTCCCTTGGAATTATATACTGCTAGGAATTATGGACAGTTTAAAAGGAAAATAAGAAGCTTCAGATAGTCCATAAATGCTTGCAATATTGAACAAAGAGGACACCAGCCCCCAGATAAACACAGAAATTCCCCACCATCACAATGAAAAAAAAAAATTTAAGAAATACATAAATAATCCTACAGATCACCAGAACTTTAGGCCAGCCCCACTGCTCCCTCAAATCACCCCAAATTACCTCTTCTTCAAACAACTTGTCTTTCTGTCGCAGAATCTTATCGTAGAGGTTCCCTCCTGTAATTATAAGTGAGTGAGAAAGAGAGAGATGTTCATCTTAGTTAATGGCAGCAGTTACTCTGCTCAAGTGCTGCTGGGAATACTCAAACCCCCTAAGAGATCTGATCAATCACTACAGCTCCCTCACAGCATTCTTCACTTAAACTCATCAGGCACTCACAAAATTAGGTTCTTCTTCCATCTAAGAACTTCACTGGTGTATTAAAGTCTAAGCAGAGACAATTCTCTAACACCACCCTTTAATACTCTCTGAAAACCAAATCAATAAGCTCAGCCAGCAGTCCCTACTTTTTTAAATTTATTTTTAAGTGTTTCTTGGGATATGTAAACGTGTATGAGATTGTCCTGTTCAGCATTATATATACAAATAATACATTAAAAAAGAGAAAGCAAACAATTTTTAAGTCAGAGTAGTCCCTGAAAGCACAATTTACTGTCTTTCCCTACCTACTCCCTCTGGACTGGCCTCTCCTTTTTCTGCCCTGCCAAATACACTGGTACAGAATTCACAAAGCATTGACAACAACAGTACCACTAACAGAAGCCTGAAATCAGCAGAAATCTTTGTGCACCCCATGACTTCAAGACAGCAGACTGAAAATCAAGGAGAACTAAAAGAAATTATGCTGAGGGCTGCAGGTAGAGAAACTCCCTGTCAGATCAGTACCCAAACTGTAAATCCCAAAACTACGACCACCTCCTCTTGCTATTCCAATTCCCAATTATCATATATTATGTCATAATTGTAATGGATCACCAGGACCATTCCCATGGTGCAAGACAGCTTTTGGCTACATGATTTCTATGGCCCTGTCAAGTGGTAAACTCCTTTGTTTACTTGAAGGACTTAATTCAGACTTCCATGTTAGGAAGACTTTTCTAATTAAGATTTCCTTCACTTAATTTCTTCTCATTCAGCCTTGCTGTAACTTCTCAATATTTATTTTTTCTGCCTTATGTTCACATTCATAAATTAGCTACAAAACACTCCTCATATTCACAATTTAAAAGTATTCACTTCTGCCTCTTCTTATGAATGTCTTTTCCAACCATTCAAACTGCAGGTTTTTAGCCAATTGTGTTTTCCATCTCTCTTTTTTGTTCCAATCTTTTCTGAACCAAAGAGCAGCATGATAGGTACTACATTGCCAAAATCCTACACAAGGCAACAAGTTAGCTCTTGACTCATATAATCAATACCTCTATGCACACATACAAAAACCAAATTAATTTTGTATTTGTTTCATGTACTCACATCTAACCTTCCAACGTAGGTTACTGTCTCTTCAATTACTGTATTTTATAGGATATTTCTTCCCAAATGTAATTCATTTGTATTCACTGATGTTATCCCATGGTAAATCCAATCTTACAGAACCATCATATACACATGGAACTAAAGGCAAATAAATCAATTACTTGGCTTTCTCCTCTGTAAAATAGGGGCAACATTAACTGAAGTTTGAAATTCTTTTCTAGGTCTTCAGGAGAGACAAGCCAATTAAACATTAAAACCTTTGGATTCTGAGAAGTGCCTGACAGTGACTTGTCCAGCCTTACTTTAAAAACTACTCACAAATCATCTTGGGCTTGTACACTATAAAAAAAAAAAAGGCAAAGAAACAACTATTTATGCATTGGTACAACCACTACATGGAAGTCCAAACAAGATTTCCTCTTTCTCATGTCCCTTGTTCTCTACCATTCAGACACATTCAGGCAACAGCAGCTATACACTCACCTCTTGGTTATTATCCCAAAGCCAAAAGGCATTTACAAATGTCCACAGACATCAATACTACACAGCTTTTCTCTATGCCCTCCAACAAATTTATCATGGCCTCAAGCATGCAGTCTTTTCAGGGCAAGTAAGCAATTGACACCGAGAGAGAGCCCCTAAAACAAAAGGTGCCTCAAAGAGCTAACATTCCCCTATGCCTGCACTGGACTCCACCCTCCATAAGAACAAAAAGCAGAGAAGAAAAACCAGCTTTGGCCAAGCTGCCAACCAGGGTATCGACACCCTTCTAAAAGACCTTGCACAACTCTGTTGTGCTCTCCAACCTGTTCCAGTGAAAGCAATCTGTTGTATAAGGTGATCACAACACAACCATGCCCTTTTCCAGCAAAAAATGTTTCTACAGATGAGCCAAGGCTTAACACAAGCCCTGTACAAACACCAGATACTTCACCTGGGGAGCTGTCCCACTCACCCAAACAGGAGCCACACTGCAGTTCCAGGCACGTATCCTGTTCCAGGAGTGTAAGCTGTGTATGGGCTCCTCTTCCTGCCATCTAAGAGCAGCTGCTGGTCACAGCCTCATTGCAAACCCTCCTATCACTCCATCTGAGAAACTGCTTTCCCTGCCAACTCCAAACACCACCATATTCTTGGACAGAATTTTAAAACTTTCTCCACCACCAGAAGGACCAGGTTTGTTGTTTGGGTTAATATTAAATGTAAAAGCACAAAGCAGAAAGCAGGGAAAAGTCCTGACTGCAGTGTACCACAAGACCTTATTTTTAAGCTCTGATTTATAATTACCAAATTATAAACCTATTTAAGTGACAGTACTGAAAAAACAGCCCTGCTCTGTACTGGTAGAGATGCCCAGACAGTCCCCTGGTCTTTTCCCACTGCCCTCCTAAAAGAACACAGCAAGGTGCACTGGAAGTGTTTATCACCAATAATCACTCCTTTCAGTGCACCAGCCGTTCAGAAAACTCAAGAAATCATAGACTGCATAGACTGCCTCCACCAACTACTGAGCTTCTTTTTCTAGCACCTGAGACACAAATCAGAAGGGTTCTCAGCCTCTCCTTCAGGAGCTCTGCAGCAGAATTCAGCGCCACGCCTTGGCCCTCCAGATGACACCCCAGAAACACTCGCTGCAGGTTCTGCAGGAGGCTGACCCAGCCACATGGCAGCTGCCTGTTCATCAACGGGAGTGGGATCTCACCATTGCAGTACTCCAGCTCAATCAGGAGCGTGGTGTTATCCATGAAGTGGTTGTAGTATGCAATGATGTTCTCATGCTGCAACAGGGCCAGGATAACGATTTCGTTCAAAGCATCACGACGCTCCTTTTCTGACAGCCGGGTCAGGTCCACCTCCTTCCACACTACAAGTGAGTCATCCTGAAACACAAAAACATCTTTCCATTAAAAACACACTTTTATGAATAGAACAGTGTGTGCCTTTATAGCAGGGAATTAAAATACCAGAAAAGTAAAAGACTTTCCTGTCTCTTACAGATTTCAGACAAATATTCTTCATAACTTAAATTTTGAGGTTTGTAGTTTGTCATTAGAAATAGTGATGGCCTGAAGCTATCTTGCTAGCTGGCCAACACTCACTGGGGGAAAAAAACCAAAACCAAAACACCAAACCAAGGGAAAGACACAGGGTTTGTTTTATTTCAATAAAGACTAAACATACTCGTTCAACAAAGGGAGAATGTTGTATTTTTAGTGCTGTAGCTGTAGGATATTGTACAAGAACAAAAGCTATTAAAAATATTCAAAGGAAAAAGCCTACAGAAAAAAACAAAACTAAACAAAACAAACCCTCTAAAACAAACCAAAAAGGAAACCAGAATGAATTTAGATTTAGTTTGCCCTTCTCAGGCCCGCACACGTTGTCAGCCATGCTACAAGTGATCTCTCAAGTGAACAGTGTTCACTTACACCTGTGCAAGCCATGACATCTCATGGTGGCCAGAAAAAAACTGAAGAACTTTCCTTTGGAACTAAATCAAGCATTTTTCCTTGACAGCCACTAAAACCACAACTACAATTGAACTGGATGGTATTAAACAAGTTGGGAGCAACGGGAGGACTGGCTTCGCACCCAGCCTCCCCTGATGACACCAAAATGCTGAGCATGTGAGAGTTACCTGTATGAGATGACCCCATGTCCTCTGTAACTGGAACAAAACACAGAAAAATGAGTAGTCTACTGGCGTCGGAAGAACCTCCACATCTCCCTGCCAAACTCCAGGGCACCCAGAGACTGGCGGTGCCCAAACGCTACAAAGCCCGGACCCTGCACCCCCGGACACTGAGGGCTGGAGCTGTCACTTCGTATCCGGGCTGTTCCCGGGCGGTGCCGGGGGATGTCACCCCGGGGGCTGTCAGTGTCACCCCGGGGGCCGAGCCCTGCTGCGGCTCGTCGGGCACCGGCGCCCTCCAGCACCGGCCCCCGGCAGCGGCCCCCCGCCTCCCGGAGCGGCCCGGGGCCCCTCGGCGGGGCGGCGGAGCGGAGCCCTTCTCCCGCCGCCGGGGCCGCCCACCTACCTCGGTGCGGCGGTACAGGGTGGCCTCGCCGAAGGCGCCGCGGCCCAGGGTGCGGATGGGGATGTAGTGCAGCTCCTCCTGCTCGCCGGGCACGCCGCCGCCGCCGCGGGAGCCGCCCCTGCCCGAGGACTCGTTGCCGAAGTCGGAGCTGATGGAGTCGCAGTGCCGCTCGTACTCGCCCAGCGACATGGCGACGGCGGCCCCGCTCGGCCCGGCGCTCCCTCAGCGCGGCCCCGCGGGCTCCATGTCGGCTCCGACGCCGACCCGGAACCGCTTCCCGCCGCTGCCGCCGGCGCGACCTCCGCGCTCCCGCCCCGCTCCGGCCCCCGCCCCGCCCGCCGCCCGGCCCGGGGCGCTCCGAGCCGCGGCTGGCGGCAGTTCCCTTCTAGGAGAGGACAGTCCAACGCCCCGTCCGCAGAAAGCTTTTAGAAATAAGGGACTGTCGGAAGTAACTGATTTATATAAAAAAAAGTAATTACTGCTTCTTGTTATACAGATGTTAGTGTTTCTTTTTGCTTAGCCATGCTACGCATAATATACATTATTGAAAAATAATTGACACAAGGGAGAACACACACCTGGATAAACACCACGACCGCACACCAAGCACAAAGAGATCTGCTGGAGTAGTGAGAGCACCCGTAGTGGATACACATTTCACACTGTTAATAAAGCACAGCCATCTCCCTCTCTGCGCCACTCACAGTTCATGGATTCTCGCTCTGATGAAGAAATAAACTAAAAGCCTCATAAATCTTAGAGCTGAAGCTGCAATGACTTCTCTGTCATGAAGAAGTATTTGCAACCCTTATCTTAGCTTTGTGTTTCATTTTCTTCACAAATGATGCACACCATCATAGCTTCAATGTTTTATTTTCAAAGTTCTGCAGTCACAGCTACAGGTGAGAAAGTGGAGTTGAATGATGGAGAACGTTCACATCAAGACAGTTGATCCAATGCTTACAGGAGACCTCAGGAGCTGAAGCACAAAGCCCTAAACCCAAGCACAATGGAGCCCAGTCAGCTCTTATTTCACTACCTTGGGAAGATATTTGAAAGAATGAGCAATGCTCCTTGCAAGGTGCTGAAGTGTTCAAGAGCTGTTTGGCATTATATACACTTATTTGTAAGTTATACATCAACATCTATTTGTCATGCACTGAACCTATTTCCATACAAAGATGATGTCCCTAGGAGCAACAAAGATAGCATGTCAATTTTACAATAAAGAAGCTTGCAGTAATGGATGAAAAAGCTCAGATGTGTCTTGCTCCCTCCCTTGGAAGGAGAGTACTTGGGAAAATGTCACCTGGCAAACAGTAATAACTTTTTAAAAAATCTACATTAAAAAAAATCTCATGAAAATGGAATTAAGGAATTTGGAACTGTTGTAGAAAATCAGAAGATTAATTGAAAAAGTCAATCTTCATTTTTCCTATTTGAAAAGTAGAGCCATCTTGACCATTATTATCTACAGTATCTTACAAATTCTTCCACAAAACGCTTACAGTAGTAGCCACAATCAGGTTTAGCCACCCCACAGCACTGCCTTTACTGCCCTTTAAGAAGCAGGCAGTAGTTCTCACAGCAAGATGCCCCTAAGGTAGCAGTCACAGTGCACTTAGGTTTATTGGAATATGACTGAAGAATGCATACCTGACTTTACACTGTAGTTTTCACTCAAGCATTTAAAAAATCAGACCATCAAGCCCCGTCAAGGGGCAACGTGTAATTTTCTCTCTTGCAAAATAAGTATTGAAGGATGAATTTGGGTAAGGGTAGGAAAACTGTCATTTAAACCAAATCATAGCAAGCATCTGCCTTACTTCAAAGATCTCATTCATGGTTTTCAGAGTCAAGGCAGTACATTGGTTATATTACTAAGGAAATAACAGCCCATACTACAAGGAAAATCAGCCCATGCTGAGAAAGAAGTGACAAGGCATCTACATAGTTAATTACAGTTAAGAAGACAACACCATGAAAATCCTGTTGCATATGTATAGCAAATACTTTATGTGTGAGGGAAGATGGTCCAAACAAAGTGCAGTGGGGAAAATAAAAGCCCAAGCAGCTGGTATGGGTGAGAAAATGCTAGAGGGTAAAACTCTGCAGCAGGTCAGACCAGAGCTGCCATAGGACCTAGCAGGAAAACACAAGCACCTTGTCTCCCCTGCTTGCCTCATCTATTGGCAGCTGTAGGAACAGCATCCACCAAATATCCAAGGAAAAACAAGTTCTTACCATTACAGTTCCAACAGAACATCTTGGTGCAGTTTATGCAAAGATCATATAATGCAATCAATTTAAAAGCTCAGAAGAAAGCTAGCTCAGGAATATCAGTTGTGAAAGGAATTTAAGTGACAGGAAACCACAGAAGTGAGAGAAAGCAATGTGAGCATGGTCCTGTCATTACTTTTTTTGGGGTTATGTGCCCCCAAAGGAAGTTATTCAACATGTACATTTTATTGCAGAAACTGAAGTACTAGACAAGTTAGTCCTTTGGGAGATAGCAGCTTTCTCCAGCCATGAGCTAAACCAATGATCCTCACAGCAAAGATCACTGGGATGGAACCAAGAGATCACCTCTGGCAGGCTGTGTCAGCGAGCTGAAATGCAGATGCTAATGCATTGAGTTTGAGGTGATGGACCTCTGGCAATAGAAGAATAGAAGAGGAATCTGTTACAACAGTTTGGCACAAAGTTTGAGTCACTTCAGCTGCAGCTGAACAGAGAAATTTCTAGCTCCTGACAGTCCTTCTAGTGCAAAGCAAAATAGGATTCCTACAAACACTACTGAGCAAATACAGATGTTTTAGTGCAGTGGCAAAGGCTTGGGGTCACTTGTTTCAGGTTAACAGAAAGGTCCAAGAAATGCCAACTCACAGTTTTTCTAAACCCTCTGCTCTTTCCAGCCTCCTCAGAGAAAGGTTACCTGCCTCTGGTCTGCCAAGCTACCACACCATCACATCCAGTGACTTGGAGGAAGAAAAAACAAGCACAAGTCTGACAAATTTTCCAGGTGGATAAGGGGCAGCATAAAAAACCTGCCAACACTGAACTCCTGTACTCTTCACCAGACCAACTTTTTTTTTTCTTCTCTGAAAGATTTATCCATTTCAGGCTTGTGGTCTCTCTTTCCCAATGAGCCACCTTGAACTTAAGAATTCATTTCCCAAAGACTTTGTTCACTAAAATCATGGTCATCTCAGGCATCTGAAAGCCAAGTACAGCACATGGACACAACTAAAGATATAGGAGACAGAAATATACCATGTGAATTGACAAAGGTAAAGAGAGGCCATGCTACTTTCCCAAACCTCTGCCTCAGGACCCACCAAAATGTATGGGCAGGAATCCCCTCATGATCTTGACAACCAGTTGCCAAACTAGTTTGAGTCAAATGTCTCTCATCTGCCAGTCAGAAGATAACACAGATGTTGTACACTTGGGTTACTTCTCACATACCTGAGCAGCTTCTAAAAAATGAGCAAGTATGTAAAATGCTCATCCCCTCCCACATGTAGGCAAACAGCAGCTGCAGTGGGCACCCTGTACCGGGTGCAGCCCACGCTGCAGAATACACCAAGATAAACCTTACTTAGGAATGCTCACGTGCTGAGTTAAGTACTGCGATAATTAAATCGTTAGTCACATTGACAAGTGGGTGGAAGAGGCTGGAAACGTCTGATGCAGTTTGCTACAGGCAATCTTAGATCTACCAGTGATGCATCTGTCACAAAGATGGGCTCAGACCCAAGCATCTGCAACAGCTCAACTTTAGGCTATTTCCCAGAAGTGAAATGGAAGGAAGACACCAGCCCTGCATCCCCGGTGCTGTAACACAAGCAGGACCCATTACCAACCTACCGCATGCAAGCAGCTGTATGATTTCACACACTCAAAATATTCATCTGGGGAAAGAACTTGCAGAGGCTAATCCTTATCTAGGGATCTGGGAATTTCTCTTCCTGAAATTCTCCCTGATAGTACTAACTAGTTATCTAGTATTTATACGTCCCCAGTCTTGTTATGTGGCATATTTCACTTGGCTGCTGTGTAACAAAAGGCTTGCAGGGTCAGCAGAGATCTGAAGCATTTCAGTAAATACTTAACCACTCTCTTCATTATCTGCCACTCATAGTACATAGTACCAACTCATCTTTGCAACAGTTTTCAATCTCCTCTAAAGTACAAAACTGGAGGTACTTCTGTTTGTCTTAATGAACAAAATTTTACATGAGAACTGGTGATGAAAAATTGGATCTTGTACCCAGAGCACGAGCCCTTGTTTCACTACCAGCCTCAAAATTCCTCCCCAGAGAGCAATGTAATTAGGAAGGGGGGAGGGAGAAAGGCAAAAAATGGTAACATGTATTGGGACACCTCGCCTGCTGTGCTGGTCCCACTCTACAGAGAAGCCTGTGCACCCTTCCCAAGGCTAAAATGAATTGTTACTAGAAAAGCCTAAGGTTTGTGGGGACTCTGTTTACTTGCTACTTCCTGAGACAGGTCAACTTTCAGGGAACAGCAGCCTGTAGGAACATGCACAAAGAGGACAAGACTCACAGCAACAAGGTGAGGTGGGTTGTTTTTCCCCAAAAAAATTTTATTTGAGAAAGCTGACAAAAGTCTCCCAACCAGTCATTACAGGTACATCCACACCAGTCCCCCGCCCCTGCTCCCCAGTAACTACTGCAGTACAGTGAAGACCAAAACATAACACCAGAACAATGAGAGTGTAACAGTCACCTGGGGAACTTAAGGCCTCACCATCATTTTTAAGATAACTTTGTACTCAGATAAGGATGGGGAGAGGATATCAAAACAGATAAGACCAGTAAAGACCCTTTCTTGTACTGTCTTTTCAAGTTATATAAAAACAAAAGCAAAACCTTTAACAGATCTACAGGCTTCAAACTGTAGGAGCTAAAACTATCTTCAAATGACTTCTGTAATTCAGTCCTGTGGTGCTGCTGCTGTTCTGCACTGCAACAGCTTTCAAAAACATACAAGGATAAAATGGATGCAAGGGCAGAGGAGTGGACTTAGGAACCTAATATGGCCTTATCAAAAAAAACCAAACAAATTAAAAGCAATCAAAGTACTTGCAGTGGAACTAACAACTCCAGGAACTGGGGAATGGCAAAGGACTAATGTATTTAGAGGACAGGAGATCATCTTCACATGCTCTTTTCCACTGCCTCACCCTGGACAACAGTTTCCTTCCCAGTAATAGATCAGACTCAGGTCAGAAATTATAAAACTATGCTTTCTTGAAACTGCTAGGCTGGGCCCAGGGCCATGACAATCCCATCCATACCCAGAAGTATCCAAACACAGGACACCAGAATGCTGTGCTGCTGAACCACTTGCTCTGAAGGATTGCAGACACGATGACAGAACTGTAATCACTGCCTAAAAACTGCAACAAGTCCAGGAAGTTAACCTGGTTTTTCCCAGCCTGGCTTTTTTAACATAGTGCCATCTGGACAGCTGAGAAATGGTGAGAAGCTGCTGGCTCTTACTGTCTAGTACTGCACAGGAAAATAACAGGTCTGTTGGGGGCACAGCACAGACTGCCCCCTTAGATATAGAATAAGCCTATTCCCACCTTGTACTTTTTTCAGTTCATCCACATTCTTCCAACTCCTCTACTACCCTGCACAGAACTATTGTACCCTCAGACCCCAATGCAGGGCACAGGTCCTCATGCCTCATGTGAGCATCAGCTCACCCTGCTTTGAGGTCTCATAAAATGACATTCAGCCAGCTGCCTGGATAGATGAGAAGTCTCCTGCTCAATGGAAGAGCAAGTTTCCTAGCATGACCTGCTCCCATCTGCTCTGTGACTGTGTCTGACCGAGGCCTCCTGCACAAAAGGCTGTTCCTGACCAAGGTTTTCAGGAAAGCTGCTGCACAATTTCAAAACAAGAGAGGCAAATCCAAGACAAACATGTGGGGGAAGGGTAGGACCAAGGCTGGAGAGCTTATTTGAGCAAAGCAGCCTTCTTTCCATGCTCAAACACACTTCCAAGCCTGCCTTAGAAGGCTCCCCTTCCTACAGGCTCCCCTTCCTACAGGCTGAATGAATATGCTCAGTGCTCTGACCTGTCAGCACAAAGACACCAGCTCCCACAGGGAGAAACACAGAGGTCCACGACAGGGACCAAACCTTGGAAGACCCTCTATTCTCAGGCCCTGCTGGAATGATGAATCCTATTGCTTTGCACTCATCTCCATTTGCTTGAGGCTTAGATCCCAGCTGGTGAGGACAGGGAATCCCCCTGCTCTGCCCCAGTGTGACCTGCATGCCACCTAAAGAGCGCAGCAGGGTCAGGTGGTTCTGAGTAACACTGCAGTCACAGACAGATGGGAGACATCATCAAGCCATGATTATAGAAGGAGAATAGACAGCGCAAAAAAACTTGTTGCAGCTGTCATGGAAACATCTTTTTTATTTAATCGCTGCCCCAGGAATACCCAAACCCATCATGACCTCCCCCACCCTCAACATCCAACAGGATTTCACAAGTCCCCCATTGCCTCCGATGTTCAGGCTCCCCTCCCCCTTCAGGGTCCAAGTTCCTCCAGAAAAGCTCCAGTCAGTGGGTATCATCTGTGAGATGGCTCCAGGAGGCCATGGCTAGGTCCCAGCGGTGTCCAGCTGGCTCTGAGAGGAGGGGGAAGAAGATTTGCTCCTTTACTCAATCAGCTTCTTGGCCTTGAAGAAGCGACGCAGGTAGAAAACCTGCCAGGTGGCCAGTCCGATGAGACAGCACATGGAGAAGATGCTGAAGTACAGAACCCGTGTGTTTGTCGACTCTGAAACAGACAACAAACCATTGCACCTGAGACTGGCATCACAGGACGCACCCCCAGACGGCAAAATTCCCAGGACTTCTCCTCCTCCCCCATGCAAGAGCAACATAGCGTGAAGAACACCTGAGAACCAGCAGCACTTGAGAATAAAAGCAGAGGGAACAACAAGAAGGATAACAAGAGGGAACAAGGTGAAGCTGTGGTTAATGGGCAACACTGAGAACAGAGTAATTCCCACTAGGAATGGAGACAGAAAGAAATTATTTCTAGAGACAGAACAAGACTCAGTGACTGCTTCCATTTTCCCTTACTAGGAACAGAACAAGAAGAGACCACTATAATTGCTTGATCTCCAAATGCTGCCCTAATAACACATTTAACAGAAATGAGAGGTTTTAGAGTTCCATCCCTCTGAAGGGACACACAGACTCTCACCATTTGTGTCCCTCATCTCCTCTTCTCGTTTCTTCATATAGGCAAAGTCGTTAACGATGGACTCTGAAAGATCTTCCAACCGCCTCAATTCTACTTCCAGGGGTTTCAACTTCTCCACTTTAGCAATCTAGAAAACAGGAGAGTCAAATCACTGAACCAAAACCAAAAGCTCCCACATGCGTTTTCACTGCCAGTTTGAACCACTCCTCCCCACGCGCTACAGATCTGGGGCATCCTTCCCCTCGGGAAATACCTCTACAAGCCAGAAACTACCATTGCATAAAGCACTATCACTTCTCCCACCTGTTTTCTGAAACACACTTTCCTACTACTCCACCTACACAATGGAGGAGCACAGCATGCATGCAAGCACACTTCTTCCTTATTCGGCTTAATGTTAGCTAATTCACAGTTGGCTTCTGAGGAGTGGGTAGAAGCTCTTGCCACATGACTAAACCTCCAGTGAGTGTAAGTCACAGATTGAGATACAGGTGACTAACTCACATACGTATACGATACAGTTCCATAGGCACACAGGCTATTAGCACCGAGACTCCCCTCACTAACGCCCCAGAGGGCCCAGGCAGCCCGGCTCCCAGCAGCAGGGGTTTTATTACCGCACAAGAGCTCGGGGATTTTACCCCCAGACAGAAGCTGCAGGGCAGCACAGGCTCCCGGCAGGGACCCCGGAGCCAGCGGGTGGCGCTGCAGGGCCGCTCCCGTCGGGAACAAGCGGCTGCCTCAGGAGCGCTGGGCCAGGCCGGACACCGCTTCTGTGCACAACGCCCAGCCCGCGTCTGGATCCAAACCCAAAAATCCGCTGCAAAATTCAATTAAAGCACAGCACACAACAGCAACTGTTTAAGCTGAATGTGCAGACGTGTGTGTCTGCCCCAGCTGTGGCTATAACCTGACACTCGTGTTACATAAAACCTGTGACACAAGGGCACTCAAAGGAAGCTACCTGCAGTTCCTGACACTTCTCCAGGGTGCGGGTAACTGCGGTTCTTGAATAGAATTTGTCACTGTTATCAAGAAGTGACAGGGCCCTGCCATGAGGCCAGATGCTGTGTCCCCGAGTAATGCAGCAGAGGAAAAATGAGTTAGAGAAATCACACAAAGCACCTGCAGTTCACCACCAGTCTGAGCCTCACAGGATTATTCAGATAAAAGCTGCATGATGGCCATCTCTCAGTGATCCATGCTGACAGGCAGGCACGAGGGCACCCAGCACGAAGGTATCCCCAAACTGCCACTTCCAGATGCAGCTGCCTGGGCATCAGAGCCAGAGCTGAAGAGATGCTCGTGACCAAGCCAGTGCTAGCTAATCAGCCCTTCACTGAAGGGTCTCCACATGACACACATATCCTGGCAAGCAGCAAGCCATCAACAATCATCTGAGGGTTTTTATGCTGAGGCAAGCTGTATATTATAGCTCTGCCAGCACAGCAGTGTCAATTTGGAGTGTGTTTGAGAGGAGGGGTAGGAAGAAGTAGTTTAACCCCCTCCTGCTTTCTAGCCAGTAGGTTGTAATGACAAAACCCTGTGGCCTGGCCACATATCTGCCAGCAGAGACCTTTGCTGAAAAACTGGCACCGGAGTCTGCATATCTACAGCCCAGACTCTGCTGACACTGCTAGAACAGCAGGTCTGTAACACACACAAGGTCTTGGGCAGCTGTACTGACATGCTAGCCTTGCACTGACCAGCTCCATTATCTTCCTTGAGGGCTCATTTCCTCATTCACGTAAGGCTAGAAGGGTTCCATTGGGAAAAACCAAGGTTTATCTGCTCCATCTGCATCCCTTCAGCTGCTCTTAACAGGTGTAGCTACAATCTAATAGCTACTTTTAGCCCTGCATGTATTCCGAGATGTGTATCCTGAATCACAGAATCAATTAGAGTGGAAAGATGTCTTAGATCAAGTCCAACCTAAGACCTAACACCACCATGACAACTAGGCCATGGCACTAAGTACCATGTCCAGTCTTTCCTTGAACATCACAACCTCCCTGGGCAGTCCTGGAACCTTTTACCCCTAATGAACCCAATATGCACAGCTGCTCCAAGAGGTTTTGTAAAAAAGCCCACCAAGCATCTGTGATGGTGGAACATCATCATCCTAGAAAGAGCAACTGGAGTACCAGCACCAGGATAACAACTCCAATGAGCTTCCCAGGGGTCACTTAAAGATTTGTCAAAGCCTAACTCTCTTCTAGCATAGAAAGAGATACACTGTAGCCAAAAATTGACAAGGAGTAGTCAATTTGGAAAAAACCTATATCATCAAGCATTCTTAGTGCCATCAGAAATCTTTTCACTTTTATAAATCTTCACTTCTACTTCTTGAATGGAGAAAGTTATTCCTCCCAAACCCAGATAATTAAGATAAGACATTGCAGTTAGATTTTCTAATCTGGCTCACTATTCCAGCTGCTTTGCTCTAAGAATGTCTGGATCTATGAAATCTTATAAAGCCAGACTGAGGCAGTATCAGTGACCCTCATTAAACTCCCTGAATCAAATCTCCTTGCAGCCATTCAACAAGAAGGACTAGGGCTGTACAACAGGTCACTGGAACCCAACAACACATGAACATCACAAGCAAAAGGCTCAAAAAGGCTGCAATTCCACAAGAGAAACCTGAGCAACACTCCTGCCCTCTGAGACCTTACAGCAACATGTCAAGTCAAAACTCACAACTACTGCAGCCAAGTGAGAAGAGAGATGGTGAAAAAAACCCCATACTGCTTTGCAGTGTGGTTAAACATCTATAGCAGCTGTACAAATAAGAAGTCAGTTTGAGTCCTTTGTAGGCATCTGTTCAACAAGGCTCAATACAGCCTACAACTTTGAGAGGTCTTCACAAGTCAAGGATGCAGGGCTGCCAAGATCTGCATTTGGTATCAAATGGGACTGCAAGTCTAAATTCTTCTTTTCTTGTATTTGTCCACGGACCTTTTCCCTCAATGAGCGTAAGAGATATGCTCCAAGAGATTTATTCCAAGACAGTTTCATCAGTCCAACCAGTGAGTATGCAGATACACAGGCATAAGAGAACCTTTCTGCACAGCAGTGGTGCTTCTAGGTAGCACTACAGTAAAGTAACTCTAGAGTATGCTGTGGCTGCTATTTAAAGGGATTTTGTAAATATAGCAAACATAATCCTCCCAGTTACACTCTCAGGGATTCACCCCACAAAATTTCAACATCTTGCAATCCCTCAGTCACAGGTTGACAAACAGCTGGCCTTATGAGTTCTCCACTGTTCCCTGACCCCAAGCACATTTTTACTCTCCATGTAGGATGCGCTCCAGACTGACTTAAGCAATGATTGCTCTGCTTTCCCCTGACCCCAAGCACCTCCTTACAGTCCACACAGGAAGTGCTCCCAGCCAACTTAAACCACGCAAGACCAGACAGCCCAAAGCCTGAAAGGGTATAAAAACAGCAGCATTACCATCTCAGATTTTTGTTAATTTTCTATCTGGAACCATGCACAGCCTCCTGTGCTACCCACTCTCCTCTCTATGGCATGTCTCTTATGCACTGTGGACACAACAATCACTTGCAGGACTCCTTCTCCAACAATAATTCTCATTTCCTCCGACACAGGCTCTGTACTGGGAAATGACTGATCCCAAATTCTAGTGAGACAATTCTATCATGCCAAAAGCATGATATCTGCCATAAAAATCTGGCATCCAAACTAGTCAGGGCTGTCTCAGCCACCAAGCAACTGCTACTCTACACAGCTGGCTCTTGGGCCTAAGCAAGCTAAGATGGAAATGTTTAGGTTTTTATGCCTATTTCCAATGTCACGCCTTCAAACCAAATACCCATTCCACAGCAGGCACTACTCTGCCAAACACCTTTGCACTGATACACTGCCACTTCTTAGAAACACACAAGCATCATTTCAGGCTGGCTGAGCCAGTACATCTTACAGGCAGGAAGGTAAGAACAGTAACATTGAAACTTGACCTTTAAGAGAGGGTCTGATATTAACTTAAGATGACCTCTGCTGCAGGAGCTGGGGAAATGTCACCTCTCAGTTGTCTTGTTGCCTCTTAATGCCTATGCCCAGAAGCTGGGTCATGCTGACCTAGCGAAGAAATTCACACATCAGGCTCCAACTCTCAGAGTACAGAATCAATGCTAGTTGATGTTTGTCTTTTTTTTTTTTCCTCCCAGAACACACAAAGCTTCACTGCAATTGTAGTTTGCAGACAGGCTTTCATCACCACTGGGAAAACAGCTTCCCATCACGAGCCCAGATCTACAAAAGCATCACGTGAGTGCTGGGAAAGGGAAGCCTGCAGTGCAGGCAGCCAGGGGACATACCTCCTCGTAGTTCTTTGCTTCAACGCCATGCTTCATATCCAGAGTCACGAGCTGGTCCGGCATCCTCCCTGTTCCTGGAAGCATAATGAAAGGATTCCTTGTGTGAAACATTCAGCCTGCCAGGAAATCACCAGCTCTTCCCACCAGTGAGGAAGAACTCAAATCCCTCCCCTCCCTCCACGTCTGCAGCTAACTGCGGAGGCAGCACAGTCCAGCCTAAAAATACAGAGACTTCACAATAAATCCTGGCTGAAGGAGAGCCTCCCAAATATAATGAGAACAAGCTGTAACTAAAAGCACTGAGTGTCTACAAGATGCAAATCACTGTAAAAACTGCAGAGGATTAGAACACGAACACCAGCTGCTATGAGACAGCCTAGTGAAAGACAAGTCACCGGAGGGACAAATATTCAGCTGGGAGGCCCATGTTCACAGGAAGTGAACAAGGAACTTGTCAAGGTTACTGGGGCTCTAAATGGCTTTACATTCAAAGGAGCAACTGATAAACTGCTCCAACTGAGGAACGTGGCATATGAGGACTACTGACCCTCCTTACATGCTGGAATATCTGCAGAAGCCAAGGCAATCCTTTTACTAACCATCTCAGATGCCCAAGAACCACACTGCTAATGCAAACCCCAAGAGAGCAAGAGGCTTCTGAAGCTGGGAAAAAACTGCCTCAGAGAGCTGCCAGCTGGAGCCACACAAACAGCACATAAGGCTGCAGTCACCACTAGAGTAGTTATCTTTCAAGGCTGATACTCCAGGCTAGGGAAACCTGTGGCTTACAGCTTCTTTCAACTGCTACAAACTGTCACATCTGAGAACATTCACAAGAGGAAAAAAAAATAAGATAGTCATATCAGATACTCTCAAAAATGCTGCACATCAGCTTATCTGAGTATCATTCTCTACCACCCACCAAGAAAATGTCTGTATGTAACACATTTCCAAATCCCAGCATGTTGGGACATACAGCTGTGCTCAGCTGGTTGCCAGCAAAACACAAGGTCTGGATCTACTTAAACTATGAATTTCAGAGTCTCTATCCAGGAGCATGTCTAATACTCACATTTTGTCTCAGAAGGCTGCCAGGCGGGCATTCCCTCAGTCCATAAACAAATTCAATATACAGGTTATGCTGGGTCACTGCAGATGGGGCTAGGAAGATATTCCAGATCTTTGATACAACATCCCCAAATTTTTCTTCTACCCACTCCCTGAACAGCTCTTCAACACCGGAGCAGAATCACCTTCTACTGCTAGCAGGACAATGAATAATCCACTGATAAGATGGTGCACATCAGCTACAAACTGCTTCCTACATTTCTTTATAGGAATGCACTATATAAGAGCCCAACAGATAAATTATGATTAGGATGGAATTTTGTTCTTTTCCTATAAAGGACTGGCTACTGTAAGAAACCCCTGAAGTCCCAGCACTGTTCTTTAACAGACAGGCTGTATACAACCCCCAGTACTCCCTTCCCCAGTCACAAGTTTTGACTGCATATGCCACACTTCTACTGGCATGCAAGGAGACAGGCAGGTAGGACAGACAACAGTGGCTGTAGAAAAAAATTCACAGCACACAGATCAGTGAAAGGGGTTTTTTTAGTGGTGCTCAAATTAAGCAACTTGAGTTGAGAGCTGAAGTTTGCAGGAAGAGATGAGAAAGATGAAAAGACCAGTGAACATTTTTTTTAGTGGTGCTCAAATTACAGCAACTTGAGAGCTGAAGTTTGCAGGAAGAGATGAGAAAGATGAAAAGACCAGTGAACAGAAGAACAGTGCTAGAAGAATTAATTTGCTAGACTGGAAGGGAGAGCTGCCAAGAGGCAGTAAGAAATCAGAAACCTTAAAGCTGCCAGGGGCAAAGGGATGGAGAGCAGACATTTTGCAAGAGGTTAACATTGTCAGGAACTGGCAGGAACTCAAGCTGCTCTCCTATAAGTTTACTAAGCCCAAGGCAGCTCCCTTCACAGTCACCAAATCCCCAGAAATTCCTTGCTTCTCTGGCAGCTAAGGCTCACCAGAGCAAGCTGGATCAGCAGCAAAGAGAAAAACAGCCGAAATTCAGAGATCATGGACTAAACTGATAGCTACATTCCTGATACCTACATTCCTCAGGTCTTCAAGAGGTCATCTCACATGAGCACTGAACTGTTTCCTGGGAAATTAGGGGACCTCTTAATTTGCAAAGTCACTGGAAAACCAGTATGGTTGAACTAAACATCAAAAAGTGTTTCCACAGGAATTCCAGAAAAAATTAGTTCTAACACTCTTAAGAAAGTTTGGGATGAGAAGGATTACAGAAGGAGCCTACAGTTAAAGATTAGCACACAGAAGAGCCCTAAAGGGAGAAGGCAGTGAAGCCAGGCTGTTCACCTGAGATCAGCATATTGTGGGAGATTAAATGTGCCTGGGAGCAGAGCACTGCTCAGGAAGACAGGACCATACTGCCTAGAAGATGGTAAAAAGCCCATCATGCAACAGCTTCAAGAAACACCCTAAGAACTCATCCACTCTGATAAGGTGAACCTTCACTATAGGATCTCTTTTTCACTTCCTCTTCCTCATTTCTGTGGTTAGGGATTGAGAAATCCCAGTTGCTTGGACCCCTCAGATCCAACTGCTCTAGGTTTCCTCTACCAACAGTTTGCCTCTTTCAATACTCCACAAACATCCTCCTTGGCTGCTGCCCTAAGTCCTGATTACTTACTTGATGAGACTGGGAAAAAGACCCTAATCTTTAAAGAGAAACATGGGACTTAAACAGACTTCCTAAGTTCCTCCACTCCCATGCTGACCTTACAGGGGAAACAAGGTACTTCCTTGTGACATGGTTACTTCTTGCCAAGTACCTTAATCCAAGTCCTGCAGATGATCAAGCCTCACTCACAGTGTCATGTCCTTTACTTTAATACTTCCTTGACTTCCAGCACAGACATGGGATGTCTGGAGATATTCCAGGCGGAATTTGGGGCACCTGGGTCCAGAAAGAAAGCCTCCAGAAGAGGATCCAGTTGCTCAGTTGATGAGGTCTACATTTTGGCAACTCAGCGCCCCACACGTCATCAAGGTAGAAACTGCATTTAGAAATACTTACTCCTCAACCACACTGAAAACTTTAAAACAAACCTGCAACAAGGGAGTCAGGGAACAAACATTTGGTACAATCAAAACAGCTGTAAGGGACTCAGTCTAGGCAAGAAACCTCTGCTCAAAAGCACCGAACTAAGAGTCTAGACAAAACTAAAGAAAGAAACCTCTCCCACTTCAGTGTGTGATCACATGGAAGCTATGAAAAGGTCTGCAGGACTGTCTGGAGACTTCTCAAATACCCAGGTGGAAAGTAAATAGCATGAGTGACTCCCAGATGAGTCACTACTGCCTGCATGTCTCAATGTGTTAGGGAACATTTGGAAGTCCTACCTTTGGAGTAAAATAAAAACATAATCCTGAGCATTTGGGGTCACTATTTCTTCTGTAAAATACCATAGAAGAGGTGTTACAAGCCAAATCCCTCCCAATCCCAGCAAAGAATATAGCCCTCTTAAAGTTCTCTTCAACTTGCAAACTATCTACATCTTATATATGGAGCAGAAATAACAAAACAGCAGCTGCCTTTCAACTGATTTGAGGAATGCTGCTAGTGAAAGCTCTGTGAAACACTCTGAGATCTTTTAGGATAAGACCTAAGAAAAATCAGGCCCAAGGAGCAGAACTCTGACAGTACCCATGAAAAGATGGAGCACCTACAAACTTGCATGCACTCACACCACCAGTGATGAGACTAGAGCCCACACAGTGGCCACTTCCAGCACGTTTGTCCTGAAGCTGAGCTCGGGCAATACAGCGTCACACTCACAGGAAACAAGCCCCAGCACTCGTTAGGCAACCATCCTTGCAGCACAAATGCAAAGCTGACGTCCCTGCTCATTTCCCCTTCCCTTTATTGACCACTTCAAGAGCAGTTGTGGGTGCAAATCAAGGACACATTCCCTATACACACACAATCCAACCTCATTAAACACTTGTCAGCCTATCAAAGGATAGCTACCAAGAACACATTGTGCATAGATCACACTCTAACAAATGAGGAAGAAATGGCCTGCTGGGGTGAAAGAGAGGTCCTGGAGATGATGGCACCCGGCTCTGCCCTGACTCAACTGCAAGATGGGGAGAAGCATGAAACTGGCAAAAGAAGTGTGGTTTGCTCACTGGTACTGCCACTCATTGCAACTGTGGTGAGCTCTGCAGAAGAAATGCCCAATTTCCCTTTCAGAGGAAACCCAAGCACTCTACACAACAACCACAGAGGATTACTTCAAATGCAACACACAGAGCAGATGTTCTGCAGTGAGACTGGCCACAACCTCCTGAAGATCAGCTTTAAAAGTCAAAAAGTGTTCTGTGGACCACTTTACTCATATTCCTAATCCACACAGCTACACAAACTTGATCAGAAGCTAGAAACAGCCAGCACACCTTTCATTTCACTTACCCACAGGAAGTTTGCTCTCAAAGCAGGCCTCAAACATATCATAGTCTTCAGTGGTGAAGGCAAACTTGCCCTTGGCGGCATCCTCCTTGGCATACAGGATGTGCCCAGCTGAGTCAGTTATCTGTAAGAGGAACAATGAAGGTAAGAAACACTACTTTGCTGCCGTGAGCTCATGCTGCCTGTGCAGCAAGAGTAATCCTAGCCTCTCCTTTGGATCTGCTGCTTTCTCCTTTCAACAGTTTCTTTCCTTCTTTGTGACTACATCAATTCTTCCCCTCCTCATCCGCACATCAGGACCTGACAACGTCAGAGTGACTAAGAAATAATTATTGACTCTTAGATCCAAAAAACCACCAATCAACCAAAAAACAACACCCCCCACAAAAAATCTATTGACCAAAGAATCAAAAAAAATCCCAAACTGAAACCCACTAATTTCTCTTCCTCCTATGAATCCCAAACACAGACTACATGTAAGAACTATAGCTGAACCACACTGTCATTCATTGCCTTTATTTTGCAAGCAAAATTCATGAATTCCCATGGCAACAGAGACAGGGAGAAGGCTTATGGGACAAGAGTCACATTCCCCAGAAGATGAAATGGAGAAGGGTACATCTGTTCCTCTAGAAATGTACCATGAGTGTGGCCCTGAGTTACACAAGGTTTGGGTGCCAAGATCCATAAAAGTGGCCACTTCAGAGGACGATTCAGACTACACAGACAGAATAATGAGTGCTTTGCACTAAGTCTATAAAACTACTAAGAATAGGCAAAAACTGTGGAAGGTCTACAAAAATGCTTCAACAAAGAGTATAAAAAGAAAGGACACGCATTTCATGACGCAAACTTGAGAATAATTGTGCTCAATTAAAGGCTGTATCCAGCTGAAACACCGACCGGGGAGAGGGGTGAAAAAAATGGAAGGTGTTACAACACTGCATGAAAACGAACAGTGTGTATTCCACTGGAGTGCTTCCCATTTTCCCTCAACATTAATTTTTAACAGGTGTGTCTGAAACAGCATGGACACTGAAGTTACTAGGGGTCTTGGAAAGTCTTAAGAGCTGAAGAAAATAAACTTGGGAATAATTTTAACAATAAGACCAAAGTACACAAAATAAGCTGTGGCATGGAAAAGGTAAGTCAGACATTCCAGCCTTTTTCCATGTACAAAGGCCATGCAAAAGGGTTATGTACCCAGAACTATTCTACAGAAACACTCTTTATTCTTATTAGAGCACCTAATTAACTCTCTGGCACTGGATTTGAAACAAGTGTGGACTTACTCATGGACAAGAGTTGCTGCATTAGGTAGGAAAAACAATCAAGTATTAAAACTCACACTTTATGGTATAAACCATAGCAGGCAAGACTTCAGGAACAAGCTTCCTCTATATACAGATTATCCCACAATGGCCTGTTAAGGGATTTGTTGTAGCTGCCCCTGCACCATATGCTGTCCAGTGTCTGAGAACAATGAAGAGCATTGTGCTCCATGCAGTAACTCAGCTGTACCTGTTTTCCAGTGGCAAGCAGATGAAAGCATGCCTGCACAGCCAGGTGCAGGCAGCCGTGCTGCCATCCCCTTGCCACAAGCCACCAGCTACCTCCTTTCTGGAAGCCAGAACTGGGAAGCACCAGGGCCCAAGCGAGCAGGCCCCTCTGCAGTGGAGGACTGTGTACGTTTGGCCATGCCAACACAATGTCAAAGCCTGTGATCTGGCCACGACGTGGCATGTGCTGTTCTAGTGGAGTGGTCACGATTAACCAAGATGCCTCATCAGCATGACACCGTACATTCTGCACATCAGGTTCTCCATCACAAAAGTAGCTCTCAGATGCCCCTATTATTTTGAGCACTATTTTCCTATGCCTTTGTAGGCAGCAGAGCTAATCTTTATGCAGCTTGATCCACTTTTGCCCTTTGCAGCTCATGAACAGCATTCTGGACAGTAAAAGCTCTGCTATCCGCTTTCATCAAAACTGAATAGCATTACCCAAATCAGCCAAATACACAGCCCATTCAGCCGGTGTGCGAGGGCGGAGACGCTGCTAATAGCCCAGCCAGAACGCTTGTGGGGGAGTCGACCTGAAAGGAATTTTTCATGCTATTCCAGCGTTATTTACGGTAAGGCAGTCCCCCACAGACAGGCCATTGTTCGCCCTTGACAAACAGCCCGATAGGGTCGGGCTGCACAATGGGGCAGAGGCACGTGGCTGCCAAAGAGAGCCCGGGCGCCCCACGCCCCCCAGCAGGCAGCTGGCAGAGCCCGCGGATTCCTGCAGCACACAGGGTGCCACTGTCAGCGCTGGGCACCGCACGCACAAACCCCAGCTCACGGCAGGAACCCAGCCGGGCCCGGCCACAATTCACTACCAGCCTCCTGCCGCCTCTGTTCGGCGGCACAGTGCGGGGCCAGAGCAGACCGCCAGTGCAGAACAGAGAGTAGCTGCAGACATCATGCCCGAACTGACCCTTCCCACACAGAACACAGAAAGCAGGCAGCTCTCAGAGGGGCTGCAGCACTGATAACAAGCCCAGCATATTGGGAGGACGCAGCGTACCTGAGCAATAAGAAGGAAAGCAGGAATTGCATACATTATTTTTTCTCCTCTGTAGCTTTTCAAACTATACATGACTTTTAAAAATTATTTCATTTTATGGTTTGAACAAAAAAGAACTTCTATAAGCAGCACCACCCAGATACCAGCTTCATCAGCAAAGCCAAGCAAGACTCAAACATGGGATTCACTGGTTCACCATCACCTCCCTAGATAAGTCCTGTGTCATAAAAGTGAGTTTTGGAAGAGACCCTGGGGTCCACTGGCCTAAGAGTGGGCAACTTCTGAGAACCAGAAGGCTTGGTTGCCAAGCAGTAAGAGACAGATGGGAACATGGCACTCCATCTGAAATACATGTGCCTTACTAGGTAAATACTACACCCATATTTTAAAGCCTTAATGCTGCTTGGCTCTGCCTATACACAGACGAGTTTCCTCTAACAAATGAAGCAAGAACAGAACATAGTTTAAAAAAAATTAAGACTCCAGAAGAAGCCTTCCCTAGCCGTAACCAAGTACAACTGTCAATAATGCCAGGGCCTTCAGGCACTGGCAGGCAGATGCTGAAAAGGCAACCTGATTTCAGGAGGTCTAAAATACTCAAGAACACCAAGTTCAGAGACTCCTGAGCAGAACATCTGTCTCTGTGTGCTTACTACTGAAACCTTCGGGAATGTAGACAGAAATAAAAAAGGGGGCAGAAGGCTTGCTATGAACTAAGTGGCAACAGACCTTATTCAGCTAAGCTGGAATTTTGAAGAAAGCCTAGGAAAGGCAGATTGTGGGCAGAATTTAAGCGTAGTTGTTGAATTAAAGTGAAGCTGTTGAAGTTTTATGGCTGTGTGTCACACAGGTGTATTTTGGAATTTTGAAGAAGGCCTAGGAAAGGCTGTGTTAAGTGAAGCTGTTGAAGTTTTATGGCTGTGTGTCACACAGGTGTATTAGTCACGAATATTCTGCCAATCCTGCACTTCCTGAACATCCTTCAGGATAATTTTCTTCCCTGCAGCAAATATCTGCCTACCTAAAATCCATGCAAGCCACGACACAGCAAGATGAGAACAGCCATTTTGGGTACCAGAATCTGGTACAGCAAAGTCTCCTCAGCCCCCATTCCACTGTGCCAGGATCCCGTTGTGCCAGGCCCTAGGCATGGAGGGAGCCCTGGGAAAGCCACGTCACCACAGCGCTTTCCTGCTCACACGGTGTCAGCAGCCTCGGTACAGCTTTATCCCAGCGGCCCATCTCGCCAGGATAACCTGCATCGTGCGCGGATTAAATGGCAGACTGCGGGACGGGCCGCTGCAGCCCGATCTTTGGGCAGAAAAAGCTCCGATTTGGCTCAAGCTAAAGCGCTGCCCAGGCCGCTCGCTGCCCAGCCCCCGGAGCTCCTGGGCGGGCTGCGGCCCCTCGCACAGGGCGAGTCCCGCGGCGCAGGCCGGGGCCGGGCGGCTGTGGGCTCACGCGTGGGCCGGTGTCACGCGTGGAACACGTCACCCCTTCCTTCCTTCCGTCCGTCCTTCCTTCCCCGCCCCGCACGGCCGGCGAGGGGAGGCGGGGCCGCGCCGCCCGCCCCGGCCACCCCCGCCCCCCGGCCGGCCGGGGCCGCACCTTGAGGTTGGCGGAGGGTCCGGTG
Organism: Passer montanus; assembly: GCF_014805655.1. NCBI lineage: Eukaryota > Metazoa > Chordata > Aves > Passeriformes > Passeridae > Passer > Passer montanus. Next base: position 16,870,734 of record NW_024365381.1, read on the forward strand.
GAGGAGCCCGGCGGGGCGCTGATCTCGTACTCGCCCGTGACCAGCGTGTCGCGGTGGATCTCCTCCCGCAGGCACTTCCGCGCCTTGCCCGGCAGCTGGAAGGAGATGGGCCGCGCCGGGCCCACCAGCAGGAGCAGCAGCAGCAGCGGCAGGAGCGGGGCCCGCCCGAGGCGGGGGCGGCCGGGCAGCGGCGGCAGCGGCATGGCGGCAGCTCCGAGTG